>NC_057840.1:39455962-39760248 GCF_910594005.1 Cervus elaphus | reverse complement strand
TGGCGCCTCCATGTTGCGGCTGCTCCATGTCGGCACCGGGCTGAGGCGTGCCGCCGCCCGCGCCGCCGAGGCTGTTGTTGTTGGAAATGGGATGTTGGTGCTGCTGCTGCTGCTGTGGTTGCTGCTGCTGCTGGAACTGGCTTAGCTGCTGCTGGAGTGCGTGGTGGTGGAGGTGGTGGAGGTGGTGGGCATGGTGGAGGTGTTGGTGGTGGAGGTGGTGGGCATGGTGGTGGTGATGGTGGAGGTGCTGCTGCTGGTGGGGCGCTGCGGCGGGGGCTTCGCCAACGGTTTTCAGTTTGTGGTTGGGGAGCAGCCCCGTCTCCATGGCCGAGCCCGGGCCCGACGAGGAGGAAGAGGAGGACGCCGCCGCCGCCGCCGCGGCGGAGGAGGAGGAGGAGGAGGAGGACAGCGCGGCGGCGCTTCCACCCTCCGCCTCGGAGCCGCCGCTCTTGGCGCTGTTAGTGCTGGCGGCGGCCGCGGCCGCGGCGCTCGCGTTATGGGCCATGTTCAGATCGTGACGGGGTTGCAGGGGGTGGTGGTGCACATTATTCAGGCCGCTGCCGTCGCCGCCCCCCAGCATGGGTCCCGGGGCCGCCGCGCCGCGCGCCCCCGCCTCCAGGTCCCGGGCCCCGGGCGCCGGCCGCGGCCCGGGGGGCGCCCGCCGCTCGCCGCTGCCCGCCCGCGCTGCTGCTGCTGCCCGCGCGGCCATGATCGCCGCGGCGTGGCCAGGCCGGGCGGGGGGGCGCGGGGGGAGACAATAAAACCCACTTTCTCGTCCGCGGCCCCTCCTGTGCGCATCCACACGCCCCGACGGGAATCGAGCGAGCCCCCTCCCCACTCCCCTCCCTCCACGGGCCCCGCCGGAGCCGAACCGGGAGTCTACGCCTTACGGTCTGGGCCTGTTCCCGCTGTGTGATTTCAGGGTGAAAGTTTTTAGTGCAGGTTTAAATGAAACTTTTTCTCTTTTTCCTCTCTACCCCGGATATGGGTAAAAATACACGACTGACTTGAGCCGCTCGGGCCCAGCATGGCTTGAGAGGGAGCCGGGCGAGCCCGAGCAACTATTATCCACTTCTCTCTGATTGCTCGGGCGCACTCGCAAAACGCGGACTGGACTCAGCCCTGGGCGGCCGCGGCCCGCGGGGCCCTGCGCCCGCCTGGCCGCCCGGCCCGGGTGCAGCCTCGCGGGCACCGGCGGCCCCGGGCCGGGGAGCTCGGGTCGGGCCGCGCCGCTGGCGTCCGGAGCGCGGCGGGCGTGGGGCGACCGGAGGCTGCACTTTCCCCTGGTGCCTCCGTCGCCTTGCCAACCGGGCGTTCGCGTGTTTGTTTTCACGTCTAAAAGGCAAGATACAAAGGTGGAAAACGAGTCTGACGAGCAGACAAAAGAGGGAGAGAAGGGCCGGGGAACAAAGTTGTCTGTCGGCCTCAAAGGTTACGAGGAGCCGACGGAGAAAGAAAATATTTGGGCTATCTGTGCAAAAGCACTGCCTCTCCCAAGAGTTATGTAATTTTTCAGCATGTTAGCCTCTCTCCCTTGATTTCGGGCCATCAGTATGATTCCCACAACTTCTTCAAACTGCAAAATTAGGAAAGAGTTTTAACTGAAGGTTAGCCGCATTCCGGGAGGTCTGCGCCCTGTACACAACAGGTACTCAATACATGCTTATTACTGACTGCACCTGCCCCAAAGAAATGCCAATATAACTTTTTTTTTTTTTTTTTTTAAGGCAGTGTGTGTGTGCCTGGGCGCTTAGTCCCTCAGTTCTGTCTGAGACTCTGTGACTCCATGGACTATAGCCCACCAGGCTCCTCTGTCCATGGGATTCTCCAGGCAGGAACACTGGAATGGATAGCCATTCCCTTCTCCAGGGGATCTTCCCGACTCAAGGATCGAACTGGGGTCTGCTGCGTTGCTGGCGGATTCTTTACCATCTGAGCCACCAGGGAAGCCCACATAGGCTTTATTAATGAAAACACAAAAGTATTCCCGAAGGAGCATTTTCCTCACAATGCACTTGCCTGTCTTCTCTCTGAAGGGAAAGCCTTCAAATATGTAGAGTGGTGTGTTATGCTCCCAACAACTTGCACGTGGAAATTTAACTGTTGGTGCCATAATAGCAAGAGCTAAGGTTTATCTCATGTCTTCATAAATCTGTATGACGCCTTTCATCCTATTTTAGAGGTTATGTGCACAGTTAACCCTCTTGATATGAGTTCATTTCTAAGTAATGTGAAACCAAACTTAAAGAAATACATGTTATATTTCATAAACATAAGATCAGTGATGATGTAAATCCATCAAATCTAATCCTACAGCAAAAACGTTTCACACTTTTTCTTCAAATACTATCCATTGTTTTATCACTTTTTGATGTTTTAAATGTTTTTATTATTGTGACTCTGTCACCTAGTAACATCTTGAATATCTTCCAAAACAGGACTTCTTAACCTAAACAATAGCTCAGTTGTACTAGTGTGGACTCAGTTTTCACGGAGAGAAAGCGTCTGAAACCAGAGCTTTCAAGAAGTCCTGCTAGCTGAAATGATATATATGATTTTGGTAGAATGTAGCTTTCTAAAATCATCTAATTCTTCAGCTTTCCATAAAGGCTGTTTTAGTTTATTTCAACTGCAGTGGTTATTTTTGTTTGCTTGACCAAATGTAAATATGTTACTGGACTAAATAGAAAAGGACAGATGTGAAATACTGGTGATTGATGGTGGAGGAGGAGAATCAGGTGCATACCCAAGGTGCATACAACAAATTGCAAATCTATGCAAACAACTGGAAAACAGGAGTTTTATCATCACGTGTAAGTGAATAAGAGAAATTTAAGGTGAATTCATGCCAAATCATTCATCAGTTTTTGCCAAGAGAATACTACATCTTTGTTAGTGTGCCTCTTTGACATTTTCTCCTGGATTTTCTCCCTTTATGTAGTCAAATACATACTAATTACATGATGATACCACATAAGTTGAATTTTTTAAGTTTTCATATGCAAATACAAATATATGTCTGTTTTGCGTATGTGTTTATACATATATTCTAAACTCAATTACATATTTATGCTTTTAGACATTTATAGTCCAACTGAATGTACACATATAGTCATAAAAATACATTTTTTCCAACTGATAAAATAGATCAACATCAGTTCATACAAGTGCAGCCATATTTTGTGGCTTATTTTCACAACTAATCCTAAAAAGGGAAAATGAGTCACCAAGTTCACCTCTGGCCCTTTTCTTAACACTTTTTTTCCTATATAGAAAAATCATGAAACTTGAAAAAAAAAACTAGGTATATAGGTCGAAATCTCTTTTAATTCCTCTTGCTTCAGCAAGTCAACTAGAAGATTGGAACCAAGAGGCTATGAAATCGAGGCCCCCAGCACAATGAAGTCAGTCTGCTATAAAAGGCGACACATGCCAGCTTCTCCTCCCCAATGGCAGATGCCACACCCTGAAACAGACAGAAGGCAGTGCAGTCTGGAACAGAAGCACAACACAAAGCCGGCAGGACTTGGTTTTGTCTCTTAAACCACAGAGCATGCTAAAATACCTTTTCAAAAGCGTCTTGCTGAAGGTAGTCGTGGGCTCCTCTTTATTCAACTTAGGCTTCTCAAACACACCTTCTTGAGAAAACAAAAGAAAAGCCTCTTAACAGTTTCATTTAAAAAATCCAGGACTTAACAAAATTGCAGTTGTCGGGTCTGTTAGAAAGTCATGAAATAGGTTCACATTTCTCAAAAGCAAAGTCATGAAATAGTTTCATATTTCCCAAAAGCATGATTCGAACTGTAGATTATAGTTGGTGTTGTGTCAGTTGCCTCAATTATCCTATATGGAGATTCTACAGTAGTTTTCAAATGGAAAATAAAGTACTAGAAATGACCGCATTCATCTTTCCTAATGAATTCTTTATTTTTACACCTCTTGCCTAAATTTCAAACCATAATGACAACTTTAATAAGTTACAGTAGCCACAAAGGAGCCGAGGAGGTGAAAGCCCAAAAGCTGCAGAGTGGGCTCACCCTGCCTGCAGCCACCCTGCCACCCACTGAATGCCCCACACCCTCACGGTTAGCCAGAGGATTACCCAGTACTTTGTTAAACATGACTTTCTGGTTACAAAAATGGGGTTGGGTTTGGTGGGTTTTTTTAACGTTGTGAAAAATTGATATTCAAATACGATTCCCTTTGAATAAGTTTTAGGGCACTGAATCAAAGGCTCTTCAAACCTGCCCACTTAAAGAGGATTGAGCCAGATGGTAGTTTAAGAATGCCACAGTTCTGTTCTCTTTGCCTCTTCATAGCCCATCACACTGTTTGCTTTAAGATTAGTCCCCTTTTACTGTTCTGGTTATTTATTCAATAACTGAAACTATCATGATTCACTACCCATCATATTTCTCAGTGTTCTTTACATAATTTGAAACCAATTTAGACTAAAGCCCTGTCAAAAGTTTTACAAATAACTATTAAAGACTAAGACTTTGGATACTTGCTTTCCTTTTAGATTTATGAGAAATGCTATGAATGGAGCTAATGGGATTTCCCTACTTATCTTGATCAGGGACTTTAAAAAGCACTGAACAATTGTCCTTTTCACGTCTCTGATTTAGATGTTAGCAGTGAATAACTGAGTAAATGCAAGATACGGGAGACAGCATTTGACTTGAAAGAACTTTGCAAATGTAATAGTGGCCCATAAGTTTAGGATGCAAAACAACTAGGATCTGAAAACAAACATCTAGGCAAGAAATAATTTAAATAAATGTGGGGACTCTTGACTAACAAGAGCACTACTATATTCCCTAAGACTATTATAGTGGGACTAATAAACTGGATGGGGAGAGGGATAAACTACACCTTTTTTTTTTCAACAAACTTGTCTAGAATCTAGCTTGTGACATTCCCTGAGAATAAAAATACTACCTTCGTTCTGTCCTCAATAGGGGAGATAAACTGTTAACCTAAAACATACTTATTGTTGTTCAGTTGCTAAGTCGTGTGCTTCTCTGCGACCACCTCACAGACTGCAGCATGCCAGGCTCCTCTGTCCACTTTCTCAGAGTTTGGTCAAATTCATGTTCATTGAGTCTGTGATGCTATCTAACCATCTCCCAGGTGGTGCAGTGGTAAAGAATCCACCTGCCAGCCAGGAGACATGGGTTCCATCCCTGGGCCAGGAAGATCCTCTGGAGAAGGAAATGGCAACCCACTCCAGTACTCTTGCCTGGAAAATTCCGTGGACAGAGGAACCTAGCTAGGTACAGTCCCTAGGGTCGAAAAGAGTTGACCACGACTGAGCATACAAACACACGCATTAGACACACTTAGGGCTGCCGTGAAACGTCATGAAGGATCCGGCCAGAAAAGCAGCAGTTCAGACTTCCCCACCTCACAGCATTCCCTGCAGCTCTGCCTTATTGGCTGCCATCGGCAGGGCACTGCGCCCTAATCCTCAGTCTAGTTTGAAGTGATTCCGGAACCCACCAATGCTGAAGCTAGACTTCCAGAATCCTAAGTCAGGTTCACCAGAGAGTGAGTGAGTGTGTTGAGTGTGAGTGTGTGTGTGTGTTAGTCACTCAATCGTGTCCAACTCTCTGTGACCCCATAGACTGCAGCCTGCCAGGCTCCTCTGACCATGGAATTCTCCAGGCAAGAATACTGGAGTGGGTTGCCATTTCCTCCAAGGTTCACCAGTGACTACTCCAATTTCTCTCCAAAGTCCCTGGAAACATAGTAACAGCAACGAAATAAATTACATTTATTTCTGTAATATATTTTGGAATGCTGTACTATGTATCTTATACCAGACTGTCCACATTTTGAATGTGTAACAATTTTTTTTATTACAGCCTAGTTTAGAAATGTTCTATAGTTTTTAGACAAATGTGTGTTCAATGGCATTTCTTCAGTTTATTCCCAGGATTGTCCTCGTTTTGCCATCATCAGAATCATTTATTGAGCATCTACTAGTGCACTTTAATATTCTCTCCAATGATTACATCATGTCATATACCCATCTGTGTGGCTTCTGTCACTGATAACCTACTGCTTAGATAAAAGCACTTTATTGATAACATTACTCTAGTTCCCCATTAAGTAAATACTCAAGAAGTAAACATATTTGAGGTATTTTGTATTAATAAAGAATATAAAGGAAATCATTTAGAGTTAATCTCAATTTTCTGGAAAGATTTTAGCAACTTATTTGAAGGCCTGAATCTTTGTCATTGGTGATTAATTGCTTCTTAGTACTTATAAATTTCTACAATAAAACTACTTATCAAGCACAATAAACTCCAAATAATAAATAACTCATGTGCATTAACGTAACGCATTTGTGATATTTATTTCACCCTCCTTATCTTCATTTTGTTCCTAATTCATCAAGAGAATCAGTTGGCACTCTTAAGGGTAAATTACTGACAGTCATCTCAATGTTCTCCTAAGGGCCAAAGGATTTGGTTATAGGCTGTCCTTCCACCAAATGACATAATTTCACTGGGGAATTTGCTTATCAGTGCATTCCTCTAGAAATGCTCAAGTGGTTGAGCATAAATATTTTTTTCTCTCCCTAGCTTAAAGGATATTTCACATCGTAGCATGTTACTACAGGACTTAAAAGTCAGTGGCCTCCCTGGCGTCTGTCTGACCCTCAGACGTCTCCCAGACTGTCCTTCTGTCTGTGGTGCTGGTGACCTGCTTTTCTCAGGGACCATGTGGGGTAAAGGTTTCCCTCCCAAAGGATAACCCACAGGAGCAGCTGGGCAGGCGGCTTCTTGATTCAACCCCATTCATTCGGCAGATAATTGCCGAGGCCTGCCTACTCCGCACCGGCCTTGGGCTCGACTCTGCAGCCACCACACTGAGAATTTAAAAAAAAATAAAAATAAAAGGAACTTCCAGCACTGTCCATCAGCTCGCCACTAATCAAGTGACCCCACGCAAAAGTGCCTAGCTGCGCAGAAGACAACGCGCTGGGAAGGAAAGGCGCAGGGCTCTACGAGGGAAGGCGCTGACGCAAGCCGGGGCCCCAGGGAAGGCTTCCCGGAGGAAACGTGGCTGAAACCAGAGGAGCGAGGAGGAATAACCCGGGCAGGAAGGGAAAGGGCGTCCCGGACGGCAGGTGGCGCGGGGCCGGCCCTCGCACCGGCCCGCAGCCCAGCTGCACCCGCGCTTGTCCCCCGAGCGCAGCGCGAAGGGACCGCGGCCTCGGCGCCCAGGAGGCTGACCCGGGGCCCGGGGTGGTCACGCGGCCCTCGGGCTGCTGGGAAGAGAGGCGGGGCCGGAGGGAGTGGGCGAGGGCCGGGGGCGGGGCCCGGGCGTCCAGGCCCGCCTCCTTCAAGTGCGGAGCTTCCCAGTGCATAAGGAGACTCGGGAATAATAAAAGAGCATCCTAACGTCAGTCTGTTTGAATGGTTACACTTTTTAAAACACACTCAGCCTAGTGAATAGAAGGCGATACAAGTGTGCTTTTCACAGAATTAACTCTGAGATTCACGTAGTTTTCATTAATTCACAGAGCCCCACAGGCTGTGTGGTCTGTTGATGGATCACAAGTCTAAAAACAAATAGCAGGATCAGCAACTTTTCTTTCCGTCTAGTCATTGTATCTCGAGGACTAAAGGGATAACCGTAACTGGCGGCCACGACGAAGCCTAAATTTGGGAGCCTTTGTGCCTCCTCTCCCAGTTCTCTGTCTTGAAGGAGCTTCCTCCATGTGAGAGATAAGAGATGGTGGAGGTGGAAGGAGGCAGGAGGGACCCTGGGGATGGAGGTAAGTGAAGTGATTCCAAAGAGTCCACAACTTAAGAATGTGTGGATTTTTCACTGACCAAGGGCTTCCAACCAAGGATGTGAATGGGGTCTTCAGTTCAGCCAGAGCCTTACTTGCCACCCCTAAGAGTCCTGCTTGAGGATGGGGTGTCTAATTTGCACAAAGACTCGTGCATGCTTGCAGTGGCCCTCCATGGCAGAGAGGGCAAGGAGGTAACATTGATAGACTTTGGTAATCAATTAGATATAGGGGTGAGGAAATGGAAAGATCAAGTTCCCACCTCTCCCTTCTTTTACCATCTCCCTACCTCCCCTTCCTGGTCCAAACCAATGATGAAGCAGCTGGAAACTCCAGCTGTTATCCCTACCGCCCCATCCACTTCACCCTATCCATCTATCCTACCCCTCCAACTGCTCTGATAAGCCAACTCTGTCCATAATAGAATCTTAGGCCTAAAAACAGCTTAGAAGTTTTAATAAGCTGTGAAAAACTCGTCAGATCCATACACTATAGATGTTTTGTGATGTCAGAGCCTTCTCTCTTACCTAGGAATGTGTAAAGTTGAGATGATCCATGAGAAACTCTTTGAAACAAATAAACCAAATGAGTTGACACTCAACCCATAAGTTACAGTTTGCCCCCTTCCCAGAGCCTACTGTTTGCACAGCTCCAAGGACTGTTGTGCTTATCATCACTGATTTAAAGGACACCTGTGTCCAGTGTAGCTGCTTATCCCCTGGAGGTATGCAGTATGACTGCCCTGCTCCTTCTGCATTTGTGAGAGGCCAGAGCTATCATCTGGAGAAGGCAATGGCACCCGACTCCAGTACTCTTGCCTGGAAAATCCCACGGACGGAGGAGCCTGGTAGGCTGCAGTCCATAGGGTCGCGAAGAGTCAGACACAACTGAGCGACTTCACTTTCACATTTCATTTTCATGCATTGGAGAAGGAAATGGCAACCCACTCCAGTGTTCTTGCCTGGAGAATCCCAGGGATGGGGGAGCCTGGTGGGCTGCCGTCTATGGGGTCACACAGAGTCGGACACGACTGAAGTGACTTAGCAGCAGCAGCAGGGCTATCATCTGCAGTCCCTGAAAGGGGGGCACGGGAAGAAAGGAGGAGCCCAGGCTGGAAAATATGCAGGCCTGGGCAGCATCCTTGTTTTGTGTCATGACCAGGCTTTCTGCTACCTGTCCACAGGTGCAAACCTTGGGGCAAACCACCTTGCTTGTCTGGAGGAGAAAAAGGCGAGGCCAGCCCTGGGAGTTGGTGCTCCCAGAAGGCAGTCTTCGGAGCACCCAGCACACACTCCCTTCTTCTCACTCATCCCTATTTAAGGATAGGGCGTGAGTCTAGAAAAGGGAAAACTTCAGGCAGAAATAGATGTACTTAATAAACCAAGCCACTTCTGGGCTGCTTTGAGTTTCATCATGATTATTACTTAGCATTTATTGTGTTTATATGGTGCCCAGCACTTTGCATACATGTGACAGACATGCAAGTTGCCTAATCTGACATCTGTTCTCACCTTTGGTCAAAGAAACCCCAATTTTTAACTGGGCACATGACCACCTGTAGAAAACAAAACCATCTACACATTTCCCAGATCCCTTGGAGGTAGGTATGCCCATGTGTTTAAGGACAGCTGTGGTGCTGGCTTGGTTACTTTCTACCTCCAAACTTAGTTTATGAGAGAGAGAAGTAAACTTCTGTTTAAGCTACTAATTTTTTTTTTTTTTTTTTGCTTTATTTTGTTTGGATTTTTTTCTTTTTCTTTTTAGTAGAAAATAAAATCTACACTTGACTGATATAGTGTGTGTCTTATGTAATTCTCAAACAACCCTTTGAGAGTTTAGTTAACCTCTCGGGCCTTGATTTCCTCCTGTGGAAAATAATAGCACCTAGTTCTCTAGGCGTCTGAGGATTAGATGAAATAATTCCTGCAAAGCTCTGAACACAGTGCCTGGCACAAGACAAGTGTTTAATGCTATTCTTTATTTTATTAAGGGCCTTACATCTCTCTAGTGGGATCACCAATTCCATGAAGTCCCTGTTTTTAATCTCTTCCATCCTCCACAGAACAATCCTGGACCCACAGTGGGCTCTGCACTTAATTGTTGAGAGAACCTGTGGCTGAACACAAATGTGCACATAAAATTATTTACATGCATTCTCAAATTACTTGTTTCTGTCAGTGTTAAGAACTGAGGTAGCTCAAGCAACCATAAATTTTCATATGGTTATACTTTTAAAATAAAGGCAGGATTCCTAACTTCCTTTTTTTTTTTTTTTTGCTTCAAGGTGTGGGAAGTTTTTCTTAAAAGGTCAGGTCTACCTATTTCTTTGATTTCCCATCTTCTCCGCTACGAAAGAACACTGGTAGTAAAGCCAGAGGGAAGGTAAGACTTCATTGGTTTTGTTGACTAAAGGAGCATCATGTGAGCATGAGACTTGTAACTGGAGACGGTGTGGAGCGCTGCTTTCAGCGTGTTTAACACTGCGGCTTATCACAGTAGTCTTGGTTTGTACTAGTTTAGCACTTATTTACAAACAACATGATTATTAGTGCCGATTCTAGAAGACTGGTTTCCCACTGACCCCAAAAGAAACAATGCAAATATTCATCCTTTTCCAAAGCATAGTAAAACTCCTGTGGTTTTTGAAACCAGACCAAGAACACATGTAGAAAAGCCCATGGATTATTTTAAGTGAACTTATTTTTTTTTTAATCTCATTAACTTTTCACCATATGCTGTTTATTTTTTATATCCTGCACAGGCTGAGAAATGAAAATAGACCAGGCCACTATGTTTTGTTCAGGGCACATCATTATGAGGATGACATAGACAAACTGGGGAGTTCCGAGAAAAAACAAAGATGATTAGGGGCACTTTGTAAGATGACTTATTGAAAAAGATTTTTAAAGCTCTATATGTTCGTTAACTCAGCAACCTAGGAGGCAAGCAGGAAAACTGCTTCCCACCACATGAAAAGTGTTACCTCGGGGGGTTCCTGAATGCAGATAGAAGCTGGATTCATGTCCCAGTTTCACATTTATGGGCTGTGCCTGTTTTACCATTTACTTAACCTTATTGTGCGGCAGAATGTTTGTGAGACACTAAATGTCTACTTGGTGGGGTTTGGGGGATAAGAATTAAATGAGAGACTATATGTAAAGCATTTAACATATTGCCTGGAAGTAAACAGGTTAAGTGGGTCAGGAAGATCCCCTGGAGGAGGAAAAGGCAACCCACTCCAGCATTCTGGTCTGGCAAATCCCATGGACAGAGGGGCCTGGTGGGCTACAGTCCATGGGGTCGCAAAGAGTCAGAAAAATATGTCAGTAGGGTGTGTGTGTATGCATGTGTATTTTAATTTCTAAATAGAATGGGTTTCTGGCATGTGATTTCAGAAGAATCAGTTACACTCCCCTCAACGCCAAACATTTCTCCTATTTGTCAGTGTCTAAGTTGCTTCAGTCATGGCTGAATTCTGGGACAAATTCTGTTTCCTGGAGAATCCTGTTACCCTCAGAAACAGCGAAACATATGAATGGGTGGAAAGCATATCTAAATATTGAAGAAGTTTTGCTTTCCATCTGAAAAGCTCAGGCTTGCAGAGCCTCAAGCATTTCCTAAAGGCTGGAATCCCAGGATTTGTCATGGCTGTGTTACGTTGACCCTTGGAAGATCAAGGTAGGCACTGATGGAGAGAGGGGAGCGGGGGAGACAGCATGGAAGTGTGTTTCCAGGCCAAAGATCATTCCGTGATTCTGTGGCTACAGAGGAGAGTGGATGATGTGGAACACCTTTGCTTTGGAAGCAATAATGAAGCACAGTGATGCGGCTCCACTCTATAAGAATGCTGGCATTAAAGCCAGAGGGAAGGACTCAGGGAACCCCTGCCCTGCTGTCCAGGGTCACGTGGGTCTGGCTGCAGTGCAAGGATGGGTGAAGGCATGGCATTGAGAACTTGCCTCCTCCTGGGTGGGTGCGAAGAAAGAAAACAGAAAAAAGAAAAGAAACTGGAAGAGCAGGCAAAGGGGGAAGAAAAAAAGAGAGGGAGGGAGAAAAACCACAGAGATTTCCAGAGATAGCTGGACACACTGTTACTAGAAATCTCACTGGATCTGAAAAGATAGTGTTGCGAGTTGAAATGTATCCTTTGATACATTTATCATTCACTGGGCTAGACCCTCTTACTAATGTGAGATAATGCATGGAAGTCATAGAAATTTTACGTTCAAGGTTGCGCTTTAGAGTAAGTTTTCGTGCTGACCTTCCATGGATACATTCCCTTGGACAGTTGTCCATCGGCCTCTGTTTGATTTCATAATCTCTTCCAGGGATTATGTAAGATTATTTCTAAACTTACCTGGCCACTGGGAAAGTTTCATCTCCAATTTCTAATTTCTTCCAGGAAAATCCACTTGCCTTTTCTTGGCTTTCCTTGGTTCCAATCTTCTGGAAATACATATATTGAAACCTGAAGCACAGTGTTCTGTGATTTTCATTCTACTCCTATTTTATTAAAGTTTGTTGTTGTTTAGTTGCTCAGTCATGTCCGACTCTTTCGCAACCCCATGGACTGTAGCCTGCCAGGCTCCTCTGTCCTTGGCATTTCCCAAGCAAGAAAGCTGGAGTGGGTTGCCATTTCCTCCTCCAGGGCATCTTCCCCACCCAGGGATCGAACCTGCATCTCCTGTATTGGCAGGCAGGTTCTTTACCACTGAGCCACCAGGGAAGTCCATTTTAAAAAGCTTATTAAAGTTGGGGGAGGTCTATTCAGATCACCTAAGCTCTTTTAAGTGACAAGTAGGGATGAAAAGACTGCAGGGCGTGGATGGGATGAAAGTTTCAAGGGCATAAGACAGAGACTGGTAGAAACTCCAGCTTCCTGATCTGCAAAAGGAGACGAATGAGCCAGCTGGTACCTCCTCTTAAGTTTCTGAATTGTTTTTCTCTTCCTCTGATTTCCCGAGGCCATTCTAGCCCAAAGCTTCTGTGCTTTCTCTTCTCCCTTCACCAGCTTGTCCTCTGAGCCACCAGCCCCCGACCCCAAGGATGTACCTGCCCCTTTTCTTTCAGGGCCGCTTCCCTGAGGGCAGCCAGCTCACCCTGGTGACCCTGGGGACAACCCTAGCCTGGCCGGGATGATGCCCTCTCTGCCCTGATACACGCCGGCTGGTTCCTCCTTCCGTGCACTTCATTCTTCTGCATGTGCAGTCGCTTCCTCCAGGGTCTGGCTCACTGCTCACCTGCTCTGAGATGTCGTCCCTGATGAATTACATTTCTGATTACTTGCCCTGCCAGACTCCCTCATTCCTCCCTGCCTCTACATTTGCTGCTTTCTATTTTCTTTCCCACTGTTTGGTCAAGAGCTTTGGTCTTTTGAAGTTCAGCTCGAAAGACTTCCTCTTGTGAAGTCTTCCTGATCTCAATTCCTGCATGCCTAGGGGGAGAGTCCCTTGGACTGCAAGGAGATCAAACCAGTCAATTCTAAAGGAAATCGACCCTGAATGTTCATTGGAAGGACTGATGCTGAAGGTGAAGCTCCAATACTTTGGCCACCTGATGAGAAGAGCCGACTCACTAGAAAAAGACCTTGATGCTAAGAAAGCCTGAGGGCAGGAGGAGAAGGGGGCGACAGAGGATGAGATGGTTGGATGGCATCACCAACTCAATGGACAGGAGTTTGAGCACACTCTGGGAGATAGTGAAGGACAGAGAAGTCTGGCATGCCGTAGTCCTTGGCATCGAAAAGAGTCGGACATGACTTAGTGACTAAAGAGCAAGAGGAACAGACACCTGTGAGCCATGAAACCAACTGTGGACATCACTGTTTGGGCCCTTATTTTATTATATTGTAAATTTTGTGAATTTTTATGTCTCCACCCCTAGACTGAGTGCTCCAGGAGGGCACCCCACATCTTTACAATACCCAGGGCCTAATGTAGGACCTGGTTCTCCATTAGTGTTTTTGAGTGAATGAATGACCTCTGAACCTGTCAGAGTGACCACAGGGCAACATCCCCTCCCTGCCTCCAGCATGGTACCAATGTAACTGATACACTTGAGCTCCTCTGACAGTTTCTAAAGTGCCAAAGAGTCCCTGCGCATGAGACTGTGTTCTTAGTAATCAATATGTTATTCTAAGGAAATTAAGCAGAGTCCTCCACATGGCAGGATGTAGGCGGTGATTTCAGAAGATCACTCAATGGAACTGTATCACTGCTCATCTGAATGCACTTCATGGTGGTAGGTGCGGGCACAAGAAAGTGAGTCAGCCTCCCTCCTGCAGCAAGACAGAGCATCGGCATTCTCTCTTAGAGCTGGAGAATGCCCCGGAGCACGACCTCCTTGAGGGTCCCTAATGAGGAATTCACAAATGGGGAATTTTGCCTTGGCACAATATGAAAAAAAAGTTCTCTGCTCCATGTAACGAGAGTCAAAGATAGAAGAAAGCTATCATGGATGTTTCAGTAATTTTCAGCTGGCAGTATCAGAGATGCCTAGAACAACATGAAAATAAGATTTCTGTGGACAGGAACAAATACACATAACCTCTAACTAGCGTGCAAAAAAAGACTTTTTGGACACTTTATAGATTTAGGATTTCTTTTAAGGTGCTATAACTAAAATATACTGTTGCAAAATCTTTCTCACTATAATTTCAGAGAGCTCTGGAGTGGGTTGCCTTTCCGTTCTCCAGGAGATCTTCCTGACCCAGGGATTGAACCTGCGTCTCCTGCAGGCAGATTCTTTACTATCTGAGCCACCAGGGAAGCCGACTGTCCCAGGATAATTAAAATAAATAGATATAGATACTAAATGTTCTTTGTACTACAAAGAATAAAATTATTAGCGTGATCGATCTAAAACTAGTCTTGTCATAGCTGAGTTGAGATGTAGTTTCCAGATATTTTGGTTTAACTTCTAATTTTTTTTCATCCCAGTTTAAGATGCTAGTATGATGTGCCATCTCGGCCTTGTTTTAATCTGTCAGGATCTGATTTTATTTCTTTGTTTTGAAAATTTTTACATTTCAAAGTTTGGGGAAAATATATTTATTTCATAGTCTCAAAAAGTGTTAAGTCTGGCTTCTGGCAGCCTCCATACGAAAATTCCCCCGTGAAGGTAGTCACATGGTCGGCAGCAGGGGCCTCGAACGAGTGGGAGCACCGTCTCCAGGATGGAGAGGGGGGCATGCCAGCACACCCAGGACTCCCTGTTGGCATCTGTTCTTCCAGTCCTGAGCACCAGGAGCCTCCCCTTTGTCCATAAAAACCCTTAGGCCTGCTCCTGGAGTTTACTCAAACTCATGTTCAAGGACTAGAGTCCAAATGAGAAAAATATAAGGCAGAAGAAGATGTATCCTTCCAGACCCCATTCACTGAAAATCAAACTTGTTGGAAATCACACGTGCTCTTCCACAAACCTGTCACCCTGGCTGGGGCCTCTGGGTGACAACTCTCAAGGCGATTTTGTTCTTAGTCTGCTAATTATTGTACTAACATGCACGTCTTCCAAAACTCTTCCCACCTCATCCCACGTGCCACAAGTGAGGCGGCAGCCAGAGGGCTACTGGTGGTTAGAGAATGCACGTGGAGATGTTGCTGAGACACTGGAGGTCAGCCCAGTGTTGAGGACACCCAGCACGTATTGGTGCAGAGGCGAGAGGGTGGCCAGGAGCCAAGATGGCCCGAGGGGAGGAGAAGTCCAGGACCCAGCCATCAGTCAGGACTTTCAATTCTTCATCTTTCTTACCTACACAAGCCAGTCTAATTCACCATAGCCAGAACGCCTTAGGTTTTGGGATACAAAACTAAACCCACATAACTAACCACAAAATAGTTGGGTCGATGGCATGTAAAGGAAGAAAAAGAAGAAGGAAAGAAGGACCACTCCAAATAATAAAGCATGACTTGGTGCAGCTTTTATGAAAGTACAGTTTTCACCTTTCGTTAGACTCCAGAATTACAACCTTCCCACCAGGTTGGCAGTAATTGAAAAGTTTGACCTGATGTATTGGTGAGACTGTGGAGGAACAGGAATTCTCATATACTGCTAGGATAAATGGAACAGTTCTTTTGGAAACATTTGGTAATAATGTGCAGAATTTTCAATGAGCTTACCTCTGACCAGCCACTGCACTTCTCAACATCTCTCCTATTGATACCTTCTAAAAGTACAAAATAATATCTAGCCAGGATCATGCTTTGTGACATTGTTTCCAACAGCAAAAGATGAGAAACAACCCAAGCTCTCAGCAATAATAGGAAATTCATTCAAAATGACTGTGGCGTGGGACTTCCCTGTTGGTCCAATGGCTAAAGACTCCGTGCTCTCAATGTGGGGAGGGTCCGGGTTCGATCCCTGACCAGGGAACTAGATCCCACATGCTGCAACTAAGAATTCGCATGCTGCTAACATCTCACACATCACAGTGAAGACTGAAGATCCCACGTGGAGCAACTAAGACCCAGGGCAGCCAAATAAATGAATAAATAATTTAAAACTGTGATGCATCCATATGGTGGAGTTCTATGAAGCCATCATATAGAACAAAGATTTCCATCTTCCAGTGTGGAGAAGTCTACAAGGTGTTTTGCTAAGTAAAAAACCGAAGGTGTATATGGTGTGCTATCTTTTGTAAGGGGAGTAAGAATATGTACACATATATGTTTGTATTTATAAAAAGAAACACAGAAAGGATAACTCTCTGTAGAGGGTAGTTATCTATAGGAAGCGGAGGAGAGGAAAGGGGAGAGGACACTGCAAGCAAGGTCCCTGTGTGTACCTTTCTGTATAACTTTTCACTTCTGAATTATACATGTATGTTCAAAAATAAATCAAACTGAAGCTGAAAAAAAAAAGTCCATTAATCTTCTCCAGCAGGTATAGCCCATTCTGGCTCAAGGACCAGTCATGAGCTAATTGGAGTGGGGTGAGGTGTATGGCAGGTGTCAAAAGCTTGGCCGGAAGTTTTAGACTGGACATCCACTCCAGTTTACTGCTGGTGGCCCAGGGTAGCCAAGGTCAGTCTTCATTTTCTCCATGAGGTTTGCTGGTTACACATCCTTGTCTTGTTTCCTGGGCTTGTGTCCCAGCCATTGAATCCTGCTTGTTATTCTATCCTGAGCTGGGATCACTGCCTTGCTGCTGCACTATGGCAGTTTAACTTTCCATCCTCCCTTGGCACTGGAGTCTGGTCCCTCCACTCTTGGCTCATGGCTGTGGCCTTGGTACCTGTTGACAGCTGTATCTGATGCTGCCTGATTGCCTGGATTGCCAAACATCAGCTTCCTCCTTACTGAACACTCCCTGATGCCTGCTGCTTACTAGAAGCAATAGAGTAACTGGACAATGACGGTGAGTGTTTGCTGTGGGACGAGGACAGGGTGCGGGGCCAAGGTCTCCACATGCATCGTTTCATTTGATCTTCATGAAGATCCGAGGAGGCAGGTATAGGGGTGTGTGTGCCTGCGTGAGTGCTCAGTCATGTCTGACTTTTTGCAGCTCCATGGACAGTAGCCCACTAGGTTCCTCTGTCCATGGAATTTTCCAGGCAAGAATACTGGAGTGGGTTGCCATTTCCTTCTCCAGGGGATCTTCCTGACCCAGGGATCAAACCCACAACTCTTGCATCTTCTGCATTAGCAGGCAGGTTCCTTACCAGTTGAGCCACCAGGGAAACCCAGGTATAGGGATAAGAATCATGAAAAAAGGTGAACTGAAATAACTTAACCTCATGAAACCAGTAAAGGAAGAATCTGGGATTGGACACAGGTATGTGTGACTCTAAACTGGAGGAGTCCTCAGCTGCTTTTAGCTAGTTAGGGAAGTCCTGTGGCCAGTGGCTGTGCTCTCTGAAATTAGGAGAAGCCTGAACTGCTGCACCTCTCCCAGTTTCCTGGGCTGAATCTGGTTCTGTCATTTCTGTTCAACTTAATAGATGAGCCATGTTCCAGGGTTGGACCCTGCCAAGCTGTTCTAACCTCCTGTGGCTAGTCCATGCACACCTAACCTGCAACACAGGCACCATTTTCTTTATTTCTTCTAACGGGACCACCAATAATTTGGAATGGGCAGTATGGTGTGATTACTCATCTAGAGCCAGACATCCTAGAGTACGAAGTCAAGTGGGCCTTAGGACGCATCACTGCAAACAAAGCTTGTGGAGGTGATGGAACTCCAGAAGAGCTATTTCAAATCCTAAAAGATGATGCTGTGAATGTGCTGCACTCAAGTACCAGCAAACTTGGAAAACTCAGCAGTGGCCCCAGGACTGGAAAAGGTCCGTTTTCGTTCCAATCCTAAAGAAAGGCAATGCCAAAGAATGTTCAAACTACCACAATTGCACTCATTTCATACACTAGCAAAGTAATGCTCAAAATTCTCCAAAATAGGGTTTAACCATACATGAACCGAGAACTTCCAGAGGTTCAAGCTGGATTTAGAAAAGGCAGAGGAACCAGAGCTCAAATTGCCAACATCTGTTGGATCATAGAAAAAGCAAGAGAACTCCAGAAAAAACATTTACTTTTGCTTCATTGACTATGCTAACGCCTTTGACTGTGTGGATCACAACAAAGTGTGGGAAATGCTTCAAGAGATGGGAATACCAGACCACCTTACCTGCCTCCTGAGAAACCCATATACAGATCAAGAAGCAACAGTTAGAACCGGACACGAACAATGGACTGGTTCAAAACTGGGAAAGGAGAATATCAAGGCTGTATATTGTCACCCTGCTTATTTAACTTATATGCAGAGTACATCATGTGAAATGCTGGGTTGGATGAAGCACAAGCCAGAATCAAGATTGCTGGGAGAAATATCAATAACCTCAGACATGCAGATGACACCACCCTTGTGGTAGAAAGCTAAGAGGAACTCAAGAGCCTCGATGAAAGTGAAAGAGGAGAGTGAAAAAGCTGGCTTAAAACTCAACATTAAAAAAATGAAGATCATGGCATCTGGTCCCATCACTTCATGGCAAATAGATGTGGAAACAATGGAAACAGTGAGAGACTTTATTTTCTTCAGCTCCAAAATCACTGCAGGTGATGACTACAGCCATGAAATTAAAAGACACTTGCTCCTTGGAAGAAAACCTATGACAAACCTAGACAGCATATTAAAAAGCAGAGACATTACTTTGCCCAACAAAGGTCTGTCTAGTCAAAGCTATGGTTTTTCCAGTAGTCACGTATGGATGTGAGAGTTGGACTATAAAGGAGGCTGAGCACCGAAGAATTGACGCTTTTGAACCATGGTGTTGGGGAAGACTCTTGAGAGTCCCTTGGACTGCAAGGAGATCAAACCAGTCCATCCTAAAGAAAATCAGTCCTGGGTGTTCATTGGAAGGACTGATGTTGAAGCTGAAACTCCAATACTTTGGCCACCTGATGAGAAGAACTGACTCATGTGAAAAGACCCTGATGCTGGGAAAGATTGAGGGAGGGAGGAGAAGGGGATGACAGAAGATGGGATGGTTGGACGGCATCACTGACTCAATGGACATGAGTTTGAGCAAGGTCTGGGAGATGGTGAAGGACAGGGAAGCCTGGCGTGCTGCAGTCCATGGGGTCACAAAGAGTCGGACACAACTGAGTGATTGAACAACAACAGCAGGGAAGGAGATCCCACATACCACAACTAAGAGTTTGCATATTGCTACTGAAAGTGCCGCATAGCACAACTAAAAATCCCAAATGCTGCTATGAAGATGGAAGATCCCGCATGCTGCAGCTAAGACCTGACACAGCCAAACAAATAAATACATAATTTTTAAGGTTATCTGTCCAACAGTCTCAAGGATGCTTGAACTTAATGGTAATGACTGGTAAATACAAGGACTGAGGAGTAGAAATGGGAGTGGGGAATATTAAGCTATTTAGAAACATAAAACAAATAATATTTTTATTGTAGAACATAGAATCTTGCTTAATGGACTCCATTTCTTGTTCCATTTATTGCGTTTACTTGAAGAAATTTAAAAAAATATTAAAAATATTCAGACTTTAGACTAACTTAGGTTCATCTTTCTCATTTAGTCTGAATTGGTGACATTTGTAACCAATTGTAATGCAATTTAAAGTCAAATGTAAAATAATTTTAAAACTTTGTGAGATTTCTCTCCCTGATTCACACAGACAGTTGGGTAAAATAATTTCTGAACTATATGGTAATATGATACCCTAATCTAGTTTTCATTAAACTTTCTTTTCGAAATTGAAAAAAATTTAATAATATTTTCAACTAATGTGTTTCATAGTCACTGTATAAAGTGTGAACAATAAAATAAAGTTTTAATAGAAAATCCAAAGCACCTGTAATCACACTCAATGGAGACTATTTATTTAAATATGATGTAAATTTGGGTGTAAACAAGACTTTTTTTTTTTTTTTTTTGTTACTACTGGTTCAGCAACATGAGGGACAGATACAGACACACTCTTGTAATAAACACATAGATTTAGGGGGTAAAATATAATCAATAAAGGGCTTCCCTCGTGTCTCAGCAGTAAAGAATCTGCCTGCAGTGCAGGAGACATGGGTCTGTGGGTTTGATCCCTGGGTGGGGAAGATCCCCTGGAGAAAGAAATGGCAACCCACTCCAGTATTCTTGTCTGGAAAATCCCATGGACGGGGTCTCAAGAGTCAGACATGACTTGGTGACTAACGCATCACCACCATAATCAATAAAATAAATTACTGATAATTGTGTTTCTAAAAGCAGATAATTGAGCTAGGAAGGAAGAAATAGAAATCCTCTGGTAGCTCGAGCTGTAAGGCTAGATTGATAAAACCAGCACCTAGAGAATGGGGTCATGGTCATGCATGCATGCTGACTCCCTTGAGTCGTGTCTGGCGCTCTGTGACCCATGGACTGCAGCCCGCCAGGCTCCTCTGTCCGCGGAATTCTCCAGGCAAGAATATTGGAGTGGATCCTCCCAACCCAGGGATTGAACCTGCGTCTCTTATGTCTCCTACATTTACCACTAGCTCCAGCTGGGAAGCCCATAGAGAAACGGGGGTTGGAGTATAAACCTTACACAGACACAAGAGACATGACTTTGGGTCCACTCAAGATGAATATCTGGAATTAAGAGGTTGAATTAAGAACAGGCTCTTGAAAAGTTGCTTAGTCCATAGAGGGGAATAAAAAGTGAAAACTGAAAAAAACAGGGGTGAATCCACATTTTCTGGGCTTTTTTAAGAGAAGAATTTCAAAGTATTAATAGAAAATTTGGTGCAAAAGTTTATATTACCTTAAAATGAAAATATAAATCACAACAGATAAAAATTTAAACATAAAAATTTGTAGCTAAATGCCACAAAACCTCACAATATCCAGGAATGTAATATAATCTTTAATTATTTTCATCACAATTTTATTTCCTCTATGGAAGTGAAAATTGGTTTCTGTTTTTTGGCTCCATACTCTTTCGTTGTTTAGTTGCTCGGCTGTGTTTGACTCTTTGTGACCCTATGGACTGGAGTCCCCCAGGTTCCTCGATCCATGGGATTTTCCAGTCAAGAAAACTAGAGTGGATTGCCATTTCCTTCTCCAGGGGATCTGCTCAACCCAGGGATTAAACCCAAGTCTTCTGAATTGGCAGGTGGATTCTTTACCACTGAGCCACCAAGCCCAGCATACTCTTTGCCCACCGCTTAATGTGATGATTACTTTTAAATATCACTTATATAAAGAAGTAGAAAGATAAACCAGTCTTCTAATGTAGTCAAAATGTGTTCTTCTTTTTTCATCAGTCATAGTTTAGGAAGGTTTACTTTAGCCTCATTATTGGTGGTCGGGGAGTATCAGTTAAGTCCAGTCCTTTCATCTCAGGTCATAGCAGGCTGACCAAGGTCGGCTGGGTTTCACCACACCCAGTATCTCTCCCACTCCCTACCTTGGCAGGGCAGTTCTCAGCAGTGGGGTGCGCCAAGGTGACCACAAAGCCAAGTCACATGGCCCTCAAGCTGAGTGGAGCAGTGTCTCAGTCTGATTCTTCTTCTTGGGGAAGATGCTGATGCTTCCCAGGGTCCATTGAGCGTAGATTGTCACTGGGGACTGGTGCCTATCGCCTGCCCCTTCTCCTGCAGTTCCAACACCACCCCCCGGGAAAGAAGAACGACCTCCAGGTTAGCAGGACTTTATTCCACTGATCTTGGAGTTGCTGCTTCTTCCTGGTACCAGGGCCTCCAGAGGGCTTATCACATTAAGGGCCCTGAAGCACAACCACTAGCTTCATGGTAAATCGGCCTTAAGTGGGGACTACAGAAAACACTGTTGACGAGAACAATTACTTCCCACTCATACACCCAAAGAAAAGAGAGAAGTTCTACCCCAGTCTCCATCAGGAATAATATAAGAGCACTCTCAACTTCTCTCTGCCCCCTTAACCATTTCTCTTGAAAGGCAGGGGGATTGGACGCTTGAGGAGGAAGATCCAAGTAAGATGCTTGCCTTACCCTCCTACTGTTCTCTCTCCTTCAGAACTGCCTGCCCCACTGAAGGGAAGCTCTAGTCCGCCTGTGTCCAGGGGGTGAGCGACCAGCCTTATTAGGGAAACCTTCCAGTGTTTCACTGCGCCATCAGGGGCTCAGTCCATCTATTTCAGGAGTAAAGTATCAGCAAGCCCATCTGGCCACTGATCTAAAACCACTTTCTCCCATCAGCTTTGTCTGAAATAAAGCCAATATTGTATCTTGATTTTCTATCTCTTATTCCTGCCTCTCCCCTACCTTCTTTCTCCAAACTGATTCTGAATTCCAGAGAAGTACAACATATGGGATGGGCCTTCCCTGATGGCTCAGCGGTGAAGAATCTGCCTGCAGTGCAGGGGACATGGGAGAATGCAGGTCCCATTCCTGGGTGGGGAAGATTCCCCAGAGAAGAAAATGGTAACCTGCTCCAGGATGCTTGCTGAAAAATCCTACGGACAGAAGGAGCTGGGGGTTTACAGTCGGCAGGGTCGCAAACAGTCGGCCAGAGCTGAGCACAGTACATGTATAGTATACCCTACAACCCTAATAATAATGGGTAATTTGGAGAGGTTTTTAAAATCAGGTGAAACTAATAAGCTAAACAGCAATAATATAGGAGAAGAGAGATCAGAGCTATTGATTAACTTGGGCCTTTAAGTCAAGTACAGCATATTCAAAATTCAAGGGTAACCTCTGAAAGAAATAGAATATATATCTTCCAAAACACTGGAGCGGGGAAAAGGGAATAAACTCCATCAATTCAATAGGAAATAAGGGGAGAAAATCAAATAATAAAAAAATATGGTAAATAGAAAACACAAAATAAGATGGTATAAGTAAATCCAACTATCAGCAATACTAATAAATGTAAACATTAAATTCATCTGTTAAAAAGCAGGAACTATCTGAATTGACTGAAGCTGAAACTCCAATACTTCGGCCACCTGATGCGAAGAACTGACTCACTGGAAAAGACTCTGATGCTGGGAAAGATTGAAGGCAGGAGGAGAAGGGGACGCCAGAGGATGAGACGGTTGGAAGGCATCGTCGACTCAATGGACATGAGTTTGAGTAAGCTCCGGGAGTTGGTGATGGACAGGGAGGCTTGGTGCGCTGCAGTCCATGGGGTCACAAAGAGTTGGACACGACTGAGCGACTGAACTGAACTGATCTGAATTGAAATACAAATACTATATGTATGTCCTTTGCAAGCATAAAAGACAATGACCCTCAAAGTATGAAATAAAACTATGGGGAGGGGGGAGATATTCCATGTGAATAGTAAACAAATAAAGGGAGGAAAGCAATGTTAATTACATGAAACAGAATTTAAGGCAACAGTATTAGGTGAAAAAAATCATAATCATAAAAAAGCAATTACCAAGAAAATATAATCCTGAACCTGCATGCACCCCAAACCCTAGCCTCAAAAATATGTAAAGACAAATAACATTACATATTAAAATAACTGTTAAATTCCTCCATCATGGTGGGTATTTTTTAACACACATCTCAGAAACTGATGTAGAGAGTCCACTAATAATTGGGAAGTATGAAATGTCTTGAACAACACAATATGCTTGTAATAATGGACATATACAGAACCCTGCTCCCAATAATTAAAGAAAACAGGTAATTACCAAAGAGTGACCACAGTCCAGTCACACAAATACCAAAGGATTCATTTCACACAGAGCACATTTCATATCACAATGTAATATGGTCAGAAGCTAAAACAAAAATAAGGTAATTTAAATATTCTAATATTTTAGAAACCAGAAGCACTTTAACATTGAAAACATATATGACTAGATAGATAAGTACAAGATAAATACATAAATAATCCATTGTCTGAATGTACCATGCTTTATTTGTTGTTGAACCATTTGTGAGTCAACACTCTGGCTCTGTGGCAGAGACTGCAGGTTATCGCCTAACATCTCTTCTTCCCTTCTTCCTTAGCAACAAAACTAGTTTTTTAGTTGGAAGGTGCTGTTTGGAATAAAGGCTTATTTCCCAGTTTCCTTTGCAATTTGTGGTGGCTGTGTGACCAAATGGAAGTGGCATGTTTGTTCAACTGCCTGGAAGTAACCTTGAAGAGGAGATCTGTGTCTTTTCTGCCCTTATTTTTTCCTAGTGTATCTTCAGATATGATTTCTGATGTGTATGGATAAGATGCTTGGAGATCAAATAACTATCTTGGACCTCAAGGTAGAATCCTCATAGAGAAGAAACTAGACACAAGATAGATGGAAACTGGGTCACTCTTGATCGTAGACTGCTTATCTCAGGACTTTAATCACAGGGCAAGGAAACACATTTCTACCTTATTTAAGCTATTACTATTTGGAATTTTTCTGAATAACATGTTTTCCCATGTATTTTGCTATAATGATCGGCTGCTATAAGCATCCTTTTATGCATGTATTTCCCCATTTCTTCTAATGGAATGTATAAGTATTGTGATATATCATTTTAAAGGCTTTTGAGAAATATCACCAAATTTTACTCCATTAAGACTGTATAGCTTTACTCTTCCACTCGCCATGTATAAAAGGGCTGTCATTCCATACCCATTCCAACATTAAGTATCATTCTTTCCAGTCCTTGCCAGTCAGATAGGCCAAGAATATGATTGTATTTTTCGATTTCTAGGATGGGTTAGAGATTTTAAAAAATTTGTTTGCTATTTGTGTTTTTTCTTTTATATGTTACTTTTTAAAGCTCCTTGATCTTTTTTCTATCAAGGTAGTCTTTTTCACATTGATTTTAAAAGACTATATATATATGTGTGTGTGTGTGTGTGTGTGTGTGTGTGTGTGTGTATATATATATATATAGTGAGAGAGAGAGAGAATTTAACCCTTTGTCTGCTTTACATAGCTTTTTTTTTAGGCAGTTCATTATTGATAAACATTGTTTATGGTGTTTTTATGCAGAATTTTAAAACTTTATCAGGATTTCTCTTTTGATTTTTCTCTTTGGTAGAAAGTTCTCTTTTCTTACAAGTTTAGAAATATTTGCCTACAATATCCACTAATACTTTTGTGTGTTGTTTGGTTTTCTTTGACTTACTTTGAAACTGTTAATCCATCTGGTATTTATTTTGTTCTAAGGAAGAAATCTAAATTTTTACTTTTCCAAGAGTTTAACCAGATATTTCAACATTTGTGGAATAAGTCATCCTTTATCCCCTGATACAAAATGTTATCTCCAGGAAAAACTAAATTCCCTGTATGTACATGAATCATCTTAAAATCTCAGTTGTGTTCTATTTGATCTACATATCTATTCTTCCACCAGTGCCACAGCCTTAATTATTCTAGCTTTTATGTATTTGCATAATAACTGATGTGCTGTATTCTTCCTAACAGTTTTTAAAAAATTCATAGTGAATTGTGCTTTAAAAATATATATTCCAACAAAGCAAAACAAAAAACCCATAGATCTACTGCAGCTGGGACATAGCTGAAGCATATGGGATGTTCAGTCTTCATGGCGGCATGCAAGATCCTTTAGTTGTGGGATCTAGTTTCCTGCAGGTCTCGAACCCGGGCCCCCTGCAGTGGGAGCATGGAGACTTAGCCACTAGATCACTAGGGAAATCCCACAGTTGGCACTTAAATTGGAACTTCATTAGAGTTTTAGATGGATTTGTAAATATTTGACACTTTTTTACTATTGACTCATCAATACATTATTACTTCTTATATGAAGTCACTTTGACCTTTTTCTGAGATGTTATCAGATCCTTGACATTAAGTTGGCTAACAGGCATCTTGTATATGTTAAACATTTTGATGAGAGTTAAGAAAGTCATGAAAGCAGCGTTTGCCTCCGACGTGCTTCTGCTCCACTAAAGATAATTAAGACTGCACTGAGTTGACATGAAGCTGTGTAAAACAGAAATAAAATGCTCCATAACATTATTATTGTACATACACTGCTCTGTGCTTACACCCTGCAAATCTGGCTGCAATACAAGTGAGAATAAGAGGATTGATCTGGAATGGTAAAGGGGAGGGTGAAAGGCATTGCAGATGGTAAAAATAGCATTTGGACTCGAGGAAGCAAATAATGAGGCGGATTCACATGTGTTCTAGGCTAGCAAAGATCACATAAATATACAATGATTTTTAAAAAGGGAATTTAGGGAGATGATAACCAATTGTCAAAAAACATTTCAACATGGACCAGCAGTATGGGTTTTATGAGAGCAAAAATTTGGACCTGTTTCTGAAAATGAGTCTGAAAGATCAAAATAGTGCTTAAGGAAGATAATTCTTGTTGCAATGAGCACACATATTTGGAGTAAGAAAGTAATTAAGAATTTCTTTAGAAAATTGGTACAATAAATTTATTTTAGTTTTATTTATTAATTCAATTATTTTTATAGAGTATTACTCAGGATGTGCCTACAATTGTGTTAGCATTGAAATGACTTTGTTTGCATCCCCAAATCTATTTTTACAAGGCCTCCATGACAGATGTCTAATGACACCACTTACAAAGGGGGAGACATTCCCCAGGTATTTCTGTACTTTGTTCAACAGAAATTTAACTGCCCAAGCGGATGCTTGATTGATGTTATTCAATGATTAATGCAGCAAACTCCCTACTTTACCCTCTGCAGCAGAAATCTCCATTTAACCCCTTGGGATATGTAAGTGCCTCATTTCTTGAGAAACTACAGTGAGATTAGGGAGAAGGGAAGGCTTCACAAAGCAATTAGGAAGAGGACAGATTAATCCACCCTCCTCTTTATTGAAAAGCAGCTTCAACCAAGGTACTGTCTCCTGAAATAGACTTTTACCTACAAGGGCGTTTACAAGAGAATTTGATAAAATAAGAAAATAAGAGAAATAAAAACAGCTATTAGAAAATAAGAACAATTTTTATTAGAAAATAAGAAAGAGCTATTAGAAGAAAAGAAAGTAAAGAAAATAAAAACAGCTGTTAGGAGGACTACCTGTTTCTCTCCTTCCTTTTTTCTCCCCAGTGCATTGAGTCCAATGGCAGAATATCTCACTGAAATAAGCATTTGTAAGTGAATCACAGTTGCTTTTCAGTCTGCAAGAGTCACTCTCCTGCAGCACGAATATTTTATTTTTCTCTCCACGCATAACTGATGTCTACATGATGTGAAGCAATCTTGGTTCTTGTTGGTGCTGCTATTTAGAATTGGAAGAGTTATTTGGAATTGAATCTATCCTATCAAAGATAGCTTCAAAATATTAGCTTCATTTCGTGCCTTTAATTCCTCTCCATTTTCCCTCACTCGTATTTAGTGGCTGCTATGTGAGACAGTGTGAGAGGAAGTGAAAAGGGGCCACACATAAGTATATGTTCTTTGCAAAAGCACTCTTTACTCTGGTTTTAAAGCGCACTTTCCCCTCTGACCTGGTATACACAGGTTCCTAAGCATCTTCTGGCCTCAGAGGCATCTTTTTCTCTATCGGCAACAATTAAAGAAGAGTCCACCAGGGATGTTATGAGGGTGACAAGAGAAATAGGCACTGACAATATTCCTAGTCTTGTTCCTGTTGTTGGAAAAAGTCCAGATGTTGTGGCTCCCAGCCAATTTAGGGACATTGAAACAAAATAGTTACGATAGGTAAAAATGACTTTCACCATTAGCTATTACATTTTTATAAAAAAATAGATGCTCATTGCAACAAACAAGCAAACAAAGAAATAAGCAAAACAGAACATAAAGAAAATGAAAGAGAGAGAAAATAGAAGACATGATACAGGAAAGAATAATGTACAAAGCAAAAGGGCTTCTAACCATCCCACTTGCCAATGTTTTTTTTCCAGAGAATATTCATAAAATATTTATTCAGACAAATGGGATTAGAATCTATGTTCTCCAACTTGCTTTTTTTTACATGAAACACTTTATCTTGGACTTCTTTCTAGTAGCATATATAGCTCTATTTCCTTCCTTTAAACATCTGCACATAAGCACAGATGTGCCATAATCTTTAAGAGAACCAGATCCTTATTCATGGATATTCAGCTGGGTTCTTTTTTTAATTATTATTATTTACAAATATATGGCAATGATTACTCTTGTTTATGTGTGTAAAAAAATCTATAGGGAATATTTCTAAATTGAATCGTAAGATCAAAGGATATGTTATTTAAATTTAAAAGTAAAATTCCTATGTTAAAATTTAACACATCTTGCCAAATTGAGCTCTAAAAAGGTTATATCAGTTTACACTCCTACTGATGAATCTGAGACTGCAGAATTCCACACCCACAACAAATATTTTCATCCCTGGCAATATGAAAGAAGAAAATTCACTTTCAATTTTAGAAATTGTCATTTCTTCAACTGTAACTGAACTTGAACTTTGTATTTGCTTACCAGTTTTTTCCCTGCAAACAGGGAAAACTATTGTTTTAAAGTTGTTTACCTTTTTATTGACATGTAAGAATATTTGGATATTAAAGAAATTAACACCTTGTCATATGTATTAAAAATGTTTTTCCAAGAATGTGTAATAAACATTTTGCTTTAAAAGGATATTTCTAAGCTTAACAGTAGATCCCTTATCCAGAGTGAATTTGATTTAAAATCATTTCTAAAAAAAAAAAAAAAAAATCATTTCTATTTTTATCTCTCACTAGGGAACCTTGATTTAATCAATTTCCCAAAGAAAATGCATTCCTCTATTTGATTTAATCTTAAGATAGTTGTTTGATGTAATTTTAATACACAGTCATTATCTCAAGGATAGATTTATGTTTCAGAAAGAAGGAAAAAATTAGGAAAGAACAATGAGAAACCAAAGAATAATGATGACCATCTTCATTCTTATGAAACCTTTAAGATAAAATAAATTAAGAGCATAAAGCATAGAACATTCATGAGGATTTCAAGCCTCACTCAGAACTTTTTCCTTAATTACTTTGCCAAATTTTCTCTTTATCACTTGTAATTCTCTCTTTGGGGGACATATTTCAGACTCCCTCGTTTTATCCATACTTTCCCAAATTATCTCACACATCTTCTGAAATTTTATATATTTTGAGGGAAATAGACTTGATTTAAAAGTTAATCACACACACAAAAAAAGTTAATCACTGTTAGATTTCGTACACAATTTTATCATTGTTTAAGGCTCAAATCACTGGGCATACGGTTTATCAGTAACAGTGTTTTAACCTACTTGATTTAACTAATACTCATCAAAGTGTTATTGCTGGAAAATTAGAACATTGATGCTGGATGAAGTAACCTAAATGCAAAAGGTGGGTTGATGAAAAATGAAATTCTTTAATTTTTCTAAATTTCTAAGAATCATATTATTCCATGCTTTTAGAATTTTATGTGGAAGTAACTGTTTACTTGTGTTTACAAAACATGGTTTCAGGTTCAGATTATTTCTGATGGTTTATTATTATTATGTTTATTTTCCTTGTTTTTCTTTCTTGGTTTGGGCAAGGGAGACTAGTGTATTTTGTTTTTGACTAAGTAAATGAAGAAAAGAAAAGATATATCAGAAGACAGGCAGACTTTTGACCCAAGGAATCTGGAAGTTGTAGCATTTACTCAGCCTTCCATTCATTAAACTGATATTTACTGAGCACCTGTTGAGGTTAATTTGGATGAGGACTGAATTAAAAACATTTGAAGTCTGAGTCAGGTGCTATCTGGACTTTGTGAAAGCCAGATCCATGGGGTTTTAATCCAGAAGTGTCTGTCTATCCCAAAATAAAATTTTAGTTATGGTATGTTAGTAATAGTGTGGAAATCTAACAAGCCTGTTGTCAGATGACTGCATTTCTTTAAAAATTCCTTTATATTGCATTTTAACTTATTCATAAGACAAACATGGTTCGGGGGCAAAATGTCCGTGTCTCTAGTTTAATAAAACATCTATACCTAACGGAATTCTTGCTGATTGTGTCTCTCCTTGCTTTCCGAGGATAAATTCTTGTATCTGGAGGGCTGTCAGTTTACCAGGTTCTGGATAAGCTAGAGGACTTGGGCTTGCTGACTAAATTACCCTGCTTAATAGGCGGCAGTAAAGGGAAGTGGCAAACGGGTTTAAACTCAGAAAATCCTGGAGGAGAGAGCGAAGTTCCAGTGGAGGCTGGGCTGCTGAGTGTGTGAAGGGCCTGGGGTCAGGGATGGGGTAAGAGACAGGCAGTGGGGCTGTGGGGTGAAAGGGAGCTCAGTGTGGGACGTAACCCATCACGAAAGTGAAAGTGAAGTCGCTCACTCGTGTCCAACTCTTTGCGATCCCATGGACGGTAGCCTACCAGGCTTGTCCATCCATGGGATTTCCCAGGCAAGAGTACTGAAGTGGGGTGCCATTTCCCTCTCCAGGGGATCTTCCCGACCCAGGGATCGAACCCGGGTCTCCCGCATTGCAGGCAGACGCTTTACCCTCTGAGCCACCAGGTGCCCTAAATCGTTAAGAATATTGGCCTGATTGGATTTCTAGTGGAAGCCCGCGGATGGAAAGAGTTCACATCAATGTGGCTCCGGGCAGAAACAGTCAGCGCAACGAGGATGAAAAGGAGAGCAGACACCTGAGGAATACACCAGGAATAAACAAACAAGCACTGAGAGTTGTATGTCAAATGCTCTGCCATTCTCCTGCATCTGGGGTTGGCGTGCTACTGGGCCTATGCGACGTTTCTCAAGCCTCCTGGCCTGCCCCTGTGGAACAGCAAGCGCAATTCACTAGAAACATGTTCAGAGACAAAAACCTCCCAAAGCAGGCCTCTCTCGGTGATGTAGTAAAGAAATTACATGAACATAATCTTAAACAGAATTTTAGGTCTTAAGGGAGCCTAAATTCAAAAGGATCATGTTTTAAAAGTCAGTTAAATATTTTTTCCCCTAAAATGGCACACATTCTTAAGTCTATTTAATTTTCAGTCAGGTATTAGATGAAAAATAAGCTTTTCTATGTATGCTGTTTCTGCTCCACTATACCGTATTTTAAGGCTATTCAAAATTAGGTCAATTAAACAACAAATCTATTATAACATGTATCTAATACTTACTGTTGGGGGAAAAAATACTGTCTTCAAGTCCATCCTTAACGTCAGTAATTTTCCTCTGTAAAGCTCTACTGACTGGGCATACTTGATGAGGTCTCTGTATGCTATCAAAGAAAGTAAAATCACTTGGCAAGAAATTTCTGACTCCAGTAGTATTTGTGCATTCACATACTGGTAAGTGATTTGCATGCTAGTTAAGGGTGTTGCAAATACATCTCTGACTTGTCTCACCAAGAGGCAGAGACTAGATGCTGATAGGATGTATGTGAAAGTACTTTTGTAAAGTTCCAATAAAATACAGTCCTTTAATATCAAAGTCAGACAGAGACTAACAAAATAGTCTCAGGAATAGCCATGAGGCAAAGGAAAAGTACTTGCTCATGAAACCAGAATTGTAAATAATCAATTACAAACAATTGCAAAAAATAATTTTTTGTATACCAAAAACCTTAAAGTTTTGTTTTCTTGTATGTATTGAGGTGATGAGATAGTTTAAAAGATTCAGTTCATGTTTTAATGTGGTTTGTGTTATCTGGACCCTTTTTACTGATACTATGGCAATTTTTATTTTCTTAGCAGCTATTGTTTTGTTACTAATTTCTAATTTTACTACATTATGATGAGAGAATATGTTCCATATGAATCCAGTTTTTCTGTTATTTATTGAGATTCCCTTTGTGGGAAACATTAGAATTGCTGGATTTTTCTCTAGCTAGATATACACTAACTTTTGTTTTTGCTGCTTGAGAATCAGCGTATTTCCACTTTTGGACTCTGGCATTTCATTATAAAAGTTTTTACTGACTTTCTTCTGAAAGTTGCCTGTCTCTCATTTCTTACTCTCTATGTCTCCATGAGACATATTCATTGGACCTTCTCATTTTATCTTCTACATTTCTGAACCACTCATCTCTTTCTATACCTCATTGTCAGTGATTTCCTCAAATGTATCTTTCAGTTTGTTGATTTTCTTTTTGGATGTGACTAATATTCCAAGGTGGTGCAGTGGTAAAGAATTCGCCTGCCAATGCAGGAGATGCCAGAGATGAGAGTTTGATCTATGGGTTGGAAAGATGCCCTGAAGGAGGATATGGCAACCCACTCCAGTATTCTTGCCTGGAGAATCCCATGGACAGAGGAGCGTGGCGGGCTACAGTCCACGGGGTTGCAGAGTCAGACAGGACTGAGCACACATACACACATAATATGCTATTTAGCTTATCTAGTGAGATTTTAATGAATACAATTTCCATTTCTAGACATTCTATTTCTTTACAAATTTGCCTATTCATTTTCATGGTGTCCTATTTCATGATGTTTTCAAGTCTTTTTAAAAAAATCTTTCTGCTCTTTAATTTACTTTAGAGTGTCTTTGGTTTTGATCTGCAATCTATAGTTATTTTGGTCCTTCTCTTTATTTTTGCCTCTGATTGCTCTCCTTTAGGGCTGTATTCCTTGTGTACTTTATAACATTTTGTTGTTGTGAATTCATCTTCAGTGGTTCAGTTGTTTTTCACAAGACTTCTGTTATAAACCGAATTGTGTACTCTCTTTAAATTCATACATTATAGCCCTAACCCCCAGTGGGACTGTATTTGGACATAGGGCCTATGAAGAGCTAATTAACAAAATTAAGGTCATAAGGATGGGGTCCTGATTCAGTATGACTATTTTCCTTATAAGTGGAAGAGACATCAAGGCTCTCACACACAGGGTAAAGGCCATGAGAAAATGCAGCAAGAAGGCAGGTGTTTGCAAGCCAAGGTGAAAGGCCTCAGGAGAAACCAAACCTGCCAACACCTCAATCTTGTAATTCCAGCCTCCAGAGCTGTGAGAAAATAAATTCTGTTAGTTAAACCACCCAGTCTGTGATATTTGTTACGGCAGCCTGAGCAGACTAAGACAGCTTCTGAACCCTAGGTTGTGAAAGTAACCTTCACAGAATGTTTTTGCATTTGCTACAATCAGATTCCTAGGGGTTCAAGGCTCTGGCCTTATTTTATGTTACTTTTTTGACTTAGGGGTCCATTCCAATAAAATGGACTTAGGGTTAGTGTTCTAAGCAAATAGTATAAATTCAGACCTCTCCATATGTGACCAGGCTGGTGTTATTAATAGTTTCTCTCAGAAGATGTCTCTTCCCTGACCTGTGCTCACTCTAGGGATCAGTAACAACAAACTTCCTTGCTCCTTCCACAGGCCAAGTGGTGTTTCTCTAACTCGGCTTCTGAGGCTCTAGACTTTCTGCAGGGGACTGGCTTCAACTTCCCTACCCAATATGTTTGAGGCCTTAATTCCCATCCCATCCTCATTTCCACGAATCTTTATCCAGGACTAAAACTTGTAGCATCAGCTTATACTTATTTCTTTGGCTTTGGTTTCTTGTTATATTTCTGACATTCAGGGAGTTTTATTACTTCATTCTATCCATCACTTCCATGAATTTGTACTAGGAAGGCAGGCTTTCCATGTCCTTTTGTCCATCATGCTCACTCTCTAGTTGTGTATACTAGAAAATGCAAATATATTTTCTTTTTTTTTTTTGCAAATATATTTTCTAACATACTAGAAGTACATTTGTCTTCATAGAGTTGTACCAAATTTGTCCCTGTAGGGTAGGATAACATGAGTTAGTAGTCAGTAAATTTGTCACAACTATATTTTTAAAAGGTTCTATGTGAGTGGGAAGAATAAATTCATTCTAGAACAAGTAAGTTTCAATAATATGATGAAACCATCAGAAGGAACTTTATTTCCAGACTTGATATCAGGATGATATACATATAGACTTATGATTTTAAAGACAGCAAATGTAAGGAATAAATATAAGTTGAGAAGCAAAAATAATACAAGCATCTTTGTGCTTATAATTGCAAAGTAACTGATATCTTCAACGTCCAATGCACCGCTATGGACTGAAATGGAAATGTGTCGTCCAAACTTACATGTTGAATCTCTATTCTAATGTGATGGTATTTGAAGACGGGGCCTTCAGGAGATAATTGAGGTTAGAAGAAGTGATGAATCAGGACCCCTAGGAATCTAATAGAAGCAAATGCAAAAGCACTCTGTGAGGTTACTCATGATGGGATTAGTAACTGTCTGCACACTAGGAACTGAGTTGGTAGCACCTTGATTTTAGACTAAATGTCTGTTGTTTATGGTATTTTGTTATAGCAGCCTGAGCAGACTAATACATACACATACTGTTCATATATAATGGCTGTAATCAGCTTTCCTACCATCTGTTTTTCAGGTTTATGCTGTCCCTACATACTTACTAGATAAGTAATAAATGATAGTTTTTGATCAGTCAAAATTTAGTGTAATTAACATGCAGTCAAGTTTTTGAAACACATTTTCCCCATTTAAAGCTCTCCTGACTCAAATGTACTCTTAGTTATTCAGGTATTTCTATGTTCTCCCTCTTATTCAGCTACCTGGGGTTTGATTAAGATTAATGCATTCACTGGATAAAGAGGATGTGGTACATGTATACAATGGAATACTACTTAGCCATTAAAAAAGAAAAAACAATGCCATTTGCAGCACATAGATGCACTAGAGATTATCAAACAAAGTGAAGTAAGTCAGAGACACAAAGACAAATACCATATAATATCACTTATATGTGGAATCTGAAATATGACACAAAGGAGCCTGTCTGTGAAACAGAAACAAAACCCGGGACGTACAGAATAGACTGGTCATTGCCAGGGGGAGGGAGGTGAGATGAATAAAAGCGGGAGTTTGGGACTAGTCAATGCAAACTGGTACACAAAGAATGGATAAACAAGAAGATCCTACTGTAGAGCACAGAGAACTATATTCAATATCCTGTGATAAATCATAATGGAAAATAATATGAAAAAGAATGTATATATGTATAACTCAGTCACTTTGTTATAAAGCAGTAATTAACAGAACATTGTAATTCAACTATATGTCAGTAAAAAAAAAATTTTAAAGATTAATGTATTCAAGAGCCCATAACACTAGACTTCGTGCTGGGGGTGTCAGAAGATCTTACTAGTATGTAACCAGCAATAAACTGCATGTCCTGGGCACAGACAGCATGGGTGAAATGTGCATGCTTGAGACCACTGTGGAGTTCCTTAACAACTTGTCTTGTAGGAAGATGAAGGAAGAGATGCATAACGCTCTGTCTTACTAAGGCCTCATGAATTCAAGTATGAAGTCTATCATACAGAGGGACTACTTCAGCACTTCTGTGGCTGTCTAAAGACTATGGCCACAGGAAAGGAGGGACTGGGAGGAGGTCACGAGTGAAGCTCCAATGGGAACCAGGAGACATTCTGCCTTTCCACACTGTTCCATTATAGCTTCAACTTTCCCAGCAATTCAAGGTGTCCTTAAAAGAGTCCTTGATGCTCTGTGCTGGCTCATTCTCTCCATTTAACAAAGCTGGTGGTTTGGGGTTTGTTATCCCAATGCCCTCAAGTTCCTGAAATGATGATAAGGCAAGGCACACTGCACTTGCACAGATTTCTTTTTTAAATAGTTGTCTGGAGCCTGACTTCTGCGAGAGTGGTCCTATTGTGCTCCATGGCAGCCCCCTGGGAGCCTCTCCAATGCAGCATCTTGGGCCCTATCCCAGAGCTGCTGAGTCAGAATCTGCACTTGATCGAGATCCCAGGTGATGCAAATGCATATCATGTCTGGAAAGCAAACTGATGTAAAGTATTGCCCTCTCCACCTAATAGTCACCTCTTTCAACTCATTAATAATACCTAAGTTACAAGATGAAGGTTTCCCATAAACCTACCTAACATGGCATTTTGTCTTCTATTAACAATTTGGAATCACAGTGGGGGTCTCTTTTTCCACATATAAGGAAACCTAGTATTTAAGTCTATAAATGAATCAGAAAAATTGTTTCCATTTCGATTTAGTATGAATGCGGTCTGGCTCACGCCTGCTGAATTGAAAGCAAAGAACTGTTTCCATTCAGGTTAATGGGTTTCCCCTCATCAAGCTGTCCTTCTTTCATGTAATCTAGACTTGCCTCCCCTTATTTACTTTTTTGTAACTGTTCTTCTTTTTAATAGGATTATTCATCCTTCCAATATTAACAGCAATTAGACTCACCTCATGGTGCATCATGCCAGCTCAATCTCAGGCTGTCAAGAGTGGGATGATCTTAGTCTTGTCTCAGTAACATACTTTGACAACCAAAACAAAGCAGTGGGCAAAATACACGAAGAGAATTAACAACATTGGATCACAGATGACAAGAAGTTCTCGAACATGTTGGTTGCCTCTGCCTAGCGTGTCCTCATGGAAATAACAACTGCTCAGGCTGATGGTGCTGTGACGCAGTCCTAAACTGGATTTTTCAGGGAAGTTTTAAAAGAAGACTCTTGTAAAGCCTTAGAAACATTAACATTCACTTTCCAAATCTAATCTATTTAATTTTATTGGAAAACATTTACAGAGCTCATCAGCAGACTCTCTAGTATTGAGTAATATTTAGCATGTGGTAATCATGGGAAGGAGAGATTTAGATTAAATGCTGCTTTTTATTACTATTCAATCATCATAAGTTGTTCCACTTTTTATCTTTTTAGTCAACAGATTTTAAAGGTGGGAAAATATCTTCATTTGCAGTCATACCTATATTTATCTCCTATTATATTTTCCATTAGTGTCTACATGAGATTTATTCCTGGTGATTCCCAACAAAGTGAGTGTGACTCTCCAGATGCTAATAATAAAGACAAATGCACCCTATCTCTTAGAGATGTTATGAGAATAAATTAGATAATATTTATAGGGGAATCTGACCTCACTAGAGATAGCATATAAACAAAGTGCAAAAAAAAGAAGAACTTTAAAGAAAAAACATTCCATTCAGTTGTAGCTCGACTGACTTGACAGTACCAAATTATGTTCTGAGAAAAGAAAACAGGCCGACTAATAGTGGTTCTGCTGGTTGTGGATAAATGCCAAATACTGACAATGAATTCCAGGTCTGGGCTGAAAGCTTAGGCATCAGTTTGAACAGGCACAAAATGAGCCCTTTGTTTTTTTTCTATATATCTACATTTATTCTACTTGGGATACTGGTAAAACCTTGCATATACTGGGTTAAATTATCAAAGTTATTTTAAACCTCTTTCTACCTTTAATAACATATAAAGATGGTTAATAAAGCGGTGATGTGAACAAATTTTAAGGATATATGTAACACGTATGGGCTTCCCTGATGGCTCAAGTGGTAAAGAATCTGCCTACAATGCAGGAGACACAACAGACATGGGTTCCATCTCTGGGTTGGGAAGATCCCCTAGAGGGGTAAATGGCAACCGACTCCAGTATTCTTGACTATAAAGTTCTATGGACAGAGGAGTCTGGAGGGCTACATTTTATAGGGTTGCAGAGTTGGACACGACTGAGTGTGCACATGTAACACATATACCTCTAGACAAACTGTTTTTACATTTATATTATCTGGACCCAAAAAGGAGCTTTCAGCAGGACAATGGGCAAAGCAGGAATCATCGTTATTGCAGACTAAAAGGCAAAGTGGTCCTTACAGGTATGGGGAAGCCTTCAATTATACCCTCAGTATTATTTTGGGGAAACAGCAAAGCCTCCCCCACCAATCCCCATGTTTTTCAAACATCCTGCCACCCTGCTCCAGATTCTACCATTTAAAATTCTTTTGAATTAAGGGAAGTGGTTGCATATTCATGGGAAAATAAAGATTAAAAATTGCAGGATGATGAAGACATTCAACAGCATAATAAACAAACACTTACTGCATACCTACTATGTGCCGGGCACTATTTTCAGGGCTTTACCAGAACTATCTCATTTAGTTCCACTTCAACTCCATGAAATAGATGCTATTATTAACCCGGTGCCATAGATGTGGAAACAGGAAAGAGAGGTTCAGGAGCCTGCCCAGGATCACACAGGCTACACATGGTGTGGCCGTATGCACATCCTGGTGGTCCGACTCCAGGCTCCACGCTCTGAACCAGTAAGTGTTCCTACAAGGGTAGGAGTTAGCACCATACAGTATATTCCTCTTAAAACACGAAACAAACAATACGTTGCCACCTTTGATACAAAGATGTAAAAGCTGAACATTCCTGGATTAAGAAATGGTTCATTTTCCCAGAAAAGCCAAGACTTCAATGGTAGGACAGCCTCCACTTTTCCATTTTGAAGAGGACTCAGGGTCAGTGAACACTCACTGTACCATCTTACAGCGCTGAAACTGTTTACTCCGAATGGAGCACTAGACAACCTGCCAAAAGGAGAAGCTGTCTTGTGGAGCCAACAGCAGGTATTCAGGTAGAAATGAGAAATGTCACAAGGAAATGAATTTAGAGATGAACACATCAGAGGAGATTAGCTAATATTCTCTGAGTAATTGCCATGTATGACATTACTTATTACTAACTTCTATAGTAAGAGGCTATTGTGAATCTTAGGATGCAGAATAACTTCTTGATACACACAATACAAAAAGGCCCTTAAAATTGTTTTCGAATGTCAGAAGTATGTGCTGTACACATTTTTGTTTTATTTTGTTTTATCCCATAAAAGGTATGGTTTTAAAAAGAGATGAACTGATACCCCGATTTCCCTGCTCCTAACAGAACACTGTAATATGGTTAAGCACAAACCTTTCCATAGCAACAGACACTGTATATCAGGCATGAACCCTATGTATCTCCCTTGAAGAAAGCTTTAAGGTTATAACAGACAAATTCAAAATAAAGCCTGTGATCCCACCACCGTGAAGCCTGATTCCCCCATGAGCTCAAGAAAGGATACATTGACAAACGACTCACCATGGCTTCCTTTAGCTCATTTCTTTGCCTTTCTTTTTCTTTAAATGGCACTTCAGCCTTAATAGTTACAAAGATTTCAAGAGAGAACTAGCGCCACCTGAAAAAGAAAGGCCCAAAATCCAATACAATCATGGTTTGCAGAAGTTCAGCACTGGGCTTACTGAATAGCCTTGGGGGGTGATGGCTTTTCTGCTTTGAGACCAAAGGCGCTCCTTCTTGTCACCCTTTGCTGCTTTATTTAGTGGTTTTCCACTCCATGAACACTATGTGAATGCTGGTTACCTGTTAGCTATAATTCTAAAATAGGTATTTTATATAGGGGAAAAGGCAGCTTTGGGGGCATCTTGAAGTGTTTTCTTAAGTACATATAAAATCACACATTTTTATGCGATTGGAAGTAGTGGCTGAAATGGGGCAAACTGGATAGGCCGCTAATACATATAGTTGCACATGCAAATCGTAATTAGGTTCCCCAAACACTTGCCTGTGCAGAGTGGACGCCTCCCTCTGCACCCCCAGTCAGGCAGGAGGTACTGCCTAGGCCCGGAGAGTAATCTACTCACTATTGTCTTGGTGGAGGGAGAAGTGAACCTCTGCTTTTCACACGGGGAACTAGGCTTGCAGACGCTGTTGATTACACTTAGGAGAGAGGTTAATGACATGTCGGGAGTGCAGGCTCTATACTTCATCCCCATTCAGGTTTTAAACAGCATCCTCCTCCAAATATTCTACTCCAAAGGTTGTATGCTAAAGAGTGAAACAGATGGTCCCGTTTTACACTTCTCTTCCTTTAGAATTTCTTATGCAGCTCTGGGACTTCGGTCTTCTGGGATCCCAAATTATATTTCAGCCCATTATATGTATTCAGTTTTGATACTAAGACGGTTTGTAAGAATTATTCAAAACCCACATGGCTGCGGCCTTTGCTGTTTCTTAGAGGGCCATGTGCTGTTCATTTTAATTGAAAATATTCTAAAAGCAAGATTGATGTGTTTTCTATCCCCCTAAAATAGAAACAGGTTCTGGGCTCATAATTGAGCACTCATAAGCCCCCTCTCCTTATTAACATGCCCTCTCTAATTTGTGCCTCTGTTTGCACAATATAAATGGCCTTTAACAGCCCTTCATTCATACAATGGTCTCCCTAACCCAAAGAAAATTAGTAGCAGGCAAAAGCCTATTTTTACTGACACAGAGACAAAAATGCTAATTACCTTAAAATATTCTCAAGTGTATATCTTTGGCATCCTTCCAGGCAAGGCTCAAAAGTTTTTTTTTCCCCCTATTATTTACCAGTTATACGGAAAGTTGTTTTTGTTTTACACTCAGGCTTATACATAAGTAAATCTATATTGATAATTTGAAATCTTTTATTTTGGGTCCAGAGTACTGATGATAGTTAGGTATTTGTTTGCTTTCTACTCACTTTCTACTCACTTGTAGATACACTTGAGAGCACTGACTATTTGTTAATTATGTTTTGTGTTTTGCTATTTTTGTTAAGGGACTTAAGGACGTTTGCAGAAAAAAATACCTAAATATTTAATTTTATTTAAATGTATTAATTACCATAAAATATTAATATTTCCTCAGAATCTTTTAATTTTTCATTATAATTAAATTTGTTAGTCCAACTTTATACTCTGAAGTATTCCTTCCTCTCAAAAATGGGTTTTAAAACGGAAAACTCTGATGTACAAAATAAGTAATAAAGAAACAAAATTCAATTTACTAAATTATGATACCAGGTGTGTTGAAAGTATTACCATAAAGATGATGAGCTTTTTATCATTTATGTGATAATTTAATATTGCTAAGCCTAGTTTGTAAAACATAAAGTCCAGAAAGTGCAAGTGCTCATCTTCTTGAGGTAATTTAGAAATCAAGTTTGGAGAAAGTGTCTATTGATGGATGAATAAAGAAAATGTGGTATATGTTATGATGCAATGGAGTACTATTCAGCCATAAAAAGGAACTCCTGCCATTTGTGATAACATGGATGGACTTTGAGGGCATTATGCTAAGTGAAATAAGTCAGAGAAAGACAAATACCATATGATCTCACTTATATGTGGACTCTAAAAAAAATAGCTCTTTCATATGATGAATAGGTTGGTGTTGCTAGAGGCTGGGGTGAGGACTGTGAAATTGAAGGAGGTCAAAAGACTCTAAAAAAAATAGCTCTTTCATATGATGAATAGGTTGGTGTTGCTAGAGGCTGGGGTGAGGACTGTGAAATTGAAGGAGGTCAAAAGGTACAAACTTCTACTTATAAAATAAGTCAGTCCTGGGGATGTAATATATAGTATGATGGCTACAATTAATAATACTGTATTGCATATTTGAAAGTTGCTAAGAGAGTAAATCTTAAAAGTTCTCATCACAAGAAAAATAATTGTATAACTATTTATGGCAATGGATGTTAACTAGACTTACTGTGGTGATCATTTTGCAATATATACACATATTGAATTATGCTGTACATCTGAAACTAAAATTATGTTACATAATCAATTACATCTCAATTTAAAAACAAACAGGTCTGGGGAAAGAAAATGCATTTACTAAAAGGTAAACAACAGTATAGGAGTTTAGGAATAGTGGAAGGCAGCAGAATACAAAAGCCACAAGTGAGTGTAAAATGAATTGGTAATTGACAGTAAAAAAAAAAAAGCAACATAAGGCAAACAATAATAAGGCATTCAATCTAGTTTTTTTTTTTAATGGGCAAAAGATTTGAATAGACATTTCAACAAGGAAGATACAGTAATGTCTAACAAGCACACAAAAAGATGTTCAATATCACTAGTCATTAGGGAAATGCAAATCCAAACTTCAGTGAGAAATCATTACGCATCTGCTAGGATGACTATACTAAAAAAAGACAGACAGACAATATAAAGTGCTGACAAGAATGTGGAGAACCTGGAACCTCCATATATTGCTGATGGGAAAAAAAAATGATTTAGCCACTTTGGATAACAGGCTGGCATTTTCCTAAAAAGTTAAATATAAACTTACCATGAAATACAACAATTCACTCCTATGCACTACTCAAGAGAAATGAAAACATATGTCCAAAGATACATATGTGAATGTTCATAGTGGAATTTTTCATAATAGCCCAGAACTCGAAAGAACCCAAATGTTGGTCAGCTGATGAATGGATAAACAAAACATGGTTTACCCATACAATGGAATTCTACTCAGCAATAAAAAGGACCCAAGTACTGATACATGCTATGATACGGAAGAATCTCAAAAATGTATGCTAAATGAAAGAAGCCAGATGGAAAAGACAACAGCTGTGTGACTCTCTTTATATAAATATCCAGGAAAGGCAAATTTACAGAGACAGTAAGCACACCAGTGATTTCTTGGGGCTGGGAGGAAGGAAAGGGATTAACTGCTAATTGGCAGGAGGCAACTTTCTGGGGTCATGGAAATGTTCTAAAATTGGGTTCTGTGATGGCTGCACAACTGTGTCCATTTACTAAAAGTAAGTTGTTTACTACTTACAATGAGTGGATTCTACAGTATGTAAATTATACATCAGTAAAACTGTTAAAGGAAAGCCCAATTAATTGCGTATGTTTTTACTGGAGTGGGTTGAAGTGGTCGTCTGAACTTTTTCTCTTGATTTCAGTGCTGAAATATAATTCAGACAAGTATCTACATCAACATTTATAGTTTGCAACATTTACAGTTTGCAACATCCCTTACAATTTTCAAATTTATTTGCTTTTCATACCAACCCTGTAAAATAGGGTGCACAGGTGAATCATAGACAATAAGCATTTTTCTTTCTCCTTCCAGCTTTACTCTGAGGAAACTTTATATGCTGAACACAGCATATAATTTAAAAATCAAGGCCAACTTGGATAATGTAATCTGAATAAATTGGATAACAACCATTATCATTGCCTTAAGTACCCCAGATGCTTTTGAGAAGACAAGTATCTTTCATTTACCAAACCATTCTGAACAACAGGCAAGCCCCCAACTGGAGACTCATCGTAGCTCACTGTCTGTAGACTTGGCTGAACAACTTCACCTACAGACGGCCCCCTTGTTCGGCTGCCTCACTGAAGCCTATGGTAGTTGTTCGCTCTAAAGCATTTACATTTATAAATATTGAAACGCATGTAATATAATTGTATATACAATTAGGCACACAACAGCTAGTGTTACAGGAGCTAATATTCCCCGGCAGAAACAAAGCTGCCAAAAACCAAGAATGGAATCCAAAGTATTAATTTGGTTCATAGCAAATCCTTCTCTACTATTTCTCTTGAAAGCTCAAAAGGAACCTAAACAAACAATTCTGACTTAGCCTGGAGCAGAACGGTATGTTTAAAGAAATGTGACTTATAAATAAAATATCCAATTAACATAATTTTGAAAATATATGTGGCATATGCACACATACCCCAGACTAGTTAAAAACCACCCAAACCTCCCTTATTTTGATAGTACACACACAAGACATACATCAAGAATCACAGACCTTTGCATCCAGCCCCAAATTTCTTGCTCTGGGTTTATGAGAGAAGGTCAGTCTCTGGATCAGTCTTTCCCCACTTTCTGCTCAAGGAGTTAGGTGTGAAAGAAGCTCTCAGTGGAGGAGAAAGGACCAGACTCTTCAGAACCAAAGTTCAGCCTTCCAACCTCAACCTCCTAATTTGTCTCCATAACATGCTTATGCAACCTCTGCTTTCCAAGGAAGCCATGGAAGTTTTGTGTATTTTAGTATTCTCTGTCTCCCTGGATGACTTCCTGAAATCCTCTTGCAGGAGACATGTGTTGCTTAAGGATGTTTCCATGATCTTCGATCTAACACAAGCTGTGTTTCTTGCCTGTGACTGAACGTGAACCAGACTGGATTAGGCTAAACAAATGCAGAAATATTAAACTGATTTCAGTCAATAGTTAATTCTGATATTTTCAAGTTGTAAAAGTCTCATATTGATATTTACACAATGCAACACCCAGAAGAGTGGGAAAAGCATGTGACTCAGGGCAAGATAATTGTGTTACTGTCTGGAATTTACTCCTGTAACTGTGCTTAGGTCCCTCAACTTCCAGTATTTTCAACTGAAAAAATGATCAGAATCTTGGGGTGAAATAGTCTCTAAAGTCCTAATCATAATTTGACAATTATTTCTTGAGATGTTACTGTTATTCTACAAAGTAGAAATATTTATCTATATAATTTAATGGAGGTCACATGTAGTTTGCCCTAACATGCCCTCTGACCTTGTGTTAGGATTTTTTTTTAAAGTAAGAATTTGAAACTCATAACACAGAATCCATTTTCACTATCATAAAATGCCACAAAATTTGCAGCCTGAGAGCAAGGAGTCTTGCTACTACTAAAGACAGTAGTCAGATATCATGAGTCAGATTTCACAAACACACACATACAGTTGTAAGGAAGAGGTATGTCATCTCCAACACGCCCTTTATTTTTTTCTTTGTAATAAGTTTTACAATACTACACTGGCTTTCACACTTCCCAGAACTCTGAGTTCCTCAAAGGTGCTTCTGTAGCCCTTGAAAAGGTTAAAAATATCAATACTAAAACCTGTTTCCCCACTGCCCACTCTCCCCAACACTGTTTTTTATCTGTTTGATTTATTTGGCTTGTTTTATTTATTTGGCTTCTATTTAATTTTTTTGGAAAAGAGTCCTTGGATAAATGCAGTCTGAAAAATGACTGCACTATATAATATAAAAGATTTTGCTTAAATGCTGTACTTTTTAAAAGTGTTTCATTATTATATATACCGCTTAAAATGTAAATCATCCTGCAAGTTGCTCCAGCAAAGACCAAAGGTTAGAAAATAATTTTCCATTTATAGTCTTTGAAAAGACTATAAATGACATGCTATATTTAATTTGAGAGTCCCTGTACAAATCATCAAATACTTTAATAACTATACAAATATTAATATTTGATACAAGGATCTCCCAAGTTACAGCATATTCATAACTCTGGATTGATAGGGGCCTAAATGGGAAAATCCTGTTTAGATAGCTCTAAGAGATGGGAGAGTGTTTAATGAAACAAGCTTGATAGTCTTATCATAAAAAAAATTGATTGATATTTGGTGCAATTTAATCTTTACCAAAAGAGAATTTTGAGGAAAGGAACAATCAGTAATTTAGATTAATCCCCATTCTTCCCCTTCAGTCTAATTCATCTACCTCTTACTCTGTGAATGGCCCTTTGGTCTGCTGGTTATAACAAATGCTTTTTTTTTTTTTTTGCACCATGGTTTAAATGATTAGGAGTTGGTTTTTAATTTTATTTAAGGACATGTGTCAATGTTGATTTGTAAAGGTGTAAGTGAAAGACTACCCCACTTTGAATATTATTCACTTTCTAAACTGACTCAAAGAACCTAATGGAAGAGTAAAAACAAAATGTAATCTTTGGGTCATTTTCTCTATGACTTTGAATCTATTTGCCACTCAGATAGGTTCCATGTTATGGAGAGCCTTGTGAAATAAAGGATAAGTTGTTCCAGCCAAAGGGTTTTCTCATTTCAGTTCCCTAAAAATCTGTATTTTTCCCCTTAATAATAGATAGATTTAGATTCCTCTGTAAAATGCTTTGGGGACCACTGAGATAAAGGGCCATAAAAATGACCACTATATTGGAATAAAGTAGAAAGGTGTCCCTTTTCTCTATGCAGAACACCCTCTGGTAAATAACTGGAGGTACAGAAACAGCTGGTACCACCACGAAGATCATTTGAGAATGTCCTGGAGGGTCGTGAGGAATGAAGTCATTTCTCAACTTTTTTCAAACCCCATGGAGATGACAGCATGATATTCTTGTCAATTTGAGTTTGCAGCTCTTTTGGCTCTGACTTCCAGTAGGTTTAGATCACAGTACAAAGCAGAGTGAAAAAGATTTCCTTTATCTTTGATAAGCACTTTGCTTTCTCTTTTGTTTTCTTCATGCGAGAGAGCCTCTTTTTTCTGAGTTCCACTCTGTTCAAAAGGAAGGCATTGGTAAGCTCAGCAAGCCCGTTCCATAGGGGGCTGATCCTTCCACACGTCCCACTCCCACCTACTTTTGTCAGTTGTTTTGTTGGGAACCGGATTTGAGTGGGTGGATCTTCCAGAACAGGATTTTGGTCTGATTGAGCGGGGCACTGCAGAGGTTTGGAATGAAGCCACCTCATGCCATCTTCTTTCTGCTGCTCTGACTTCCTGTCCCTTCTTAACACACACACACGTGTCCCAGGGTCTCTGAGCTCTCCCTGGGGAAGCAGCACAACCTGGAAAATTAGAGCAAATGGCATCTCTGCAGCTTGGTTTCAAAAAGCACGTTTAGTTGCTATAGCAGGAGGTTTGCAGATACACATGCTCAGAGGGGGAAGAAAAAAAAAAAACAAACCAGAATTGCTGACTAGCCCTGACACTATAATTTTTAAGAGTCTTAGAAAGAACCAACTATTTGGCTGGCAGTGTAAAACATTAGAGAGCGAGGACTAAAAAAAAAAAAAAAGATTCCATATAAAGATAAGGGAAACCGAGAACAGTGAGAATTAATTGCTTTCTTTAGGATCAACTTAGCTTTGTGCACAAAGTTCATTTTTACTATATTACATCCCTTTAATCCTAACAGCCCGATTCAAGTTGGTGGCAGAGCTCTGAGGCATTACTTTTTGAATATAAGCAAACGGGGCTTCTAAAGGTGATGAGGCTGAAGGTAAGCGGGCGGAGGGCGTAGAGGTGTCCTGGGCCTGCAGCCCTGGATTCAGTGACCCCCTCACTCGTGTGTCCGCCAGGACTACACGACAGAGCCTTGGCGGCCCGCCCGCGGGACTGCTCCAGAAAGACTCCGGCATCGGCCACAGAGAGAGAGAAAGTTCCACAAACACCCCCCAGATCTCTCCGCCCAGGTCTCGTTACACCTGGTTTCTCAAGAGCAGATTGCTTAGCCAACCTTAATAATCCCAGAGGAACGGCCAGGCAGGAGGCTGGATTCCAATCTACCTTTGGCCTAATTTATTGAGGGCTTTAAAAGCGGGAAATAAAACTTTGAACTCGACTCATCTGAAGCTTTATGATTCAGGTGTGCTGCTTGCCTTCAGGGGCACTGAAGATCACTGAAGTTAAAGTGACAAAAAAAAAAAAAAACCCCACCACCACACCTCTCTGAGCTGCAGAACAGAAAAGCGTGTCCAGACCCGACCCGGCTGGTTCTCGTACCAGATTAACTTGGCAGCCGGAGCAGAAGTCCCCGGCTCTGCCCGCATCTTTTCCTGATGGGACAGGACTTCCCCGCGGGCCGCCCTTTCATCCCCGGCTCTCGGCCACCCCGCGTCTAGAAAAAAAAAAAAAAAGTGCACGGAGGAAGGGAGCAGAAAGAAAAAGGCCGAGGAAAGGCGGCGGCGGACAGGAAGACAGCGCGAGAGAAATGGCTGGAGGGAAAAACGCTAGGTCAAGGCTGAAGTCACGTCCAGGTTCTGTAGTGTTGAAACTCGGCAGTTTTAAAAAGCTAGGCCGGCAAGTCTGAGCTAGTCTGTACTTTGACACAAATGGCAGGACCTACGAAACCCTTTCCCCTTTCCTTCCTAGACAGACGTGAGTAACAATCCCATAACCTTGTGAGGACAAGGTGAGCTGATTTTCGTGCAGGGGCCTAGCATGGGGCCATGTCCTGAGAGGGGAATGAACTCGACTCTGAACCCAAGAGCCCACCGTTACTCCACGGAAAGCAGCTGAGTGGTGGTTCATGTGGGACGTAGCCCTTTTAGTTACAGGAAACGCCAGGCCCCGGAAGGAAGGAGCGATTTGGGGCCAACCGAAGGCGAGGTGGACTTCCCTCCCTCGGCCTGGGAAGTTGAAGCTTCCAGGGCTTTCTAGATGCCAAATTCTTATCCCCTCTTCAGGGAGGGCCTGGAGCACCTATCAATTCGGCTACTAAGCACCTCCAGGGAAAGAGGGGCAGCTACTGGCGACGCCTACCTGCGCCCTGGATGCGTGTGTGTGTGTGTGTGTGTGTGTGTGTGTGTGTGTGTGTGTGTGTGTGTGCTGGGTGTGGGGCAGGGCTGGGGCCCGAGCTCGCCTATTCTCAGAGGCCCTCATCAGTAATGCAGGCAGAGGAGTCGGGGCGCTGGGAGGGAGGCCCTGGGACGTGCCAGCCAGATGCCTGGTGTTTTCACAGCCTCCTGCGAGCCCCGCCTGGCCCTCCTCTGCCAGATCCCGGGTAGGCTGGCGCGAGAACCGGTTTCCCTCCTCCCCAGCGAGTGGGGGCCGGGTGGGAAGGCCCGGGCGCCCCGCCTCGCCCCGCGCAGGCCGCTCCTTCCCAGAGGAAGCGTCTAGAACAGAACGCAGGCACCAGCTTGTGAACGCTGGACCGCGGTTCCCAGAGCGCGGGTGGTGTGTAAACAGAATCGCTGTCAATCACGACGCGTCGGCGAGTTACAGGCACCGCGCGGTGGATTCTTTGGTGAAAGGAAAGCCTCTTTGCTGGGAGAATACCCCCACCCCCACCCCCCATTTATATCATTGTTAATTTAAGATGGTCGGCACCTTTTCCAGCTTGGTTCTGAGTTTCTCTCTTCCGTCCTCTTTTTGGATGATCTTTTCTGCCCTTGTAACCCTCCACTTCCCACCTACTGGCATGGCTGAGACGCGTGTCATCAGGAGGCAGAATTTACCAGCTTTAAAAACATGGGCTTTTAGCCCAAAGTCTGTGGTGGATGGGGCACAGAAACCATGAGAACGTCCCCCAACCTCGCCATTCTGCGTTCAAGGCGGAATGCGTGTCCCTTCACCTCACCTGCCTTTGATTCTCTTTGAGCTGGGCTCCTCACCCCCGCGGGTGTAGCCACTTGGGACAGGGCGCCCCTTACTTCTCCTGGAGGAGACAGCTATATTTCACAAGGGATAGAATGATTTATGTGCACAATTTAAATAGTTTTGGGGGGCTCTGAGGAATGCAAAATGCAGCATGACTTGAAGGTACAGTATACTTTAGGGAAAATGTGGAATGCATCGAATGTTTTCTTTTCCTTCTTTGAAAGCTAGTTTAAATCTATTTCACTCACGAAACTGTTTAACCATGTGCAAATGTGTAATTCTGCCTCGTGCCAAGTCAGCCAGGATTGGGATCACCGGCCATGCCAAGGCTGGAAGCACAGCTTCGACACCCATGGGGTGCTCCCAGCATAGATTCCCCCCTACATTTAGAATATATGGAAAGAATAGAAGAACTACTAATTTTTCCAGATTCAATGCCTTTCTTTAAACTCCCTCTTTTAAATATGGCATTTTTTTTAGAGAGGGTGTCAAATGTATTAACTTTGTTCCCCTGTGAAGATAGTTTGAGTTTTGAACAAAATTGGGTAGTAATTGTAATCAAATATACTATATTTAAAGTCATTTCTATTTTTGCAAAAATAATTATTCTTGTTTGGAATTGTTGTTTATGCCAAAAATGAAGATGTAAAAATATTTTTAGTCCAGAAGTTCATGATTACACCTTCTAGAAATGAAAATGAATTTCTAGAGATACACTTGACTTTGAATTTTTATTTCATTATATAAGTTTTATTGTGAAAACATTTCAGGCACACCAAAAGACCCACAGAGAATTATTAATATATAACAAACATGTACTACTAGACCCAAGAGATAAAGCTTTTCAGGTGTCATTGAAGCCCCCACCACACCATATGTCCCCTTCCTAATCTCATTATCTTTCCTCACATCCCTCTTAGGGATTGATTTTTATCATGGTCACACATTAAAAATATTTTTGCTACGTATGTATTGATTGTTGTTGTTTTTAGTTGCTGAGTTGTGTCTGACTCTTCACCATACCATGGACTGTAAACCCTTCAGGCTCCTCTGTCCATGGAATTTCCCAGGCAAGAATACTGGAGTGGGTTGCCATTTCCTTCTCCAGGGGATCTTCTCCACCCAGGGATTGAACCCACATCTCTTGCATTGGCAGGCAGGTTCCTTACTACTGAGCCACCTGGGAAGCCCTGTTGTGATAACCTCGATTGCAGTAGCTCTGCTTCCTTCCTCTTAACTGCTGCCTAGATATCCACTGTCTGGATGGATGTGCTTCTGTTGAGAGATGGTGGTGGTTCCTACTTTTCCCTGTTGTAAACAATGCTGCCGTGGACCTTCTCATAGATGTTTCTTACAGATACGTGTGAAGAATTTCACCCAGGACAGGAAATGTGTTAGGATTCTAGGTACACAATCCATGACTTAATTAGACCCTGCCTACTTACTCTCGAGAGTCACCAGTTTTACATTTTCACTGTACAAATAAAAGAAAATCCAAATTACCGATGAGAATAAAAAGGAAAAGTCATTCCCATCTCTCCATCCAAAGAAACTCACTTTTAACTTTAAAAAATTTGTTTTTGCGTGTGATCTTCCAGGCTTCCCTCATAACTCAGTTGGTAAAGAATCTGCCTGCAATGCAGGAGACCCGGGTTCAATTCCTCGGTCGGGAAGATCCCCTGGAGAAGGAAATGGCAATCCACACCAGTATTCTTGCCTGGAGAATCCCATGGTCACAGAAGCCTGGCAGGCTACAGCCCATGGGGTCGCAAGAGTCGGACACAACTTAGTGACTACACCATCACCACCACCATAATCTTCCAAGTTCTTTCTTCTGTGAGATATATGTATTTTTATGTATCCTATGTGAATGTATATAAGTACATTATATGGTATAGGAATATACACATATAATAATATGGGTATACATGTACACATACAAATATATATGTGTATGCAGTTGACCCTTGTAAAACATGAGTTTGAACTGCATGTGTCCACTTACATGTGATTTTTCTTTTTTTCAATAAATACTACAGTGCTACTCGATCAGTGGTTGGTTGAATCCATGGATATGGAATTGAGAATATAGAGGACCAAGTATAAAATTATATGGATTTTCAACTGCAGGAGGGCCAGGGTGTGGTCATGTCCCCTAACCCCTGAGTTGTTCAAAGGTCAATTATATATTTATATTTAATGTTTGGAGATTCTATATTTTTAAATTCAACATTATATAGTGGGCATTCTACCATATCACTAAATATTCATTTAAAGACACAACTTTAATGGCTGCAAATTAGTTCACTGTAGGAATAATTCTTTGGTTTATATAACTACTCATCTGTTAAACATTTAGATAGTAATTTCTCACTCTTACAGAAAATGCTGTGATGAAGTACAAAGTGTTTATGAACCAAAACAATTTTTTTACTTATCTTTTTCATGGTAGTTTCAGTGGCTTGATCAGTCCTTTTGTTGCTCGAGCAGCTAAAACCTTTAAGGATAAAATACTCGAGCAGCTAAAACCTTTAAGGATAAAATAACAACTTTTAACTTATTTCAATTTTTTGATACTCTTCCCTTGTAGCTCAGCTGGTAAAGAATCTGCCTGTAATGCGGGACCCTGGGGTTTGATCCCTGGGTTGGGAAGATCCCCTGGAGAAGGGAAAGGCTACCAACTCCAGTATTCTGGCCTGGAGAATCCCATGGACTGTATAGTCCATGGGGGGCAAAGAATTGGACACAACTGAGCGACTTTCACTTTCACGTTAACTTGTCTTATTCCTTTCCTTGGCCGTATAGGGATCTGGTATAGAAGTGTAACACCGCTGAGCGATCCGTTCTCCAGTGGATGGGCACTTGGGTGTGTCAGGTTTTTGCTGTTGTAAAGAGGGCTGCTGCGTGTGTTGCTGTTGACTTGCGGAAGAGCTCCCTGACACGACAGTTCCAGCTCTTCCGGCTCCAACCACCAGTAGCAGTTTGGGGAATGAACGAGTTACATCATTTTTCTGAATCTCAGGTGACATCAACTGCAGAATGAAGCCAACAGAGGTAATAACATTCACTGAAGGCTTATGACAAAGCAGCAACTGCTCTAAGTACTTTACATGAATTACCTCATTTAATGCTCACAGGTCTATTGAGTACATACCACCATGGCTCCCATTTCAGATAACTGAGGTAGAGAGAGCTTAATTACCCAGATTACAATCAATCAATGGCCAGGTCACAATTCAGACTTACAGATTCTGCCCCCACAGTTTGCCCCCTACTTTTAAAAAGGCATTTAATAAAAAATAAATAAATAAAAAGGCATTTAATCACACTTGTTTTCTCTCTTTCCTTCTCTCCACATTCTTTATGCTGAACCATTTTATAAAGTTGTAGACATCTTGACATTTCAGTCCCAAATACTTCAGAATTAACACTTAAGAAAATTAACAGTAATTTAATATCACCTAACATAGTCACATGACATATAACCATTTAATACCCACATAATATAAATTATAATGTGCTTAGGCTCACCAGTTTGTATGAGAGTTTCTATAGTTTTTTATCATCATCAACACTTGGTATTGTCAGACTACAAATTTTTGCTAATCTGATGGGGTACTGAAGTGGTGTCTCACTGTGGTTTTAATTTGCATTTTTCCGATTTTTACAAGGTTGAACTTATGAGACCATTCTTTTCTCACTCTTATGTGAAATGTTTGTTCATTTCTTTTATCCATTTAACAAAAATTGGTTTGTTTGTCTTAAAAGCCTTCCTTTTTAAGACGGAAACTGGCATGACAAATTCTTACTGTAACTTCAAGTTACTCAATGGCTCGGCATCACAAATAAATGGTCCATGGAGAATGAAGCTGAAAATAGAGGAGTGTTTTCCTAAAAGTGATTACTTGGAAATTTGGATTTCAAATGTAGAAATGAGGCATACAACTTCATGCTGAATAGCAAAATATACCAATACTTAACAAAATTCCCCAAGATAAGTTAACAGAAATAGCAGCAGTGCTATATTTAAGTAAGAGAGATGAGTTGAATTCTGTCCTATTTCCCACCTGTCCTATTTCCAGGAGTCGAAATCTAAGTTATAAGGATGCTTATAGGAATGAACTCCAGGCTTTGTGACTGTCCTTCAGACGATGAGTGAACCTTAGTCATTAGTGGTCCAAGTCACTCCATTTTCACCAGGACTGAGTCACGGAAAATCAATAATAGGATCGTTTAATAATGCTTCAAAGACTTGAAAAAAGCCTGTGAAGAGAGGTTTAAACCCAAAGAGAGAAACTTCAGAGTAAGGGGTTCCCATACTTGTTGTTATTTTCCTTGACTTAAAGAGAACCATTTGTAGCTCCGTACCCCCGTTGCTAGCATGGAATTCAGTCTAGACTGTTAATCCAGATTTTCTCAGATAGGAAAGAAGATAAGGTATATCAGCTTATTCATGTGGCAATATAAGAAAATATGAAAAGAAAATAAAGTATGATTAATCACTTTTCAGCACACAAATGTTAAGATTTGTATTTTAAAGCACAAGTCACTTTGCAGTGATTTATAGCATTTCTGTTTCTTATCTAAATGACTATGGAAAATAGAACTATTCTTACAGATGGGGCAAAATGTACTATTTACTACTCTGTAGCTCATTATCTTCAAGTCTTGGAGACTGTTTCTAAAATTGAAAGTATAAGATTTAGAAATAGAAGCCATTGTGTTTCATTGCTATTGGGTCCACCAGAAAATAATTTTCCTTTAAAAGTGATTTTATGCTGTATCCTGATGGGGATGGGAGTATAGTTTTATCAAAGTTAATAGAATTAAGTTAAAACGTGTGTATTTTGTAATATATAAATTATACCTCAATGAAAAAGAGAGAATTGTTGGGGAAATGATGTCTCAGAATGGGTGGCAGGATGGTCCTCAAAGTAGCCATGGGGCTGCCCGGGAAGCGGGAGGGACTGCAGGACCACTCCAAGTTGTCCCGTCTGGTGGTCTTTGAGTCTGGGTGAAAATCTGTGCCATCACTGTGACAAAAGACAAAGGGCAGGGCTGCCTTTTTAGCTGCCATAAGGCTTAACAATAAAACCCATGAGCAAATGTTCCCACTGATACTGTCCCCACGGCCAGCTTGAGTTGGAAGGAATGTAATTAGACCCCACTTTCTCTGCACTCTGGCGGAGGTTCAGGAGGCCAGCTGTCTGGAAAATTGTAGGAAGAGGAAATGTACAATAGAAAGTGATTGCACTAGAAGTTTGCTCCAGGATCTTCCCTGGGGGCTCAGTGGTTAAGAATCTTGCCTGCCAATGGAGATATGGGTTCGGTCCCTGATCTGGGAAGATCCCATGTGTTGCAGAGCCTGTGCACTCTAGGGCCCAGCCTCCAACACGCACCACAACTGGAGACGAGCCCTCACTTGCCACAACTAGAGAAAGCCCGCACACAGCAATGAAGACCCAGCACAACCAAAAATAAATACAATAAAAAATTTTTTTGTAAAGTTCGTTCCAGTTCTCTTTTAGCATCCAACCCTTTGCCTGAGTGAGAAACAGGGAACAAGTAGGTAAAAGTAGGTGAATGGTTTATGCAGTTTTACCTGGACTCTCTCCTCCTCCTCCCCATCCCCTTCCCTCTGTTCTCCTCAAAATTGTGCAAACACTGGTGGGTGCTGGGACTTCCTTAGTATGTGACTTTCTGAATTGAAGGCATCCCATGGAGGGCTTTTACCACTTGTGGTTCTTTTACCCAGATGTCTGCACGCCAACATGTTGGAGAACAGTCATCTAGTGTACCATTTTGCCTTCAAAAAGATTTTTATTAGTCAAATCATTCTTATATGTAAATATTTTACGGAAACAAGACTCTTCTAAAATGTCTATACTAACCTCTATTAAAGGTTGAAACATCCTTAGAGTCACATAATCCTGATTCATTCACTCTAATAACAATCTTTTCTTTTGCAAATGAAATTCATTTTCTCTCTCAGAAACCTCTGCACATAGAACGCTAATGCCAATACCAGTAACTGAAGATGAACTGTTATCAAATCAACCTCCCTAAGTTTTATTTCCTGTTTATTCATGCTATGTTCTCTATACATTTTGATTTGTTAAGGGGGCAGTTTTTGTGTGTTGCCTATTTGTGTAGAATTACCCTTGGGCTGAATGACTCATCATTTTTCCTCCTTCCCTCCTTTTATTCTCTTTTTCTCTCCATCTTTCCCTCCCTCCCTTCCTTTATTTCTTTCTGTTTCACAGTATAGAGAAAGAATGTGAACATACATTGAAGCCTTTGTACTTATATTCAGTCCAGTTTCACCCCTTTCCCTCCACAGGTAGCCACTATTCTGAAACTTGTGTTCTTTCCTATGCTTGTTTTCATATTTTTTTCTTCACCATGTTGGCTTAGACAGTAAAGAACCTACCTGCAGTGCAGGAGACCCAGGTTCAATCCCTGGGTCAGGAAGATCCCCTGCAGAAGGGAATGGCTACCCACTCCAGTATTCTGGCTTGGAAAACTCCATGGACAAGAGAATTATAGTCCATGGGGTTGCAAAGAGTTGGACACAACTGAGTGACTAACACTTTCACTTTTCACTTTAATCTGTCCGTTAGAATTTTATATTGATTCATGTTTTAACATATACATTTATATTCATATAATGTATGTTATGTCTCACTCAACATTATGTTTTTGGATTTTCTATTTTAGAATTTATTTAGATTTTGTATTTTTGCTTTTTTCCATCTGCTTCATTTTTCACCTTTTATTCAATTGTCAATATCTCAAGTTCCCCTTTTTTAAATTTCCTTTTTTACTTCTTTTCATTTAAAAGTTATTATTTCTATTCTTTTAATGTTTATTCTTAGAAATTGTTAATAGAAGGTAAAGTTAATCAATATGTCTTCTCCTCCAAACTAATACTGGGTTTTATGACTGTTTAAACTCAGATCTTCCTTTACAGTGCTTTGAGTAATTGTTGACTGGTGTATTCAGTTCAGTTCAGTCGCTCAGTCATGTCTGACTCTTTGCAACCCTGTGGAATGCAGCATGCCAGACTTCCCTGTTCATCACCAACTCCAGGAGCTTGCTCAAACTCATGTCCATCAAGTTGGTGATGCCATCCAACCATCTTATCATCTATTGTCCCCTTCTCCTCCCAGCTTCAACCTTTCCCAGCATCAGGGTCTTTTCAAATGAGTCAGTTCTTCGAATCAGGTGGTCAAAGTATTGGAGCTTTGGCTTCAGCATTAGTCTTTCCAGTGAATATTCAGGACTGATCTCCTTTAGGATTGACTGGTTTGATCTCCTTGCACTCCAAGGGACTCTCAAGAGTCTTCTCTAACACCACAGTTCAAAAGCATCAATTCTTCGGTGCTCAGCTTTCTTTATAGTCCAAATTTCACATCCATACCTGACTCCTGGAAAAACCATAGCTTTGACTAGAAGGACCTTTGTTGGCAAAGTAATGTCTCTGCTTTTTAATATGCTGTCTAGTTTGGTCATAGCTTTTCTTCCAAGGAGCAAGCGTCTTTTAATTCCATGGCTGCAGTCACAATCTGTAGTGATCTTGGAGGCCAGAAAATAAAGTCTGTCACTGTTTCCATTGTTTCCCCATCTATTTGCCATGAAGTGATGGGACTGGATGCCATGATCTTCGTTTTCTGAATGTTGTGTTTTAACCCAACTTTTGCACTCTCCTCTTTCACTTTCATCAAGAGGTTCTTTAGTTCTTCACTATCTGCCATAAGGGTGGTGTCATCTGTGTATCTGAGGTTATTGGTATTTCTCCTAGCAATCTTGATTCCAGCTTGTGCTTCATCCAGTCCTGCATTTTGCATGATGTACTCTGCATATAAGTTAAATAAGCAGGGTGACAATATACAGCCTTGACATACTCCTTTTCCTATTTGGAACCAGTCTGTTGTTCCATGTCCAGTTCTAACTGTTGTTTCTTGACCTGCATACAGATTTCTCAGGAGGCAGGTGAGGTGGTCTGGTATTCCCACCTCTTGAAGAATTTTCCACAGTTTGTTGTGATCCACACAAAGGCTTTGGTGTGGTGAATACAGCAGAAGTAGATGTTTTTCTGGAAATCTCTTTCTTTTTCATTGATGCAACAGATGTTGGCAATTTTCTCTGGTTCCTCTGGCCTTTCACAATCCAGCTTGAACATCTGGAAGTTCACGGTTCATGTATTAGTGTATTAGACTAATTGATATTTAGACTAATTAGTATTAGACTGGTATATTAGTATTACCTTATTTTTAAAGTCCTCTCAAATTAGTATCAGTTTTATTATTTACAGTAAATCATTATTTAATTTTGACAATGTGTTTACCAATTTCTTTATTCATCCTTATGTTCTCCACTTCTTTCTTCTGAATTCAATTGTTTTTCTTACTGAAGCAAACATTATGGTAGATCTTTTAGGAAGAATTGATGAGTGGGAAACTCCCAGACTTTGTTGGTATGAAATTTCTGCTTCACTCTCAGTCTGAAATAAAAATTTAGTTGGGTATAGAATTCTAGGATGAGGATTATTCCTCTTAGCAACATGAAGATGCCATTTGTTTCCCATAGACATCTATGGTGACTGATGACAAGTTTGATGATGGTCTAATTGGACACTTTTTCGCTTTTTGTTTTTAGAGTATCTGCTTTGGTTGCTTTTAAGATTTTTCTTCCTATCATTGACATTCCAAAGTTGCACCAGTGTATCAAATAGTGAATTTTAAAAATTATACTGCTGGGATGTGTGCATGCTTCTGAAATCTAAAGACTCATTTATGTTTTGCTTAATATCTAGAAAATTCTCAGGTATAATTTTTCTTAAATATTATCTCTTTCTCACTTTCTCTTTTTTTGTCTGAAATTTCTACTTGATATATATTGAAACTTCTTGATCTGTTTTTAATGGCTCTTAGCCACAATTTCATTGTTTTTCTGTCCCACATTCTGAGAAATTTCTTCCAGTCTATCTTCTGGTTTGTGGATTCTTTCTTCATTTTTGTCTTAACTATTCATTACTCTTTCCATTGAATTTTTAATTCCAGCGACTATGATTTTCATTTAGAGAGACTCAATTTGGTTCTTTTTCAGAGTTGTTTATTCTGTTTTTATGTTGTCTTCTTTTTTTTCACTGTCTTCTATACCTTGGTTTATGTCTTTAGTCATGTTGTAGGCATTTCATAGTCTCTCAGAATGTTCTTTTATATGTAATTCTCTGAGTGCTGATTCTCCTCCCTGCTATATCTGTTGACTCACCCATGGTAGTTTATTCTTTCATAGACCTTGTAATTTTTGACTATGAACTTATCTTTAACTATGTTCCCTTCCCAGGAGATGTGAAAACATTCCCATGGAGTGAGTGTACATTTTTACTGCTTAGAGAGGTTTCAAATATCCTGGCTTGATTTTTAAATTTTATTTCTCAAGTTAGCATTCCTGAGTCAAGCATGTAGTATAGATTCAGCCCCCATGCACTCAGGCCTGGAGTTGCCATGTCTCAAAGGTGTTTTTCTCCCATCCAAGATCCCAGACATACAAGACACTATTTAGCAATGCAACCAAACTTTACTATAGTGGCCTCATTTGGAAGAGTTTCATTTTCTAACATAATAAGAAGGTTGGAAATAGCAAAAGCAGGGAAGAAATACTGTCATCCATGTCCTTTTCCTCAAGCTCCTTGTATCTTCCTGCCCATCCATCCTTAAGGAATGGCTTTTACCATTCTGTTTGTTTCATGGTGACAAACTGGCCTATTCCGCTTCCAGCCTCATGGCCACAGTCCAGGTGGGAAAAGGGAGAAGAAAGCAACAAGAAAGAAGGAATGGCCTCCAGACCAGGAAAACCAAACTCTCCCTGAAATCCTGCTGCAAGGATGTAGCAACTCAGCTTCCACATAAGGCCTTGCCTTTGATGTTTCTCTTCATTTGTGCCACTGAAGATTTCCTTTGCCTTCCTCTACAACTTGGCTGCTAAAACACATTTTAATTCATTCTATCCATTATCCCCTCCTCTGAGTCCTTTCAAAGGTCTGAGATCTCACAGGCTCTGCTCTTATTTCTTCAGCCTCAGATATCCACATTGTGGGGTTAGGGTGGGGGTAGTCCTTCCCAGAAAAACATTGTACTTTTTTTTTTTTTTTAAAGTAATTTTTATCTATTTCTTGGCTGTGCTGGGTCTTCACTTCTGTGCAGGTTCTTCTCTAGTTGCAGTGGGCAGGGGCTACTCTTGGTTGCGGAGCGTGCACTTCTCATCGTGGTGGCTTGTCTTGTTGTGGAGTACCGATTCTAGAGTGCACAGGCTTCAGTAACTGCAGCATGTGGCATCAGTAGTTGCGGTTCCTGGGCCCTAGAGTACAGGCTCAATGGTTGCAGCATGGCATGTGGGATCTTCCCAGCACTGGCAGGCGGATTCTTTACCGCTGAGCCACCGGGGAAGCCCTATACTTGGTTTTAAAAGCAATTCTGATACCTGTAACTGGGGACACAATGCTCAAAATCTGTACAAGAGGCAGTGGGCAGGCTGGTTCAGGTATTCCTTAGCCTTTAATTAATTATCGTGATTACAGGCGCCACTGTCCACTTGAGCGCTCCATAACTGCTGAGCTTAGAACCCTCCTGAGAAGACTGGTTCCCATCTCCACAGCAGCCTCACTGGCGCTAGTTTCAATGTGTGGTTTCCTCCGGCTTATCCATCAGTAGGCATCCCTCCGCTTTCTTGTCTTTCATAAATTTGTCAAATTTTCTCATTGACTGTTGGCACTTTTTCTTGCTTAAGGACTATTATGGAAATACTACCTTTTGTGTATCATCATTTCAAATGGATTTTGGAAAGTAGACCGAGGAAATATTTATATACAATTTGCAACCCTGAATCCAAATATATGGATAAGCTCCAAATATATGGTTATGCATCTTAGTTGCTCAGCAGTAAGCCTGGCGCTAAGTGAAACAAGAGAATACAGCTGTAGCCGGCTTTCACCAAGTCGCAAGAACCAATGGATAAAATTTCAAGAATTTTATGACTTGGTTGACTTTGCTTTGACATCTTGAAATTGACCATGATAGCAGTAGTTATACCACTGAAATCAGCAAATACTATGAACCAGCCCCTTTGCCTCTTTGAGAGCTGGTTGGTAGACGTTGTCTGTACACCACTAGTCTTTAGTAACATAAGATATATGTTGAAGAAAAAGAGAAGTCCAAGCAAGCTAGCCATCAAGTACAAACCAGACACTCCAAGTGCTAAGGAATTCAGACAGCAGGAATTGCTGTTGACTGTAACCGCTGAGGAAGGTTGGCAAGGTAGCATCAGTGCAGACAGAGCATCGCTGCGCTTGTCAAAATGCAAGAGTGGGCTCTGAAGCCAGAGTTTGAGTTCTAGCTCTTTTACTTACAGCTGTGTGACCTGGAGGAATTACTAAATCTCTCCAGTAAGTGTAACGACAGTCAGCATTTACCAACTCCTTATCATGGGTAGACACTGTGCTAGGTGCTTTTCCACAGATGAACTTAATCCTTACTTCCATCATATGCAAAATGCTGTCTACCAAAGGGGCTATTCTGAGTATTCCATGACATGATTCACGTAAAGTCTCCATAAAATGTGGTAAAACTGCCAAATTTCTTATAGAAGGTAAGCAATTTCTACATGCAGACTTTTCCTACAAGGCCTTGAAAGATGGGTTTGTCTGGTTATGTGAAGGGACTAGCAGAGGGCATTTCGGCCAAAGGGGGGGTGGGTCCCAAAGCACAGAGAAAAGGCAAAGAGGAGTGTGGGCCCTGGTTCTGATGCTAGCCTGAATGGAGCAGAAACTGTACTGTGGGTGGGGGATGGGGTAGTTGGATGGGGATAGATTGTACCGAGTCCAGTGTTCTAAGCAGAGAACTTCACATTTCACGTGATGGGAACCAAGGGAGTCATTCTAAGTTCTTGGAGGGGTGGAGAAATTATTAAAATGGAATTTTTAAGAATAGGATTCTGGCAGGCAGGCACTTATGCAAAACTCATTGGAGAAGGGGCAAAGACAGAAGCAAGAGGTGGCAGAAATAAGGGACAAAAGGCCGGATCTGAGAGGCAGTTCAAAAGACAAAAAGAATAAGATTATTTTATAAGTGAATAAGCCAGAAATATGTACTCATGATACTTGGAGGAGTAATCTGGACCAGAAATTAAGAAAGGTAAGAAATGGTTACCAAAGGAGAAGAGGGGTGGGGGAAGGATAAATTAAAAGTTTGAGATTAACAGGTACTACTGTATAGCACAAGAAACTATGTTTAATGTCCTGTAATAACCTAAAATGGAAAAAAATCTGACAAAGAATAGATATATACATATAACTGGATCACTTTTCTGTATACCTGAGACTAATATAACATTGTAAATTAACTATACTTAAATTTAAAAAAATAAGGGAGATTCTTTCTTTACCCCTACCTCCCAGATCCTCCCCCAGCAAACAAAACAAAACTATTCTAATTTAAAAGAACATATGTACATTTTAATCAGCAGAAAGTTTTTTTTTAAACATTCCGTGCGGGTTTTGGCATTTACTTTTAATTAGATTAAATTAATAGGAATAAAGTTTTTGAGTGTTTGTTGAGTTTTGTAACTGAATATCATGGCATGTGTAGTTAATCTTATTTCCCTAAATACCCACAAAATGATGTTAAATAATGGTTTTATCATGGTTTGGAGCTAGAATTTTTTTCTTAACCTTTGCAGAGGGTGGAGAAAGGGGGCAGGACACGCAACTGGGTAGCACAAGGAGTGTGTTAGCGAATGTTCGTGCGCGCCTGTCAGCAGGACTGACGCTAGAGATTGGCCCTACTGCAGGGAGGCTGTGTGGGGAGTGCCCAGACCTGGCCTCGCTCGTGTCCTGATCAACAGCCAGCAGGGACACCGCGGGCCGTGTGTGGCACCTCACCATTCTGGCAACAGCTGACTATGGCGAAGGCCTCCGGGGACCTTGACGCTGCTCAACCCAGTGGAGAGTCCTTGGTCCCCATCTCTCCTGAGTTCTGAGCAGCCTTGACATTGAATCACTCTCTCCTTTGTGAAAAACACTCTTTCCTTTTACCTTATGAGGCGCCATATCCTTCTGATTCTCTTCCCTCCTCTCTGGCTAATCCTTTTTGATAAGTTTATCAGCCAGATGTTAAATGTTGGAGGTCTCAACACTTATTCCTCAAGTCCTTTTCTCTTTTTGCTCTCTCACTCTTTTTGTTTTTACTGTTGACTCTTTACCTGGCAAACTCACTGCTTCCCGTGATTACCACCTATATGCCAGTGATTCCTAAAGTTCTCCTCCAACCTGACCTTTCCTTTGAATCCTAAACCTAGAGCCAACTGCTCACTCAACAACCTTTGCTGTCTCAAAGGTGCCACAGATTCCGCATGTTCTAAACTGCACGGTCTTTCCCCTCAAGTGCTGTCCTCTTTCAGTTTTGCCCATTCTCATTGTAAGTCACCAGTGTTCATCGGAAACCTAGCCAGAAACTTTGGCATCCTCCCCAATACCCTCATCTCTTCATTCTGCTTTTCTGCCAAGGATCCAAATCTATCCCCAAACCCTGAAAAGTTTACCTCCTAAATAGCTTTCGGCTATATCTACATTTTTGTATCTCTGTGTTCACCATTGTGCAATTACTTGGCTTAATGTAATAAATGCCTGATTTGTTTTCCAGAACCTACTTTTGTTTCTCTTCAATAATCTATTGGGCTTTCTGAATAGTAGTTGCTCATCTTTTCCAAACACAAGTTTGTCATGTTCCCTCGGGCCTCACAAAATCCTTTGTATCTGTCAGGATAAATTAGGTAATACTGTAGTAACAACCGCAGAAATCTCGTTAGCTTTCAACAGCAGCAGCTTACTGCTCATTCACAACATATCTGTGGCTTTGCTCCGTGGAAATCCCACTTTGGGATTCAAGCTGATGAAGCAGGCTCTATGTGGGAACGCTGCTGGTCACTGTGGCAATGACAGTGACCAAAGAGAAAGTGTGATCTGCATGCTGGCTCTTAAAGCTTCTGTCTGAAAGGGACACATGTCACCGCTGTCCGCATTTCATCAGCAGGCAGGTCACAAAGTCTCTTCTTTTTATTTTTTTGAAATAATTTTATTTATTTTTGATTGCACTGGGTCCTTGAACATGCGGATCCTTCTATCTGTTCTCATGCCTGTCCTCCTTCCCCCCTTTTACTCCACTATTTCTTCATGTCTCAGCTAGGTTGTCACTTCTACCCAGAAACTTACCCTGGTCCCCCCAGCCTAGGTCGGCTTCCTTTGTCCTATGCTTGCAGAGAACTGTATTCTTTTCCTTCAGAGCACTAATGTGATCTTTTAATTATCAACCCACTGGTGTGATTAGGTGATGAATGTCTGTCTTCCCTGTTCTGACTCTGAGATCCATGTCTGTTCCAAAAGAGAACTATGTCTGTTTTGCTCATCATTGTAGACAGCACCCAACATGATGCTTTAAACATGGTGGATCTTCAATGACACTTGATGGAATGAATGAAGGAGAAGAAAGCTGAAATGCTTAGAAGAACCACAGGAAGAGTTGAGTATGTTTAGCTTGAGAAGAGAATACTCCTGTGGAACAGGCTAAAAGCTACACATGTATGAAGGTGAAGGGCTTCCATGGGAAAGTGGGAGTACATTTATTTTTATTCCTTCAGAGAGCATATCTAGTTCCAAAGTTTAGAAGTTAGGGAAAATGCAAATCATGGAAGCAACCTAAATGTCCACTGACATGCGAATGATAAAGAGGACTGTGTGTTTGTGTGTGTGTGTATAAATATATATATTTGGCTTCCCTTGTGGCTCAGCTGGTATAGAATCTGCCTGCAATGTGGGAGACCTGGGTTTGATCCCTGGGTTGGGAAGATCCCCTGGAGAAGGGAAAGGCTACCCACTCCAGTATTCTGGCCTGGAGAATTCCTTGGACTGTATAGTCCATGGGGTTGCAAAGAGCTGGACATGACTGAGCAACTTTTATTTTCACTTCACTTTCACATATATATTACTCAGCCATGAATGAAATAATGCCATCTGCAGCAACATGGATGGATCTAGAGGTTATCATAGTATATGAAGTAAGTCTGACAGAGAAAGACAAGTATCATTTGATTCCACGTATGAGAAACCTGTATGCAGGTCAGGAAGCAACAGTTAGAACTGGACATGGAACAACAGACTGGTTCCAAATAGGAAAAGGAGTACGTCAAGGCTGTATATTGTCACCCTGCTTATTTAACTTATGTGCGGAGTACATCATGAGAAACGCTGGGCTGGATGAAGCACAAGCTGGAATCAAGATTGCCCTGAGAAATATCAATAACCTCAGATATGCAGATGACACAACCCTTATGGCAGAAAGTGAAGAGGAACTAAAAAGCCTCTTGATGAAAGTGAAAGAGGAGAGTGAAAAAGTTGGCTTAAAGCTCAACATTCAGAAAACTAAGATCATGGCATCTGGTCCTATCACCTCATGGGAAGTAGATGGGGAGACAGTGGAAACAGTGTCAGACTTTATTTTTTTGGGCTCCAAAATCACTGCAGATGGTGACTGCAGCCATGAAATTAAAAGATGTTTACTCCTTGGAAGGAAAGTTATGACCAACCTAGACAGCATATTAAAAAGCAGAGACATTACTTTGCCAACAAAGGTCTGTCTGGTCAAGACTATGGTTTTTCCAGTGGTCATGTATGGATGTGAGAGTTGGACTGTGAAGAAAGCTGAGCGCCAAAAAATTTATGCTTTTGAACTGTGGTGTTGGAGAAGACTCTTGAGAGTCCCTTGGACTGCAAGGAGATCCAACCAGTCCATCCTAAAGGAGATCAGTCCTGAGTGTTCATTGGAAGGACTGATGCTGAAGCTGAAACTCCAGTACTTTGGCCACCTCATGCGAAGAGTTGACTCATTGGAAAAGACCCTGATGCTGGGAGGGATTGGGGGCAGGAGGAGAAGGGGACGACAGAGGATGAGATGGCTGGACAGCATCACCAACTCAATGGGCATGGGTTTGGGTAGACTCCTGGAGTTTGTGATGGACAGGGAGGCCTGGCGATTCATGGGGTCGCAAAGAGCCGGACATGACTGAGCGACAGAACTGAACTGAACTGATATGTGGAATCTTTAAAAAGATACAACTGAACTTATTTACAAAACAGAAACAGACTTATAGACATAGAAAACTTATGGTTACCAAAGGGGAAAGGGGGGAGAAGGATAAACTAGGAGTATGGAATTAACATATACACACTACTATATATAAAATAGATAAACAAGGACCTACTGTATAGCACAGGGAACTATAATCAATATCTTGTTATAACTTATAATGGAAAAGAATCTGAAAAAGAACATAATATACACACACAACTGAATCAGTATGCCATATACCTGAAGCTAACACAACATTGTAAATCAACTATATTCCAATAAAAAAAGAAAGAAGTCAGAGGCAATGAATCAGATTTCAGTTCACAGTAAAAATAAACTTTTTGATAAAGTGAGTATTGATATTAGAAATTGTATGTTCTTTGTATTTGTTCAAGTAGAAAATGTTTGATCCCCAAAGGGGAAGGTAAAATTTGATCCCCAAACTCCAAAGTGGCATAAGGCTATTAGAAAATAGAGATCGTAAACAAGGAGGCAAGAAAAATATAGGGCACCAATTATCAGGGAATATAACTGTGCCTCTAGAGTGGCACAGGAAATAGGCGCCATATAAATGTTCTCATCTTGGTTTGAAATTTCTAACTGACACAGAGGATCTTCAGGTAGATCCTCCCCAACCTATGCCTTCATCTATAATTGCTTAAATAAATTGGATTACAGATGTGTCTTTTTTGGAGTGCCAAGGGAGTAGACAAAATAATTTATAAACAGAAACTGCCTTAGATAATGAAAAACTACACTATATATCATGCCATGCTGAATAGTGCTTAAATAATAGCAAACAGTTATACATACCATGAAAGCAATGTGTTAATTTCATTTTCAAAAGCTGTTATATATATATATACATACATATAACATACATGTAGCATACTTTTAAAAGCTTCCCTCTTTTATTTTTATCAGAATAACAAGTGCATGGCTTATATTACATGGTTTAAAGAAAGTATGGATGAGGTTATAACATTATAAGACATTCAGTAGATATAAATCACCATTGTAATATAAAGCAACATTTTACAGACTATTAGTTCAGAAGGAGTCATGTGACACTGGAATAGTTAAAAAGAGTTTTCTTGAAGGAAGAGCACTTAAGTGAGTCTCTAGAAATGGGGTAGGTTTTTATGGAAGGATGAACAGGAAGAAATGCCATGCATATAACCATCATGTTCTAGATCTTCTGAGTCAGTTTTGATTTCAAATATGACCATGATCCTCTAAGTATGTTCATAATTGCTAGAGCTGGTGGGTTTGAAATACGGTCAATGTGGACACGAATGAGTGCATGGAAGTGAAATAGGGGATGGCTAAGCAATGAGTCAAGTGGATCAGTGCTTAATCAGAGCAGGCATTGGGACTGGGCAGAGCGGCAAGTAAGCGTCATCTCCCGTCATCTAATCGACGGCTATCTGTCCACGTTGTCGGATCCTTCCCTACCCCCCGGCCCCATGGTAAACTCATATGACATCCTGACGTCCCAGGGGAGGACATATTTGCAATGGTTGGAAATGTGATAGAACAAGAAACATGCAATCAGTACGTGCAATCGGCTGCGTAGATTGTGAAACAAAAGTTATGGTACTATTTGTTCTGTGACAGGATAAAAGTTGTAAATCTTTCATAAGACAGAAACTCTAGCTTAAGAGAGGGCTGCCAGGTCACGCTGTGCCACTCTCCCCTACTCCTTCCACCTCCCCAGCCTCGTCTTTCCAGCTGGTGTCTGCCCCTGGGGCACAGGATACAGGACACAGAGCAGTTCGGTGAGATTTTGCTCAAACTCGGTAGACTTCTTGTTTTTCTCCACCATGATAGTGACAAGGCTATGATAGAAATAAGGTAGAAAAAGTGAGAGGGGATTGAAAGAGTGTGTGTGTGTGTTCAGTTGTTCAGTCATGTCCTAATCTTTGTGACCCTGTGGACTGTAGCCCACCAGGCTCCCCTGTCCATGGGATTTTCCCGGCAAGAACTAAAAGCAAACTAGATTTTCAGGGTTTTTTTTTTCTTTCTTTCTAGGCTATGAATAAAATGTTTATGAACAAAGAAAAAGGTGCCTATGGAATACACAGAATGTAAAACCATGAATCCATTCAGAGGAAGCATCTCCATAGAAGGAAAACATTTGATCATTTTTAACTTTTCTTGGGCCTTGGGGGTCCAAAATTCATCATAACAGTTTAAAACTGCTATACTACATAGGAGTGTTTAGAAAGGGCTACATAAAAATATGAATAGTAAGGCAAGATTCATTGTTTTAGAGTCATTTTTCTTTTGTTGATTCTTACTTGAATCTCTTCATTTTATTGTTTTCATTCAACAAGAGTCTCACTTTAAGAAAATCCAGTGTCTGGCAACGACATGGTGAAATCACAAGGCCAAAGAGATGCAACTGTGGGCATGACAGAAGGATTCTGATTCCTGCTATCCTCATTACACCAAAAAATACGATGCACTGAACTTTACTCATGAATACGAAGTCTTCCTCTTGATAGTGTGTGTAATCTCACACTTTGCTGTTAGAATTGTCTAGGTTCCTTCCTTACGGCTTCCCTGATGGCTCAGTTGGTAAAGAATCCTCCTGCAATGCAGGAGACCCTGGTTCGATTCCTGGGTCAGGAAGATCCGCTGGAGAAGGGATAGGCTACCCACTCCAGTATTCTTGGCCTTCCCTTGTGGTTCAGCTGGTAAAGAATCCACCTGCAATGTGGGAGACCTGGGTTCGATCCCTGGGTTGGGAAGATGCCCTGGAGAAGGGAAAGGCTACCCACTCCAGTATTCTGGCCTGGAGAATTCCATGGACCATATTGTTCAAGGGGTCACAAAGAGTCGGACATGACTGAGCGCCTTCCACTTTGAGTTCCTTCAGTCCTCCTCAGTCTACAATATCATCACTATATGCATACCAAACAGAGACCTGTGACAGCGGAAAGTGGCTTCTTTTCTCATCTCCTGTCACTGCTGTTCCTTTCCGTGGACGCAGCTTTCGACTGTGGGTTGCAGCAGCTCTGAACACACGGTCATATAACTTACTAGTGTTTAGACAGGACCTGCGTCTCAGCCAATTAACACATTTTTTCAAACCTGTTTCTGAAAAATGGTTAAAAACCACCTTGTAGGGTTTGTGCTCATAGAAAGAGCAACCTGTGGGCACTAATAAACATAGTTATATCTTATGAGATAAATACACTTATTAAATATATTTAGTTTTGTTTTTGATTTGGTACCACCCTCCCGTCCCCTAAATTGCCTTTAAGCTGGTGAGAAAGTCGGCTTCACTGAAGCAGAAGGGAAATGAGATGCATTTAGGTTTAGGGGGATGGTTCTACATTCTGGTTCGGATGAACTGCAAAAGTCAGTGATTCTCCCAGTGATCTCTCCAAAATGCTGGTGAAGTAAAAGTCGCTCAGTTGTGTCCGACTCTTTGCAACCCCATGGACTGTATGGTCCATGGACTTTTCCAGGCCAGAATAATGGAGTGGGTAGCCTTTCCCTTCTCCAAGGGATCTTCCCAACCCAGGGATCGAACCCAGGTCTTCCACATTGCAGGCAGATTCTTTACCAGCTGAGCCACAAAATGCCAAATGACAGGGAAAAAAAGTTGTGGCAAGTGTGCCAGATAAAATGGTAGACAAAGTAAATATAACTGTTGAAGACAATAATTTAATGTAAATTCACATACCTAGGGATTCCTTGTTGGCTCAGATGGTAAAGACTCTGCCTGCAAAGCAGGAGACCTGGGTTTGATCCCTGAGTCGGGAAGGTCCCCTGGAGGAGGGCATGGCAACCTACTCCCTTATTTTCGCCTGGGAAATCCCACGGACAGAGGAGCCTGGCGGGTTACAGTTCATGGAGTCGTAAAGAGTCAGACATGACTGAGCGACTGACACTTCCACTTTTCATGTAGCGAAGTTCGGCCTAGACAAAAATGTTTCTTGTTCCTGTTTAAGTGCATTAAATACAGCAATCTAGGCAATATATTTTGATTCACTACTAACTTTCCTCACAACTTTTGAAAAATCTTGGTTTAATCAGGTCACTGATTCAAAAGCATTCATTGAGTGCTGACATTGTGACAGACGATATATACTGTGCTACTGCATGTGGCTTTATGACTTATTCTTTCCTCACTCTCCTCCTCCTCCTTTCCCATCTATCTCTGAGACCTCTTAAACTTTCCTATTTAGATTTGTCTTAATTTTTTTCCTCAAGCTTTGTTTTCAACATATGAATGTGAAGTTTTCCCACAAAATCTACTTTTTCCCCTGTTTCAACCCTCTTGGAAAGGAATGTCCTTCAACTGAAAAAGTGGGAAATATCCACTAATTTTAAGCATAAATATAATCATGCAACTCTATAATGATGCTGTTTCTTTAGCTGTGATGAAATGATGAACTTGGTCATTGCTATGTTTATTCGGTATGTGACCTTGCCTTTCAGGGAACTTCTGTCCACTTTGAGAACCACCTTACATTCCTTACTCAGTGGGCTAACAAGGACAAAGCAGCCCAAGAGTGAAATAATTTCAACAACCTTGAAAATGTGTAAGAAAGTGTGGCCAACAGAAAGCCTTCATTCTCTGTGTTTATACTGGTACCAATCTTAACAGCATGCCATTAACTCAACCTAAAGTTATGCTTTTTAAAACAATTCAAGTTCAAGGGCATCCCATTTATAACTAATCATGTTCCAGACCTATAAAATATTTGCAGTAACAATCCAAACTGGCATATAAGTTAAAGCTCACTCTGGGCTGCTTAAATTTACACGATCAGCCTGGGACTGGCTCATCCCACTGCATCGGATCACAATACCTCATGATCAAGTGCAATTCACATCTCATGATTCTAGGAATCGATGTACATGGATACACAGTGATATTATTATTAAATCCAATTGCTTTGCAATTAACCTGATATGACACCTATACAAATGATTCAAATAAAGAGCCTCCTGTTTCACAGGAGACAATCAATAAAGTGAAATCACAGCTACTGACAATGCCAGCAACTTGGCTTGTTACTATAGTGCTATGTTTTTCTCGGGCCGAGGCTGCTGCTCCCCTGTTGAATCACAGCCACCATAACTTTCAACGCTCACGCCTCACAGAAGCATAACATTCCAATATACTTGGACATTCCTAACCCATCTTTGCTGAGTTAAGAAAAGTTACAATCAATCTGGGATGTACTAAATCATACATCTTCCTTCTTTGCTCCCGAAACGGAATTAGAGTTCCTTTCTTCAGGAAAGGCTCCATAACGGTGAAAGGGAAAATAGTTGTCTTTGTTGATTGAGTATGTTCTTAGGAAAAAAAAAAAAAAAACCAAAACAAATCTGACTCTTCCTCTTGCATAAATGTTTTACAACTAACTGTCTGAAAGCAAAACCAAATCATAACAGCATCTGTCCCAATTATTATTATTGTTATTACTATTCTGTAGCTTAATTGTCTCCATTTCAATTAAGTACAAGCACTTCACAGTTACAACCCTGATCTAAATCAACATTTTGTAAAAATGTCACAACTTTCTTTTTATCTCACCCTCTTTTGGCAGATTTTTGCCAGTGTGTGTCTGCCAGACAACTGGTCGTAGAGAATCGACTTCTTGAGAGCAGAGACTGTATGTCCTTCAAGATCTAACAGACTTGTGCACAGACATTCCATAGGTATTTGATGACCACCTATTTAAGTAGTGCCTAGTTGAGACCTCATAACTCCTTAAGTAGACTGAACTTGACCTTATGGAATATTTAGGACAGGCACTGATCAAAAAATATGTTTTTCCCCATGTCTCTCTTTATATACTTGTTTTTAAACAGAGACCAGTCAACTCAGGGTATTTTTCTATGAGGCCATTTTCATCTCCTGAAATGGGGAGAATAGAGCATTAAGTATGAGAAATGTGTCTCTCTTTAAACAACCAGCGTGGCTGATTGAAAACAATGATTTATTTAATACTCTAAGCAGAGTCTGTTCTCCATGAATCATACTGTATACATAATGGTGATGAAAATGTTCAGTTTGAAATTTCTCCCTGGCCAGGGAGGAAACCATGCGGGTGAGTCATGGTTTTGGTGATGACTGTCCTGAGGAAGCTAAACTGGGAAGCCACAGGTTAAAAAAGGAACAGAGAGAGAATCCTTAACAGGAATGAATGCAATGGTCATCAGCTCCCAGAAGGCAACAGACGCCCCCTTCCGCTGCTTACACCCAGAGGAGAGTCTGCAGAAGAGGAGTTCCTGGAGAGAAACTCTGAAAGCAGAGGGAACCAAATACAGTGAGCATGTAGAGGGACCCATGGACTCTGGGAAAAGAAACAGGACTTGTCCTTGAGGGAAGGGAGATAAACGGCTGCCTGTTTGAGGAACATGACTGCACGCACTCACTCCTGTGAAAGAAATTCATTTAAAAGCAATTGGATTAGAAATGGAGATTTACATGGATGGGTTTAACGAAGAGGAGCGGGTGAGAGACCGTCAAGATGTGCATCAGTCATTTGCTCAAAACTGTAAACAGCACTGACGACTTAGGCTAACAGTGTTAAGTGGGAAAATGGACCACTAACTTGTAATTAAACTATGACTGCAATTATGTTAAATATGTGTGTTATGGGTAACAACTGATCAGGAATCCAGAGAAATTAACATAGTTGTTGTGTTAATGGAGTGATGTTATTTGTTTTCCATGGTTTAAATTGTGTGGGTGTGAAAGTGAGGGAGAGATTATACACTGACTCTGACAGTAAGACAGTGACACAAGGAATAATAGACAAGGAATCAGTAAACTGGTGTTGAAGTTTCTCCTTGCACGCCGGCTGTGAACCTAACCTCTCCAAGCCTCAGTGTCTTTATATAAAAGATGGAAATAACAGCACCCGCCCTGCACTAATAGGGTAGTGAAAACACTTTGTAAATTGGAAGTATTTTGTGAGATCACGTGACAGATTAAGCTCAGAGTGCTGTATAGATCAGATACTTAGAAAGTCCAGAACTCAAACAGTGATCCCGAAACTCCTGTCTCCACAGTCACACAGGAGCTGGACAACGTGCGTTAGATCATAACTGTTCGATGTACAGATTACAATCACTTATTGGATGCCAACTAATTGTTTTACTAACCAGGTTTCCCAACACCATTTATAGAATAATCCATTTTTCTTCCATTTGAAATGATTCGAAATGCTCCCTTTATCATATACCTGAGTTTATTTCTGTTTCTTTGCTTACCATTCTCTTTCAACTTTATGACTATTGTAGCTTTGTAATATTTGTAATTTGGTTGGGCAACTTTTTATGGCTTAAAAAAAAAAAAAGTATCCAGGGTAGAGTGGGAGCTATTAAGGTAGTTAACCAAGCTTGGGCCCAGAAAAGTTAAGTAACCAGCCTGAAGGTGCACAGCGGTATAGCATAGTCTTAGAAGCTTCTTTGGAAACAGAGAAAGCTTAGTTTAAATCCTGATTTGCTGCTTATCATCTGGGTGACCCAACATACATTACTTAATCTCTAACCTTCTTTCTTCATCTGTAAATGGACAATACCACCACCTAGCTCAGAGTGTTGTGCTGGGGATTAAATTACAAAATGAATTGAATTTCCCTAACGCCGTGCTGGCAGGCAGTCCTCCTTTGTATGCACTCCTTGTGGTAGTGGACATAGCTTCCCTTTCTTAGACTGTCTTGCATCTGCAAAAAGGAGAAGAGCCAAGAATTATCACCAGCTTCTACACAGCCTCCTGAGGGCTGACTTTGCGGTACAGAGATACATGATAACTACAGTAAGGAAACAAGGCATTTAAAGTACATATTAGCTGCTCCCTGGCTGTGGCAAAGCAGGAGACACTGTGTCCCAGATAATCTGTAAAATGCACTGTCATCATGCAGCCAAGAACATGGATGTCAACCATGTAGGAATGCCAGGCAGTATGTTCCCGTCAGACTTGAGGGGAGAGGGGACATTGTCAAGGGCGGTGGAGAGCTGGTGGGGAACAGGAGAGAAATAAGGGGGCCTCTCTTCTGCTCTGACAAGTTTGGATTTTAAGTGATTTGGGGGCAGAGATCCTATCTATTACCTCCTTTCTTGTAGTTTCTAGAAGATGATCTAATATTTACGGCATTCGATGATTAGAGTGAAGAGATGTCACACAGGGCCTCATAGTGACCCTCTGCCTCCAACAGTGGCCAGGATGACTTTTGTGGGAAGCTGCTTTCTTCTCTCCCTTGGAAGGGATGGGTGGAGTCTGACTATAATTCATTTTAATGAAGACCTGACATGATGTGTTAGAATCTTGGCCATTCAAACAACGTGGAGCCAGCCAGCCAGCTTGGATAAGAATAGCCTCAGTGCCCCCTCACTGTAGGCTTTAGAACAAGTCAAGTCCAGCTAACAAGTACTTATTTATTGAGTGATTTTGTGCTAGTACTATAAAAAGGAATACAAAAAGAAGGACTCTATCTGACATTCACTAAGTTGGACAGACAAGAAATATAGTAAAATAATAACAGACACCATCTGTTGAGCCCGACTCGTGCTCCGCACTATCCTTGTTCAGTCGCTCAGTCATGTCTGACTCTGCACTGCAGCACACCAGGCTTCCCTGTCCTTCACCTCCCAGGGTTTGCTCAAACTCATGTCCATTGAGTCGGTGATGCCGTCCAACCATCTCATCCTCTGTCATCCCCTTCTCCTCCTGCTGTCAACCTTTCCCAGCATCAGGGTCTTTTCCGATGTTTGCAACAGGTGGCCAAAGTATTGGAGTTTCGGCTTCAACATCAGTCCTTCCAGTGAATACTCAGGGTTGATTTCCTTTAGGACTGATGTGTTTATAGTACATCATCTAATTCATGAATGCTTTTCACAAAGTGCCAATTCCGTGCCAGGCATCCTGGTTGCTGGTAACACCTCAAGCTGAACGAGGAAGAGGACCCCACCTTTGGGGAACCTGCGTTCTGGTGCTTATGAGCATGTGGGTATATAAAATCACTTCACATTAGGCTGCATGCGGTGAAGACCAGGAAAGCAGGGTAATAGGACAGAGGGATTTGAGAGTGTGTAGGGGATGTTTCAGGGGAAGCAGCTCTGAGGACGTGAGCTAGAGGAGCGAAGTGAGCTGTGCGCGGCCCTGAGGACGGGTGTCCCAGGCAGAGAGAATAGCAAGTGTGCAGCGGCCGGACTGAGCGGAGCGCGCGCGTACACTGCAGGCCCAGGGTGGCTGCGATGGGCTGAGAGAGATGGCGGGGCAGAAGCAGCGGGACAGACAGGCATTTCTGGCTTCACTCTGAGGACAAGGGGAAGCTCTCAGGAAACTCTGGGCCGGGGAGGGTCACCTGGGAACGGACTCCGAGGTGGAGCTCTACATGCTGGAGACTTACTGTCCCATGACTGTGAACAGCTGAGAGAAGCAGGCCTGGGTAGAGGCAGACGTGTGTTCACTCAGCCGACAGGTCCGCGGGTCCTGCTGGAAGCTGTGGGGCTGGGATGGCCCTTCAGCGTGTTCCCAAACTGAGGCGGAGGCCTGGACCCTGTAAGCCGGCGTCAGTTGCTGTCTCCCAAGAGGGGCTATGAAGTCTGTGCGAGGCAGCTCCCTTGTGGGCGATGCTTGAAGAGGTTTGCGCCTGTGGGCCGCCCGCGGTCACCCCCGTAGCATCGGGGCAGCGGCCCCTCAGTGACACTGGCACGGTCACCCCTGAAGACACCATCTCTGCGGCACACCTCAGGGTTACTACAGATCTGTTCGTGTTTTAATTTTCGTAACAGTTCCCCAACTTGGGCATTTCTGTGTCCTTTCTGAGACTCAGGGAGTTTAAGGAACTTGTTCAAGGTCACACATCTAGCAGATGTTGGATCTGAATTTAGGTCCCTCTGAGTTCAGAGAACATGTACTTTTAAAAAATGTGGTAAAACTACATGGCATAAAACTGATCATTTTAGCCATTTTTAAATGTGCAGTTTTTAAATGTGCAATTTGAAAAGTGGCATTTAGTACATTAATATTATATAACCATTACCACCATCCATCTCTAGAAGTCTTTCCATCGTGCAAAACTGAAGCTCTGTACTTATTAAACAATAAGATACTATAACAATAATATTGATATTAAGCCATTACTTCCCATTTTTCTCTCTCCAGCCCCTGGAAACCATTCTACTTCCTGCTCTGTGAATTTGACTATTCAAAGTGCCTCATGTATGTAGAATCAACACAATATTTTTCATTTTGTGACTAGCTTATCATAGAGATTTCAAAGTTCATCCATGTTGTAACATGTCAGAATTTCCTTCTTTTTTCAGCCTGAAAACACTCCTACGTCTGTATCTACTACATTTTGTCTATCCATTCTTCCGTTGATAGGCATATGTGTTGTTTCCATTTCCTGGCTATTGTGAATAATGCTAGGAATACTGGTAAACAAATACCTATTTGAACTCCTGCTTTCAGTTCTTTTGAGTATATACCTAGAAGTGGATTTGCTAGATCATATGGTAATTCTATTTTTACTTTTTTGAGGGACTGCCATACTGTTACACTCCCAACAGCATTGCCCAAGAGTTCTAACGTCTTCACACCCCCACCAGCACTTCTCTTTCCTTCTCTTTGCTTTCCCTTCCTCACCCCTTCCTCCTTCCTTTCCTTCCTTCCTTCTCCTCCTTTCTTTTTGTTCTCTCTGATATTGCCATCCTAACAGGTGTACAGTGGTATCTCATTGCGGTTCGAAGACCCTGGCAACTTTTCAAGCTGTCTTGCTGTCCCTCAGCCAGAAGGGAACTCAAGATGGCCAGCATGCATCCAATTCCACCATTCCGTTTGTGGGTGGAAATGGTGACAGAACCAGGTTAAGACCCAAACTCAGTAAACTTCTCTGGATTAACAGTGAGCTGCAGCAGAACACATTCTGAATCACCCGGACACCTAGAGAACAATACAAAATCTGGCACTTTATAAGAGTTAAAGTCTTCGCTCAAAGACCCTGAAATAGTTCAGAAAACTATGCTCTTCTTTGCATATTTAAAATTTGATATTTATAATTTTATCATAATTTAAACAGGTGCAAAGAATATAATTTGTAGCATGTTGTAAACATTGACATTTTAAAATTAAATGGTTACATCAGTTTTAAATGTATCCAAATGGAATTTAAATCTTATAATAGTTTGCTATCCACTATCATCCATTTAAGAAATACACCCACAAGCTTCTCTTTAGCAAGCAAAAACTATATGTAACTTCCTGACTTCCCTCTACTTCTGCCATGCCTTCTATGTTTGAAATTTTATTCCCATTCTACTTCCTCTTCAACATTTTATGCTAGTGTAATGTTTATGATTGAACATCTTTTCTGAATATCCGATCATATTTTAAATCTATCAAACATTTGTATGAAAGTTAAAATTTATACATTTTAAAAATTCCTGTAACCATAGGGTCTAAATGATTTCTGGATTAAGTTATCATTACAATGACTAGTATTACACAATTGCTCAAAACAACCTAAATGAATAGAATATTTTGATAAACACTAACATGAAAATTAAAGTCTTATTGGAAGCTTGCACTTCGTAATACAACAGGTGATGTTGTCCTTTTTTAAATACTGTATGTAGTATGGATAAATATTACTTATCACCAGAAAGATAAAGTGTTTAGCATCCATTCTATTTTTCATTTTTTAGAGATGAAAAGTCCTTGTTCTTAAAGAGATGGAGTTTTGTTACATAAATGTCCTTCAATTTTTGAAACTCCTGATTTTTTTGCCCCAAATCACATGGTAATCCATTATCAAATGATAGTTTTAATGACCTGACGTCTTCACAATCTTTTCCTTCAGTTTTTTCTGAAAGCAAGGTATTGAAAACCACCTGACCTGCAGAGGATTTGTTACCCAGTCTCAGTGGGTTGACTGCGTACCCACCAAAGTTCACATGTTGAAATCCCAACCACTGGTACCCAAAGGTGATTATGTTTGGAAACAATGTTGTTGCAGATACAAGTAGTTAAGGTGAGGTCCTGAATGGACCCTAATCCACTAGGACTGGTGCCTTATAAAAAGGGGAAACCAGGACACAGAGACAGAGGGAGGAGGGTGTAAAGACACTGGGGAGAAGCCGGCAGGCCGCCAACCAAGTCGAAAGGCCTAGGAGATGACCTTCTCTCGCAGCCCTCAGAAGGAAGGAGCCCTGTTGATTTTGGGTTTACCTTCTGTTGTTCATACCACTGGTTTGTGGGACTTTGTCACAGCGAGGCTAACAAACTGATACAGAGTTCCTAGACCCATTCACCTCCCCTACACTTACACCAACACCAACATTTTCACTTTTTCCTTTCCTGGGGGGGGGGGAGGTTAAACTCAAGAGCAAAGAACACTAAAGAGACTGGTAATAGTGAGGGGGCCCCTTTCTCTTATAAACTGAGGGATGGACTGTTGCAAGAAGTGAGGCAGGGCTATTTAATAAAAAGCACGTACTGGATTTCAGATCTGTAGGTTGTCTTCTTCAAAATACTCTTGTCCGCAAGCTTCTTTGGAAAGCCTTACTCAGCCCCAGAGGAGTAAGTGTACCTACTTTGAAGATGACTGTGCTGAACTGTAGAAAACCTACTGAAATTCAGGGATGTGGAAAAACTTTTGTCAGCCGGGGGTGCTGATGACATTTTCACGAAGGATATGACATCTGCTGGCCTTGTGCGTAGAAGTGTGATTTGTAGAAAGGAGAAGGAAGGGCATTCTAGCCAGAGTGGACGCAACTGGGGAATGGACTTCTAACTAAGCCAACGACTCAGTTGGGTGGGCCCAGCCTACACAGGACCTGTACTTGTGGGTCTAGGAGCTTGTTCTTCGGCAATGGAGACTTTTACGTGAGCAAGTGACGTGATGAAAGTGATGCTTAGGAAGATTAGTTGGGCGTCAACACAGAGGATGGGAGGCTGTTTGCAGAATTTGGGAAGCAGGAAGCCATCCAAAGGCGTGGTCACTAATGAGTAGATCAGTGTAACGGCTTTGGAGATGGAGAGGCAGCTGCTTGTTGGTTGTGATGGACACAGAAATCGCAGGCCTGTATTATAGTCAAATTGTGTGCCAACTGCTCAATGGCCTTCTTTTCAGGTGGGCCGCTAAGTCCCAGAAGTAACTCTGCCTTGCCTGGGCTTCTGCCATGCCTCCTGTGTTGGTGGAATACTTAATGTCCAGAAAGACACTATGCTTTTCTGTTGGTCAAGTAGAGGTAGAATAGGGGTGACACTTCTCCGTTGTTCGGCTGATCCTTTCATTGTAAGCACAGAATGAGCAAATGGATGGGGAACCACTTGGTTAAATATGAAGTAGACGGGGAGACAAGACTCTTCATTCCTCATTACTCTATTGTGGCTCACTACTCTTCCTTAGAGAGTGGAGAGGTTTCTGAGTGCCTCATTCACAGTAGCTTTGAGGAACTGAAACCCAGGTGACAGAGGCCCCGTTGTCTGCTGCCTGAGAACTTTACCAGACTCACATCCCTTTCCAAAGTGGGCAGGTGCTCCCAGACCCCCCGCTGAGCCCCTGGGGGAGAAGAGCCCCTCTTCACATCCCTCCTGGTCCTCTGACGTGTCTGGCCTCCTGCCCAAACACGCCTCAGAGGACTGTTCATTTTCAGTCAGAACTGTAAGCCTTCCTGATTGTGGAAACAAAGCTTTTCTATGCTCTGAAAAGCAAATATTTTTTACGGCCACATGCTCTTCTCACTCCCCAGTTGAAGCTGGGAAGAACGCAGAGCATTAAAACAATCCAGACACATAGCTTTCTTTTTTTCTCTCTTGCATTAGAGACTCCTGTGTTTTTAAGACTCTGAGAGGATAAGACACTGGGTGGGAGGGGGGCGGTCACTATCCTTATAGCCATTCCTCTAAGTCACATTCACATGCGTGACTCACTATCTGTGACCCTGAGGGTCACTGGACCCTTGCAGTGTTCCTAAGCCCCAAAGGACTCTCTTGGCTGTCATGGGACAGTGACTTAGTGGCCATGTGGCTGCTGACTCTACTAAGACTTACCATTTGGCATGTCTTCCAAGGATGGAAAGGAGATTATCAATAACATCTGAGTGAGTTTTCTTACCTGCACCGGCTCTATCTCTTATTTATGCGTATCTTTATTTGTATGGCTGCAGTAAGAGCATATCTGATGCTAGAAAGATCACGTGCCAAGTGTCAACTGATTCCCTTGGCACAGATGGGATGATAAGCCCTCCTGGGGAGATGTCAACAGTCCCTATCATTGCCTGTGTACTTCCCAGGTGCCAGGCACAGGGGCCAAGTGTTTTTACACATTAACTCATTTCCTTAACCACTTTATGGAGTGGAAGTATTAACACTCACATTTTAGAGAGATAAAAATGGAAACCTAGAGAGGTGAGCTAACTTTCCTAAGGTCACAGAACAAGTCAGTCAGTGGCTGTGTCAGTCAGCGTGAGTTAAACCAGGCTTTGTGACAAACAGCCCCCAAGTTGTAGTGGCTGACAAGAATAAAGGTTTATCCTCACTCAGGCTCCATGTCTGAGGAGGGGCCTGGAGGCTCTGCTTCTCCTCACGCTGGGATTCGGGCAGACAGCGCTGCCCCTCCATCGTGGGAGCTGCTGGTTATCACGGCAGATGGGAGAAGAGAACATGGCAAGGTGCTTTCTGGGGACACATGTTCCTTCTGTTCATTCTGTTGGCCAGAGCCTGTCACATGGCCACTCCTAACGTCAATTGAGGGAGGAAGTTCAGTCTTACCCTCTGGGAGGGAGAGGAGGAATTTCTGTAGGCAGAGGGAGAATCTGAGAAGAAAAATATTTTCTTAAGCCAGTGCTCTTTACCCTTTCATGAACGCTGCCCCTCACTGAGCACCTCCTGGGGGCCAGGCACGGGGAGAGACTACTATTGCTGTCACTTCACAGTTCAAGGCACAGAAAAGTCTTGAAGTAGCTTGAGTCAGATGACACAGGGAAAGAAGCTGCTCTGTGAGCATTCAGGTCAACCTGACTCCAAAGACTGCCATGAGGATGTCCAATGCCATGCAGGTCACTAGTTTCACAAGAAAAAAGCCATATACATTTTTAAAAGATTAAAACTTTAGTTAATCACATTTATTTTCCAATTAAACAGGTAGTAGTAGTAGTAGTCTGTTAAGATGCAGACAGTGCTTATAGGTTTGAAGAAAGTGAAAAATGACTAATAATCAAAACGTCAAGAGGGAACACCAACATTTTTTTAACTAAATTAAAAAAATTTTTTTTTACCTAACGTATTAGACATGCCTTTCCAGAGGTGCTGACTTATAACTTACTTCTTCACTTAACAATGTATTGGGAACATCTTTCCAATAAATAAACTTCATTTTTAATGGTTGCATAATATTCTCTTGACTGTGCCACAATTTAATTAGAATTCCTTAATGATTTACAAAATAAATAACATTTACCTTTTTTTTTTTTTTTTAACGTATTGCTGTTCTGTTGCTTTGAGTTCCATTTCTTTCCCAATAGTGGTATCTAAGACTTTTCTTATTTTTCTTAACCAATTCATGCTTTCACCTATGAGAAACACTGTGTAATGGTCAAAGCTCTTTAATCAAAGCCTTTTTCTCCCTCTTCCATAGGGACCCTCCCTCAAATGCTAATAATTTTTTGTTTTCCCTAGTGTCTCAAGACAGGGATTTTCCTTGGCATTTTTGTTTTCACATAATTTTTCTGAAATGCACATATAAACTGCTTTCCTTATTTTTCTTCTTTTTTCTCCCTTCCTGTATATCCATACTCCTTATTTTTACACTTGCATGTCCCTATTCTAGATCTCTTAAAATGCCTGTGACGGCTTTTGCCTCTACAGTGAGGCATTCACTGCCTTCCAGCTCTAGCCATGGTGCTCCCAAGTTCCCCCGTTCAGACCCACCACATCCCTACCCTCTGCAGGACCCTCCTGTACCGGGGCTGTTCTCTGGTCTTGAAACAGCCTTTCCTGTCATCTGGGGTTGGTCTGTTTATTCAAGAAGCCTTCTCTGGCCCCTTAGTCAAAACTAGTTGTCCTTTCTTCTGTGCTTCTCAGCGCTTTATTATTACTATTACCACCACTGTGTACTTACTTATTCAGGAAAACATCTATTCAGCACCTGTGGTAGGCTCTGGAGTTCTGGGGTAGATATTACAATACAATACTACACTAAACCATACCATACCATACAATAACCAGCCTTGGCATCCACCCTCTAGGAATCTTCCGCCCCCGGTGAGGTGGATGCGTGAACAGACGTCTCAGCCCTGCGTGGTGAAGGCTGAGATGGAGGAAGGTGCGAGGCGCCAGGGGAACAACAGGCCCCGCGGACACGGGTTGACTTTATTTGCATCAAGTTTGTAAGGGACCCATTTTCAAATTCGCCTTTGATCTGGCCAATCTGTTGATAGCAAGAGCCCGAGGTGGTGCCTTTAATAAAGGAATGGCACAGGTGCGATTGGGGGAATGGGCCAGCGGGTGGTCCCTGGGCGCCGGTCCAAGCCCAATACCCATCTCCCCGGACTCTGTACTTTTCACATCTTTCTTTCTCCGTGAAATGGACGCACGTTCCCCTCCGAATTTAGAGGTAACGACTCTTCCGCGAAAGCCTGGAAAATATGACTTTTCACAAATGGTCTGGGTTGGGTATAGAGCTTCAGCTGTAGGACCTGCATGAGCCCTCACGGGGGGCGTTGGCTCCGAGACCCGACCGGGAATTTTTCCCCGGCTCTACTCGCCCGGCATCTCGGCCCGCCGCACACGTGCGCGATCCGGGAGCGGAGCCTCCGCGCACCGCGCGCCTCGCAGCCGGCGCCGCTTCTCCGGCTCTTCCCGCCGCCCCGCGCCACCCCCACCTCCGCTGCGGCCGCGCCCCCGAGCCCGCTCCGCGCCGGCTCCGGCTCGGGTTTTCCCGGTCGCCCGCCGCCGCCGCCGCGCTTGCCGAGCGGGGAGCTGGCGCCGGCGAGGCCGCCGCGGCCCGGGCGTAGGGGCAGCGCCGCGCAAGCGCGCCCGCGGGGGTGACGAGTCCCTGAGCCCGGCTCCGCGCGCCCGGGGGCCCTCGGGCCGCCGCCCCACCCGTCCCCGCCCCCGGGGACCGCCCGGTAACCGGAGCCCGTACGGGCGCGCCGGCGGGGACGCAGCTTCCCGCCCGTGTCCTCCTGCCGCGGCTGGGAGGAGACATTCCTGCTCTCCCCGCCCGGCCCGCGCCCGTTCCTCCCCCGCCGCGTGTTTTCCGCCCCAGGAGAGACCGTGCCACACAAATAAGCCTCGAATGCCCTTTGCCGAGCGGGCGGGAGGGCATCGAGCGCCGCGTCCGAGCGGGCCATTTTCAGGGCGCGTCTCCGGAGCCGCCAAAAGTCTTGTTTTCTCCCCAGAAGTGGAAGGTGTCGGGGGGCGGGGGCGGGCAAGAGGCCGCTTCCAACTGCTACACACGCTCGAATAGTTGTCAGTAAAATCAAACTGACGTCAGCCCCGGGGAAAAAGATAGGTCTCTTTTGTTCTTATGTTCTCCCCCACCCCCTCCCCTGCGATCAAAGGCAAAAAACATTTTTTTTTGGAGGTGGGGGAAAGACAAAAAGGGGGTAAAAATTGCAAGGCAAAGAGATAGCTTCCATTAGAGCTCCAGCCCGGGCGAAGGGAATGTTTAATGAATGCATCAAGCCTTTTGATCACCCTCGCTCGGTTGGGTTCAGTAGTGCCGGAAGGTTAGTTGCATATCCTGTGGCTGATCTGAAATTCGATCAGCAGAGGGGGCAAAGAAAAGAAAAGCATTTTAATGGGAATCAATAGAGGATCATAGGTCCTGGAAGGAAATACGTGTTGATTAAAAATGCCACAAGATTAAAAAATGTTCACGACCGGTTTAAAAAAAAAAAAAAGAGGAGAGGGGGAGGGGGGGAAAAACCCTTAGCAATCTATTTTGTGTGTGTGCTGCTGCCAGAGAGGCAGTCAGCAGACCAACAGTTTGTGTAATGCTTCAAGCTACAGCAGGCAAATTTAAAGCTGTATGCGCAGAACAACATAATAAATACTTATCGAAAATGCATTTCTATTTCTAAGCGGGGTTCACTCATGCATTATACAAAACACCTAGGGCTGCAGTGGCGAGACACAAGGGGACAAGTAAGGTGTGCTGTGACTCAAGTTCTTAAACTCTTGGGCTTTCAACAGCTGAGAGCTAGAGATAAATACTTGCTTTTTTTTTTTTTTTCCTTCTTTAATTGAAACTAAACTAACAGCTTTGGAAGATACCATAGATTTAAATGGTCTGAAACGTAAAAAAAAAAAGTTGTGATAATATAAAAAAAATCTGATATTTGCGAATGTGAAGAGGAGGGTAGGGTGGAGAGTTAACTGTGGTAGATAGCATATTGATTGGGTTGTGGAGTGGAAAATTATTGCCCTGTAGGTAGAGAGAGTGATCAACAATGTGATAAAAATGGTTGAAGGTTATACGGCTATTTACTTATTACTACAGTGGGAAATGGAAAAAGGCCTTTTAAACCCACTCTTTAACACAGAAACACAAGTATACACCCTATCTGCATGGCCTCTTGGAGAGGAATCAATAGCGTTTAAATGTTTACACTTTTAACGAAGTTCTTTCATTATTGGGAGGGAATTCAGCTGGCAGGGGTGGTGGCCCCTTCTTTTCTAGATGATCTCTAGAAGCTCCTCAACCAGCTGGGCATTCCAGTCTTCACCCCTTTCTCCTGTCTTTCTTGTTCTCACCCTGTCTTTCAGCCTCTCTAAAGAACAGGAAAAAGAGCAAGGAGGGTTTTCAGGACAATTTCCCTCGTGTATTTCCAATATTTATTGCAGTAGTTTGGATAGAGCAGGATCTATCAAAATTGAGATTTCTTTGTTCAGGCAACACCTCCTCTTACCTTAATGTGTTCTGGCTTCACTGGATGATAAAATGCTTGGAGGAGGGGCATTTTTCTCCTTTCTCATTCATAACAGTGCTCCTAAGAACCAAACCTCACACCTAGGAACCAGTAGAGAGAGCTGAGTCAAGCTGAGAGTAGCAGATCACACACTGACCACACTCTGAAATCCATTCAAAAAAGGAAGATGATTTCTGGGTAAGTTCAAACAAGTGACTTAGCTTCTCTGAGTTTTGGGTTCCTCATCTGTAAGATGAAGGATGCTTATCTCTACCCACCAGAGCTTTTGTGAATGACATAATATATATAAGACACTGTGAGATACTTATATATATATATATATATATTTTTTAATATATAAATGTCTTCCTTCTCCTAAGATGCCCCCACCCAGGTTGCCTCCTTTATTCATGCTCTTGTGTAGTCTCTGCTGTGAATTTGAACTGCAACTGAAGTGACACTTGAGGACTTTCAAGGCTGGATCCTAAGAATCTTGCATGCTTCCACACCTGGGTCTCTTGGAATGCTTCTTGGGACACTCTCTTTTAGAACCCAGCTGCATTCTTCGAGAAGCATGTGGAGGCCAGGTCACCTGCAGTGCTCAGCTTGGTAACATGTAATTGCTCCCAGCAATGAGTTCCCAGACAGCAGATAACATCAACTGCCCACCAAGTGAGTTGGCTATCTTGGTAGTCCAGTTCTGTTGAACTTTCTGATGACTTCAGCCCCAGCTGCTTTCCTCCTGTAATTGCATGAATGACCTGAAGCAGAGAGTACCCAGCTGAGCCCAGTCAACCCACAGAACCCTGAGACATAATAAATAATAAATAAGTGTATAAATGAGCAAATGATGGCTTTTATTAATATCTTAATTTTATAGTAGGTACTAAACCTGCCTGTTGTTGTAATTGAAATTGTTTTAAGTGAAATAAGCGAGGAGATTGACAGTCTCTTCCTTGCTCTTTCTCCTGCCCCTGGGTTATTCTTTACCACCCACAATATCATGTTAGCCCTTACTCCGGAAGGTTAAACCAGGTACTGGCAATATAAAGACAGAATTTTGTAAGCTCTTTTCTCTAGGGGCTTGGAGTCCAACTGGGAAGAGAGGATGCTTTTTCCAAGAAGGAGAAGCCATTTATGCACTGCTAGGTCCTGGCATAGCAATGAGTGTTGAACCATCTGTTGTTAAATGAAAATATTGTTTATTTTCTATAACATGTGCTTAGGAGGGGGGAAGCTCTCTAGGGTGTGAGCTGAGCTGGCCTTTGCTCATAGAAAAAAAATTTTTTTTTTCTTCAGCTTCTTTCTGGTGTAGTTCTACCTTTCTTGGGATTTTCAGAATGCTAAGTTCAGGAGGCCAAATATTTTCCGATTTAGGCACCAAAATGAGCAGATCTGGGGTCTTAGTGTTTATAATACCCTCTTATATGTGGTATAGTCAGTGCCCTTGGTTGTTGGTTGAGAGTAAGCAATGGATTTCATGTAGAAATGAACAGAACTTGGGCACAGCGTTCTTTTCTCTGAAACTTGCACGCCTACCATGGGCTTCATTTCCCTGGCCCGCAGTGGTCATCCAGAGTTCTCATCTGTCATGGTTAATTCCACCCAAGAAGGGCATGAGGGAATGAGAAGTATGGGCCAGAAGTCAATTCAAGCTCACAAATCAGTAGAGTACAGCTTAATTTGTAAAAGTACTTACAACATTTTTGTGCATTTTCTTAATTTACTATAAAATGTTTAAATAGATTAAAATTTTTTTGATCTGGTTGATATATGTATGTAGAGATACATATAATGAGACTGGTGAAAAACATTTTTTCAGGAGCAAACAGGTCAGCTACTACTCTTCACAGATCCTTTGGATGTTTTATTCTGAATGCAATAGTTACAACAACCTGCCGGAACAGAAACTGCTTTCTAAAACGCAAAGTTGGGAAGTGTAATATCATCTCATAAGGTGCCGGCCAAGGTTGCATGCCATCCCGTGCTGCTATCTCTGGCTTGGTTTGCATCATCTCCATGGTTGCTCTTATGCTTCATTCTCATTAGATAGTTGGGCCAAGATCAGTGTTCTTGGGGTTAAGCCCAGTTCATGAAACGGGGCCCTTTTCATAAGCTTACCATCTATTTAATTCTTCCTTCCTTCAATCCTTCCTTTTCTTCTTCAATTCTGTCTTCCTCCCTTCCTCATTTATTCATTCAATAAACAATTATCTTCTACTGTGCACCAGATGCTGTTTAGGGCCTGGGGATACACAGATGAACCTTTCGACAGCTTCTAGGTTTGTTGAAAAGACCTGGAGGTAATCAGATAAAGGTTGATGGGGAGACTAGAGTGATTATGAAAAGTCCAAGGACAGCAGTCAGGGGATGGAGAAGGAAGGGGGAAGCCTCAGAGTCTGACCTAGAAAAAAAAATGTCTGGGAATTAGCCAGATGAAGGCCAGGGCATGTGAGAATATAGTAAGACGGGAGACTGGATACTTTGCTGTATAGAAGAAATTAACGTAATGCTGTAAATCAACTATATTTCAATAAAATAAATTTCTAAAAAAGAAAGGACATTGCAATTGTAAGTCTTTGAAATGTTGGGTGGAGGTTACTAATTTTGCACTTCGCTCTATAAAGACACCTAGACACACAGATATTTAAGCTAGTTTGGACATTAAAAATAATTTAAACAGTGATAAATGTAAGAAGTCATCACTTAGTCACCTTTCAAGCTACAAGCTGTTTTTCAGATTAAGTGAGCTCACTTCCACTTCTGTCTTTCAGCAAAGGCTTCTCTTGAATATGAGTGACCCTTTTAAAGAGTTTTAAAGAGTGGCAGTAGCTGCTATTTTTGAAAAGTGATTTTTTTTTCTTTTACTTGTATGGTTATTGTACCTTAATATCTTATTGATGTTGATAATATTCTGTTCTACAAGTTGCTTACTTTTGTACCTACAAATGTTCTGAGGTATTTGTATTTATCTTGTATTTACAGTATTTTGACTTCATTTTACATTTTTTATCATGGTGAAATATCTATGTGCCATAAAATTTACCATTTTAACCATTTTAAGTGTACTGTTCAGTGGCATTAAGTACATTTCACATGGTTGTACCATGATCACCATCCATCTCCAGGAACTCCCTTTTCTCCCCCTCTGCCCTCCCCTGGAAACTGCTTTGTCTCTGTGAATTTGACCACTCTAGGTATCCCCATAATCATTTTACATTTTAAGCTTTTTGGCAGAATGGCATTCGGACTTGAAATGATGCTGGAGAAAGATTTCATAAGATGAATTACTGAAATTTTTAATACATTTAAGTGTTCTGCACACAGATTTTTAATTTTCTGTGAATGTGTAATTTATTCTGAAACTGACTGTATCATTATGTCTCAAGCCATCATCCACGGGGTCAAAACTTTTAGCCTGATAAAGACTATTGAACAATTAGGATAGTACTATAAATTAAGTCTTAAGATTCTCTCTCATCTAATTTGATTGGATCTTGCTTCTGTATGTAAAGTTAAGTGTCTTCTAGCTAAAACAATCTTATTCACTATTCCTCAGAACTCTGTTATTAACGCCCTTAATATATGAAAAATGATTGATATTACAATGTATTTTTATAATCACTCATTTTACATATTTCTGAAGACAGTAAAAATAACATTTTATTTCACACACAAATATCTTAAGAAATAACACTTTATACTCTAATGTATAAAACTGTCTTAATTTAACTAGTAAAACTGAGTCTGAGAAATAAAGATAGGAGACTATAGCTTACATCGACTCAAACCTTTGTAAAAAATATATTACACAGTAAGATTAGAGACATACACTTAGATTATAAATAATTTTATTGCCAAGTTATCCGTATGAAAATTTAATTAATAAAAATTATACACTACAATAAAAATAATCTCTATAATAGCAAAATTTAAGCATTTACAGCTTTTGCTTTCAATATGATGTCATCTTGGCCAGAATGATTTGGAAAAGGCCTTCACTCTTAGAACTAATTTCTTTATAAGAATTCTAGTTCTTAGGTTGCACTAAAGACAGAGGAACCTCATTAATTCTCACTTTGCTAACCCATAAACCCTATAATTTCCACAAAAATTCCTCAGCAATATCATTTTACTTCACAGGAAACATTTTATGGCGAGGAGCTCTAGGCAAATCTCAAATCATTAAGAATTCATTACTTTTGCCAAATATACTACAGGCGATTCACTAGCTGACTATCATAAAGTATTATGACTCAACTACATTTATATAAATAAACTTGTAAAGCAAATATCATGATTTCAAATTCAGATGTAAAAAAAAATCATTTTGTGCATATACTCACACATTTCCATACATAAATATATATTATGTGGTGACTTGTTATAAGAATAGCCCCTACCGAAGTACACTTCCCTGTATCTGTGTCCCGACATGGGGTACACGTCTCTATCCTTTGACTGTGGGCTTGCCTTGTGAGTTGATCTGACCAACAGAAAAAAGCAGATACTGAGTTCCTCCTGAGCCTAGACTTCTAGAGGCTTTGGAGCATCCACTTTTGCTCTCTTGTAACCCTGAGACTACCATGCTTTGAACAAGCCTGGCATAAAGGACTGTGAAGAAGGCTCAGATCTCTCTGCCGTCTCGGCTGAGCACAGCTGGTCCTTTAGTGAATGTGGTTGTATGAGTTGGCATAGTTGGGGAGCAGCAGCAGACCTGCCTGACCAACCTGCGGAACCATGTGGAATAATAAATTATTTGAAACGACTAGGTTTTGGGGGTGATTTGTTGGATAGCTGTATACAGTTGATAAATTAGAATTAAGTACTGATTGGTGTGACTAAAGGATTTCCTTAAAGACTTTTCCTTGTAGTGGTAGTAGACACAGTTATAGTTGTATAGCTCTTCACTGTGTGTCTTGGGTGACAGACAGTAAAATCCCCACGGCTGTTTTAAAGTTAAAACTGGGAACACTTAACAAGAAAGAACCAAAGAAATGCGGAGTGTTACAGGGCCCAATTCAGTTGCTTGGGAACTGCTACTTTAATCTCAGAGACCTGTTACATTGCTAAATTAAGCAAAAATTTTTACAGTTAAATTTACTTGAGATCAAATTCTAGCTCCAGCACCTATTAATTTTTTTAATTAATAAACTTTATCTTTTTAGAGCAGTTTTAGGTTCATAGCAAAATTAAGTGGAACGTACAGAGATTTCCCATATATCCTTGTCCCCACTGTCCAGGGCCTCCCCTCCTATCCACACCTCACACCACAGTGTTACATTTGACACAATTAATGAACATGCACTGACACATCATTATCACTCAAAGTCCATAGTTTATGTTAGGGTTCACTCTTTGTGTTTTACATTCGATGAGTTTTGACAAATGTATAATGATATATATCCACCATCATAGTATAATACACAGTAGTTCCACTGCTCTAAAAATCTTCTGCACTCCATTCCACCGATTTACCCTTCCCTCCCCATTGCCACTGCTCTGGCAACCACTAATCTTTTCACTGTCTTCACAGTTTTGCTTTTCCCAGAATGTTATACAGTTGGACTCATATAGTATATAACTTCTTCAGCTTGCTCTTTTAACTTATTAGTGCGCATTTCTTTTCATGGTTAGATGGCTAATTTCTTTTTTTTTTTTTAATAATTTTCTTTATTAATGCATTTATTTTTCGCTGTGCTGGGTCACTGTTGCAGTGCGGGTTCTTCTCTAGTTGCAGAGAGCAGGGGCTCCTCTCTAGCTGTAGGCGGGCTTCTCACTGCAGTGGCTTCTCTTGTTGCAGAGTAAGGCTCTAGGGCCCATGGGCTTCAGTAGTTGCGGCACACAGGCTTAGTAGTTGCAGCTGCCAGACTCCAGAGCATAGGCTCAATAGTTGTGACACACGGACTTAGTTGCTCCGCAGCATGTGGGATCTTCTCCAATTGCGGATTGAACCCATGTCTCCTGCACTGGCAGTCAGATTTTTTTAAAAAATTTATTTATTTTAATTGGAGGCTAATTACTTTACAATATTGTAGTGGTTTTTGCCATACATTGACATGAATCAGCCACGGGTGTACATGTGTCCTCCATCCCGAACCCCCTCCCACCTCCCAGCCCAACCCATCCCTCTGGGTTGTCCCAGTGCATCGGCTTTGAGTGCCCTGTTTCATGCATCGAACTTGGACTGGTGATCTGTTTCACATATGGTAACATACATGTTTCAGTGCTATTCTCTCAAATCATCCCACCCTCGCCTTCTCCCACAGAGTCCAAAGTCTATTCTTTATAGCTGTGTCTCTTGCTGTCTTGCATATAGGTTCATCATTACCATCTTTCTAAATTCCACTTACATGTGTTAATATACTGTATTGGTGTTTTTCTTTCTGACTTAACTTCACTGTATAATAGGCTCCAGTTTCATCCACCTCATTAGAACTGATTCAAATGCATTCTTCTTAATAGCTTCGTAATATTCCATTGTGTATATGTACCAAAGCTTTCTTATCCATTTTCAGGTGGATTTTTTTTTTTTTTAACCACTGAACCACCAGGGAAGCCCCTCATAATATTCTATTGTTTGGATGTACCACAGCTTATTTATCCATTCACTTACTAAAAAACATCTTGGTTACTTCCAAGCTTTGGCAATTATGAATAAAGTTGCTATATATATCCAAGTGTAGGTTTTTGTGAGAATTTAAGTGTTCACTTCATTTGGTTAAACAGCAAGGAGCTTGATTATTAGATGGTTGGGTAAGGGTATGTTTTGTTAGAAACTGACAAACTATCTTCCAAAGTGACTATACCACTTTTCATTCCCACCAATATGGGCTCTACAATCTTGCCAGAATTTGGTGTTCCAGTATTTTGGATTTTGGCCATTCTATGTGGTGGTATCTCCTTTTTTGTTTTAATTTGCATTTCCCTAAAGACATATTTGTGGCTCAGTGGTAAAGAATCTGTCTGCCAGTGCAGGAGATGTGGGTTTGATGCCCATCAGGAAGATCCCCTGGAGAAGGAAATGGCAACCCACTCCAGTATTCTTGCCTTGGAAATTTCATGGACAGAGGAGCGTGGAGGGCTACAGTCCATGGGGGTCACAAAAGAGTCGGATACAACTGAGCGACTAAAAACGACAATGACATATACTAAAGAGCATCTTTTATATACTTCTTTGGCATCTGTATATCTTCTTTGGTGAGGTATTTGTTCAAGTCTTTGGCCCATTTTTAAATTGAAATTTTCATTTTCTTGTTGAATTTTAAGAGTTCTTTGTTATATGAATCAGTCCTTTATCAGATGTGTCTCTTTGTAAATATTTTCTCCCAGACTCTGGCCTTGGAGAAGGAAATGGCAACCCACTCCAGTATTCTTGCCTGGAGAATCCCATGGACAGAGGAGCCTGGTGGACTGCAGTCCGTGGGGTCACACAGAGTCAGACACGACTGAAGTGACTGAGCAGACTCTGGCCTGGCTTTTCATTCTCTTGACGTTGTCTTTTACAGAGTGGAAGTTTTTCATTTAATGAAGTTCAACTTATGAATTAGTTCTTTCCTGGATTCTGTCTTTGGTTTTATATCCAAAAAGTTATCACAATACCCAAAGTGATCTATTCTATGTTAGCTCAATAGTTTTATAGTTTTTCATTGAACATTTAGATCTGTGGTCCACTTTAATTTTTGTGAGATGTGTAAAGTTTGTGTATAGATTCTCTTTTTTTTTTTGTCTGTGGATATCCAGTTTTTCCAGCACTATTTGTTGAGATAACTATCTTTGCTCCACTGCAGTTTTTGATTTTTTGTCAAAGATTAGTTAACTAAATTTATGTAGGTTAATTTCTGCACTCTCCTTGTGATTCCATCAATCTATTTGTCTCTTCTTTTGCCAATATCGCACTGTTTTGATTACTCTAAGTCTTGAAGTTAGATAGTGTCAATCCTATAACTTTCCTCTTCTCTTTCAATATTGTGTGGGCTATTTTGGATCTTCTGCCTCTCTGTATAAATTTTAGAATCAATTTGTCAATATCCATAAGATAAATTGCTAGATTCTAGATTTCACTGAATATAGATCAAGTTGACATCTTGATAATATTCTCTTCCTCATACCTCCTCATAAACATGGAATATCTCTCCATTTATTTAATTCCTCTTTTATTTAATTCTTGTCTTTTTTTTTTTGCGGTTTTCCTCATATAGATCTCACACATATTTTGTTAGATTTATACCTAAGTATTTCACTTTGGGGGGTGCTAATGTAAATGGTATTATGTTTTTAATTTTAAATTTCACTTGTTCATTATTGGTATATAGGAAAGTGGTTGATTTTTGTGTATTGACCTTATATTTTGCAACACTGCTGTAGTCAATTATTAGTCTGAGGATTTTTTTTAATGGATTCTTTAGGATTTTCCACACAGATGTGTGTGTCATTTGTAACAAGGCCAGCTTTAGCTCTTCATTCTCGGTTGCGTAACTCTTCTTTCTTTTCTTGCCTCACTCCATTAGCTGCTATTTCAGTGTGATGCGATCAGCAGTGGTGAGAGAAGACCTCCTAACCTTATCTTGATGCTTCTTGGAAAGCTTTGAATTTCTCACCATTAAATATGATGCTGGTGATATATGTATTTTTGGGTAGGTATTCTTTATCAAAGTGAGAAGTTCCCCTCTATTTTTGACTTACTGAGAGTTTTTGTCATAAATAGGTGTTGGATTTTGTCAAGTTCTTTTTCTGCATTTATTAATATGATCCTGTGGTTTTCCTTTTTTCCAGTTGATATGATGAATTACATTTTTTTACAATTGATTGTCAATTGTCAATTGATTGCATACTTAGGATTAGTTCCTCCTGGTTGTGCTTTTTATACATTGTTGGATTAGATTTGCTAATACTATGTTGATGTTTTTTGCATCGATGTTTATGAAAGGTATTGGTCTGTATTTTTCTTATAATGTCTTTGTCTGCTTTTGGTATATAAGGATAATGTTGGATTCATACAATGAGTTAGGAAGTGTTATCTATGCTTTTGACTTTGAGAACTGGTATACTCAATTCACTGATGAATCTGTTCCAGCCTGGTGCTTTTGATTTGGAAGGTTCTTAACTATTGATTTCATTTCTTTAATAAAGGCCTGTTCAGATTACTTATTCTTGTGTGAATTTTGGCAGATTGTCTTTCAAGGAGTTGTCATTTCATCTAGGTTATCAAATTTGTGAGCACAGAGTTGTTCATAATAATTCTCCATTATCCTTTTAATGTTCATGGAATCTGTAGTGATGTTTCCTGTCATTTAGTAACTTGTGTCTTCTCTCTTTTTTCTTAATTGGCTTGGCTAGAAGATTATCTATCAGAGGATGAGATGGTTGGATGGCATCACTGATTCAATGGACATGAACTTGGGCAAACTCTGGGGGATGTTGAGGGACCGAGAAGCCTGGCATGCTGTAGTCCATGGGGTCGTGAAGAGTCAGACGCAACTTAGTGACTGAACGACAGCAGAAGATTATTAGTTTTTAGATCTTTTCAAAGAACCATCTTTGGCCTGTTGATTTTTTTAAAAAATTGATTTCCTCTTTTCAGTTTCACTGATTTCTAGTCTAATTCTTACCTTTTTCCTCCTGCTTACTTTGGATTCATTCTTTTTCTTTATAGTGTACTTAGGGTGAAGCTTAGATTATCCATTTTAGATCTTTCTTAGTTTCTAATGAGTTCAACCAATGCTATAAATTTCCCTCTAAGTACTGCTTTCACTGCATCCCACATTTTGATGTTATAGTTTCATTTTCCCTTACTTTAAAATATTAAAAAATTTTTCTTAACATTTCATTTTTGACACACGTGTTATTTAGTCACGTATTGTTCAGTGTTCCTGTATTTTGGATTTTTCCATCTATCTTTCACAAAATTGATTTCTAGTTTAATTGCACGTGGTCTGACAGCATACATTATATGGTTTTTATTCTTTTAAATTTGCTAGGTGTGTTAAATGTTCCATGTAAGCTTGAGTAGAAATATAATCTGCCATTGAATTATAAGGTAGTCTACAGTGTCAATTATATCCAGTTGATTGAAGGTGCTGTGGAGTTCAGCTATGTTCTTACTGATTTTCTCCCTGTTGGATCTGGGTATTTCTCATAAAGAGGTGGTAATGTCTCCAAATATAATGGTGCTCTCAGGAGAATCTATTTTACCAACACCTAAGCCACTTGGGGGGAGGGAAATAGCCAACTCCAGGCTCCTGCAGACATCCTGTCCCACTTAAGGGGGAAAGAAAAAATCCTGAGGTGTACTGGTGAAGTTCATGGGCCAGGGACACAGAATCACCCCAAAACTAAGACCTAATCATAGGACTGTAGAATGCTTTCATCCCTCGCACCTTACCACCACATTGGTGGTTTAGTTGCTAAGTCATGTCTAACTCTCTGTGACCCCATGGACTGTAGCCCACCAGGCTCCTCAGTCCATGGGATTCTCCAGACAAGAATACTGGAGTGGGGTGCCATTTCCTCCTCCAGGGGATCTCCCCAACCCAGAGACTGAACCTATGTCCCTTGCATCCCCTGCATTGCAGGCAGATTCTTTTTTTTTTTTTTTTTTTGTGGATGAAATATTTGGACAGCTTAGAGATATTTATTTTTCAGTTAAATAGGCATATTCTTTATTGACTGAGCCAGCAGGGAAACTACCACATTTCTAAATGCCTCTTGACTACAGTCCCTTTTCCCAGTACATCAGAAACTACAGGCATACTGAAAAGCAAAAGCACAGACAGAAGAGACTGAACAAGAATCAGAACCAGAGTCCAATATTATAGGAATGTTGGAATTATCAGATCAGGAATTTTTAAAAATGGTGATTAATATGCTAAGGGATTTAACATAAAACGTAGACAAAAAGCAACCTAAGTATCCATCCTGAGAGCAGGCCCTTTTAAAAACAGAATGCTTTGGTGTATGTCAAAATGGTTCTTTTTCTCTTCGTCCTGCTGGAAGCACAAGGGGATTCATCTTTGATGTTACTATGAGGATCTAATTCAGCTCCTGGAATTAAAACTCAGAAATGTTCACCTTTATGATTGTGTCCTCCTGGAGTTTTTAGCTTTGAGATTTGTCCACATTGAGCTTCCAGCACTTCCTTAATTACAGTTCAGATTTTCCTGTACTGGCTATGGTTTCCATGGAGTTTTCTGCTTATGCGGGTTTGCTGCTGTAAGTTCTGAGTCTTGGTATTTGCCTGTCTGTCTTTCCATTTTGGTTGGGGGACGGGGGGGCAACAGTTTGCCATGTAACCTCATTTCTTTGATGGATCTTAAGAGTTGTTGTTTTTTCAGTTCAGCATTTTACTTGTCAGAACAGAGTGGTGACTTTAAGTGTTCCTTTCATGCTGGACTGGACACTAGAAGTTGTCCTTATTAACTTTTGATCTTTGACAAATACTTAATTGTTCTGGACCTCAGTCTTCTTTGTAAATGATGACTATAATCCTCATATGGCACGGTTGTTTTGAGAATTTAATCAGATAAGGTATGTACATTTGGTTAATGTGCTTGACAATGGCAGCTGTACTGAGGGTGATCTTTTCTCTGAAGCACAGTGTTTCATTTGGGCAGGCAGGGTTCTGGGACTGGATGCTTGGCCCATGCTCCCTACTCAGTGTCCTTTTTCCATCATTATCATAACCCACTGTTTCCTTGGTTACGAGGGTGGGGTGCAGGCAGCAGGGCGGCTGGGAGTTACATCCCTCCTACAGGAAGAGTTCCTCCCCAGGCTATTCTTTGTAGCATCAACTTCTATTAAACCATAGCCATGAGCCCATCATCCCACTGTGGGCAGGAAGGCAAGAGCTCCCTCCCCTTGGACCAAAGGCTTCAGGTTAACCATGAATCTAAGTGGCAAAGCAACAAACAGTGACAAAACAGCAGCAAACCATGGAACAATTTATGGAGCATGGAAAAGACTCTTGAGTTTCCCATTGGTATTTAAGCTACATTCTTAAGACTCAGAGAACAATTACTGTCAGGCACATTATCTTTGAATACAAAGGACAACAAAATGTAATATAGTCTGCCGTTCAGTCCAACGTTCTTGTTGGTAACATTTTCAATTTTTATTTTTCTCACTACTTGACAATATTATGATTTCTTCCTCCAGGGTATGAAACTGCAGGCCCCTGCCTATTTCCCAGCTTGGCTATTATCTGAGGTTCTATTATAAGCCTCTGGCAGAGTGCAGATACAGAAATCTTTTCTTTTTAAAGGCTACACACATGGCCCTTGGTTTCCATTCATCTTTTATTCCACTCAGGTCACGGATGATGCTGAGGACAGGCCCTAAGATCTCACAAATCTTGGGAATCAGGTTGAGGTTTCAGAACTTGTGATTGTAGAGTCAAATCAAGTAGATTTGGTAAAGCTGTTCCTGCCAAGCACCCCTATTATCTGAATTAAAAATCATGGTGCCTGATTCCAAGTTGTGTGCTCATTCCAGAAACTGCTGTTTTTTGGCATCATTTAACTCTTAGGTCATCATAGTTTAAAATACACTTTGCCTTCTCCTGTTAACACCTAATAATAAGACTCTATGTTGTTTTGGAAAAGCACTGTCAATATTGTGGTGTTTTATATTTGGAAAATGAAAAAAATTCTGACTTCTTCCTTTTCAACAAGCTAGAGAGCAAGTAGGTAAGCAGAATTAGTGTTATATTAATATTTACATGATTTTTCAGTTAAAGCATCTTTCAAGATAAAAAAATGCATTTAAAAATTACTGTTTTATGTTTAGCCATGGTTTGTTTATTGCAGCTTTAATACCACTGAAGGCGTATGTGACTTTGTGCTTATCAGAGAGAGCACAGGTTAACGAAGGTTGGAAAGACTATGACAGGTTTCAGTTTTATTATAAATTCACTGCTCACTTAAGGTGATTGTTACTCTGTCTTCTTTGAGAGAGAAGTCAAGGGGCAGGCAGGTTCATTACAGAAAACTACAGTTATAGAAAAATTCTTCTCTATAAATTGATTTGGCCAAATTTCTGGAATTGAAGGGAACTGGAGGGGACTGTGGTGCCATGGAGAACACACAGGTGCACAGGAGACCATCTGTGTTGCTCCTGTGTCTGCACGGCCTTGGAGGCAGGTGTTTAAGGAGCCACTCTGGGGGTGTGGGTGGCTTGGCTGGTGTTCCTAAGTGGCAGCGACAGCTCATTCAGCTGCAGTGTGACCTCTGGGGAAATGTCTGCCACTCGCCTACTTGGGAGAACCCCTGACTTTCAGGCTACAGACTCCTTATCTATAAAATAAGAGATTTGGATTGTATGATTTCTAAAGGACTCTTTCTATTCTAAAATGTTATGATTTTATACAGTTATGCCCATTTGACCTAAAAGTGGAACTGAGAACCTTCAAGGTGTGTGCGTGAGAGAGAAGTGGATTGTATTACAGATAATCAGAGAAGACACTCCTTTTACCTTATTTCTGCCTTTTCCCACAGTGTCTACTACATGCACTGTCCTGAGAAGGAAGATTCAGAAAATTTAATGGAGGAAGGGACTAATATGTGGAATAACCACATTATAAGGCTGTATTCTGCGTGGAACAGAGCTGTAGAAGAAAAGGTGACTTTTTTTTTTTTTAGTATTTATAACAGTTTAAAAAATATTGAAGTATAATTAATTCACAATGCTGTCATAGTTTTAGGTGTATAGCAAAGTACTTCAGATGCATTTTTCAGATTCTTTTCCATAATAAGTTATAAGACACTGAATAGAGTTCCCTGTGCTATACAGTAGGTCCTTGTTGTTTATCGATTTTATATATAATAGTGCATATATGTTAACCCCAAACTCCTAATTTATCTCTCCCCTGCCCCACTATCCCCTTTGGTGACCATAAATTTGTCTTCTATGTCTGTGACTCTATTTGTTTCTTAAAAGTCTATTTGTATCATTATAAAAATTCCACATGTAAATGATTTAATATTATATTTGTCTTTGTCTGACTTCACATAATTTCTAGGTCCACCTGTGTTGCTGCAAATGCATGATTTCATTTCTTTTTATGGCTGCATATTATTCCATTGTATATGTGTGTGTGTGTGTATCATCTTTATCCATTTATCTCTTGATGACATTTAGGTTGCTTCCATGTCTTGACTATTGTAAATAGGTTTGCTATGACCACTGGGATGCATGTTTTTTTTTCAAATTAGTTTTATCTGGATATATCCCAAGGAATGAGTCACACGGTAGCTCCATTTTTAGTGTTTTAAGGCATGTGGGCTCAGTAGCTGTGGCGCCTGGGCTGTAGAGCATGGGTTTAGGTGCTCTGTTGCATGCGGGATCTTTCAGGACCAGAGATTGAACCTGTGTCCCCTCCATTGGCAGGTGGATTCTTTACCACTGAGCCACCAGGGAAGCCTCATTTGTAGACTTTTGGATGATGGCCATTCTGACTGTATGAGGTGATACCTCATTGTAGTTTTGATTTTCATTTTTTTAATAATTAGTGACATTGAGCATCTTTTCATATGCCTGTTGGCCATCTACAGGTCTTATCTGGAGAAATGTCTATTTAGGCCTTCTGCCCATGTTTTGATTGGGCTGTTTGTGTACATCTTTCACATTTTTGTGCAGATTTCACCTTGTCAATGAGGCCTAGCCTGACCACCTTTTATTAGCTCACCTTAATGCTCCCTTCTGCTTTTCCTGGATTGTCCCCTTACCCTCATGCAGCTCTCTTTTCTTTCTTGTCTACTTCTCCTCAAAAATATATCCCCAGGGCCCAGAACAGTGCCTGATGATGATTAGAGAGCCGGCACAGAATGGATATTTGTTGGATGAGTGAATGAGACAGACCAGGGAGGGAACAGATAAGGAGAGGTTTTGCTGTGAGGGTGTGAGGTGATCTATGAGAGGTAGGGCTGCCTTACATGGTGAGTCCAGACTATCTGTTCTGGGCCTTGCTTGGTGAGATCAAGGTCCAGAGAGAATCCTGAAGACCCTGGGTTCTTCCTTCCCACAGACACGATAAGCCTCTGAGGAGGCCATTTTGATGGTAATAGCCTTTTCTTTGGACTATAGGACATCACTGGGCGGGTAAACAACTTGTGGCTTCCTTTTACTCCAGAGCAAGCCACTGTTAGACATGGTTCTCACACCCAGTCACCCAAGCCACTGCTCATGGCGCATCATGGGGCCCTGCCGAGTAAAGAGAGGTTGGTGCTGAAGCAGTTTGAGGGATCATCCGATCTGGTGGTTGCGCCCCAATGTTGGCTGCACGTCCAGATCCTCTGGGGAGCTTTTAAAAAATACTAGGGCTTAGGCCTCCATTCCTTCCCCCCAGATTCTAACTTAATTGGTCTGGGAAGGAGAGGTCCAGGCCCCATGGTTAGTTTACAAGTTCCCCAGATGATTCTAATATGCAGCCAGCGTCAGAGTCACCTGCCTCATTTTATTTGTGAGGGAGCACAGGCCCAGGGAAATCAGGCGACTTGTCTAAAAGTGACAGGCTGTTATTCCCTTTAGAAATACATCAGAGGAGCTGCAAAAAATTTCTTTGGGCTGACAGTTTTCAATTGGGCTGATTCTGTGGTAAATTAAATGAATTGAGGCTAGATAATTAAGTCACTCATACAGACCAAATCTTAGAGAAGCCAGGGACCTAACCAGCACTGGTGATGAAGGTTACAGATATGTGTACCATGGAAACACACACCCTATGGAGACCACAAATACATAACAAAGGGCTTTCTGATGAAGCATGAATAAAGGGGTTGGAAATGACTGACGTTGCAGAGTCACATAAAGGGCCTGTCCTGGCTTTGCTGTTCCATGAAGGCCTGGGTGACAGAGCCCACTGTCTTGACATGCTGTGCTCTGGGTGTCCCAGCAGTGTCAGGCAGGGGGTGCTTCTTTTCCTGCATGAGGGGCCTTTCTCAGTTTGGTCTTTCAGTAGGGCCAACCACTGCATTAGAGACACCAAGGCTGGGGACTTCCCTGGGGCTCCAGGGGCTGGGACTGCACGCGCCTGGGTTCAATCCCTGGTCAGGGAACTGGATCCCACGAGATGCAACTAAGAGTTTGAGTGCCAGGCACAGCAAAATAAATACATAAATATTAAAAAAAAAAAAAAAAAAGCAGCAGCCAAGGCTGCCTTTTTCTGCTGGGTGCTCATTATCATACCATGGAAAAGGAATGGGCAAAACACCTTTGCTACCCAATCCACTGTTCTCAGACAGATGCATTGTGGAAGAACAAGCTATCATGGCTACCTAGGATGACTGAAGCTCCAACAGAGCCCCACTGTCCGATCAGTGATGGTTAAAAAATACTCCAAGTGACACACCAAATTAAAGGATAAAGGCTCTGGAGAACCTGGAGGAGACAGAGGCGCTTTTCCAGTGTTCGCTCCTCCTAGAGCTAATGAGACACCAAGGGGTGGCTCTGACTTGAAGTCAGGCAGTTGTGGGGCTAAGCATCTTTGCTTCTGCTTCTAAGTAGGGTTCTCTGTTTTTTAGTTCCTGGGTCCCCTGGCTGTGCTGTGGGAAGGGACTTCAGGAGTCCCTGTGGAAGGCCACTGCTCTAAAAAAGAACTGTGGCCAGTGGTTAGCCCCATCAATATTTTAGACCATCTGGAGGATGCTGATTAGTGGAAAATATATACAAGAGGTTGTTTCTTGGGGAGGGGGATTTATTCAAGAGATATCTAGTTCTTACTTGATACAGTGCTAGGCTTAGGGAGAGGGCAGCAGTTGATTTAGGTATAACCAGGAAAAAAAAATCAAAATCAATGACCTGGATAGGAGAGAATAAATTCACGTATGTTTCCCTTTCTGATTGTGGATATAATTAGTGGGGAAAGGAAGTCTCATCTAAGAATTTGGTTGGTCCAAAGAATATGTAAACTAAATTTTGTAGTTATGTGTTCTTTGTGATTAGGGAAAGATGATTGCTGTCTTGAAAGGACAATTGTGGGAATATAATATCACAATATCCCTGTTTTTATAGAGCTTATAGTCCACTCAGGGAGACATACATGTACAGTACACAACTCTCTCTCTCTCTCTCATACACACACACACACAGTTAAAGTATGGATAATTTCAAGTAAGAAAAATAAAGTAGAGAGGATATTTTAGGTAGAGTGGCTAGAGAACTCTTCCTGAGGATGTGAGATTTGAGCAGAAAATGAAGTGAAGGATCTGACTATAAGGAGTCTGGGAAGAGCACGTGGGGCAGAAAGAACAGCAACTATAAGGGCCCTGAAGAATGAATAACTAGCATCTGGCATTGATAAACCAATGAGTGATGTAAACAGTGCAATGATCAGGTGGTCACTTCTGGCCAGGAGACCAAGGAGGAGTTCATGGAGGCAGTGGCGATATGAACTAGCCTTACAGGAGTCATAGGATTTCAACAGGCTAGATTCTAAGCGACACAAAGTAAGTGTAATTCGTTGATAGGTATAAGGCCTTACACATGAGAGATGTTCAATAGTATTTGTGGAATAAGTGAACAGGTGGAGATGAGGCAGGCATGGCAGACAGAAGGAATGTTGTGAATAAAGATGTAGAACTGGGAACATGTGGGTCATATTCAGGGAATAGTAGAGTTTGGTTGGAATATTGGTTATGTATAAGCCCTGAAAATGTCGGAATGTGAAAGATGTAGGTTCAGGGCCTGTTACTAAAGGGGGGAAATATTAAATTCTGAAGCTTGGATTTTATTTTGTAGGCAAGTAGGGATGGGGGAGGGTGTCCAAACAGTGAAACTGGACGCACTGAAACAGAACATACATTACAAAGAATAGGCTGGATGATTGGGAGAGAGAACGGAAGTGGAAGTCTGTTTTATTTTCTCCGGTGATAACATGGACTTGTGTTTGGGTTGTTTCCAGTAACAGGTGAGACTGAAATAAGATTTCTAGTATTTTGTCACTGATTAGACATGGGAAGAGAAGTAGAAGGTGGGGTCAAGGATGTCTAATGTTTTAAGTCTGACTGGGAAGATTGTGGTTTTACTGATAGGGAAACAAGGAAAAATGATATTGTCTTAGTCACTTTGGGCTGCCATAACAAAATACCACAGACTAGGTGTATACAAACAACAGACATTTAACTCTCATAGCTCTGGAGTCTGGAAGTCCAAGATTAGGGTGACATCATGGTTGGGATCTGGTAATAGCCTGCTGCCCAGCTGCAGAATGCCAGCTTCTTGGTGTAGCCTCACGTGGTGGAAAAGGGGCAGCAGAGCTCTTTGGGGTCCTTTTTATAAGGGTACTAATCCTATTCATGAAGGCTCCACCCAAGTGAGCTAATTACCTTTCAAGGCCCTACTTCCACATACCACCACAGTGGAGGTTAGGACTTCAACAAATGAATTTTGGGGGGATACAAATGTTTAGTGTGTAGCAGATATGTAATGATTTTAAGGTGGTAACAGTATATCCAGATGTTTAGTCTTTAGCTAACCAAAAAGCAGGGGTGATGCACTGAGGAAAAAACTGGGACCTGGAAGGAAAGTTTGGAGTCTATGTAGAGGAGATACAGGTATTTGGAATTATTGAAACAAGTGTTTTAGGAAATGAGAAAAGGGACCAAGATGGAAACATAGTGATGCTCGTATTCAGGAACTGGAAAGGGTAACCTGGGAGAGTTTCAGAGGAAGGAGCAGAAACATATGCTGCGGGAGAGATGCCAAGAACTGGAAGTTTCAATTGGGAGATGGTCCATGGTGTTAAGTGCTGTAGTCCATAGTCAAGAATTTTGGCAATTAGGAGTCCCAGCAGACTTTTCAGAGATGTGTCAGTTAATTATCAGCTAATAAAGCTGGGATCTTTCTCAGGGGGAATGAGCCAACCTTCATTCAAGGGGCCCTGGGCTGGTGAACCTGCCCAAATGATGATTCAAGTCAGACTTGTCACCAGATCCAGTAGGTCATACATTCCCTTCAGTTCCACAGATACCAAGATAAGTAAGTCAGTGCCAAAGATCTTTATGGTTCAGCTATTCTGATTACTGCTTTAGCTCTCTTACCCATTATGGTAACCTGCCCAATCTCGTCTCTGTGATTAAAACCCTTTGCCACCTGGAACTCCTTATCCCCAATGAATTTGGTATTTTGATGGCAGTAATTCCCACTGTCATTCCTGACCTGTAGAGAAGGGCCACCATAGAGGTCTTCAAAGATGCCAGGGTGCTCATCACAAACTCATTTCTCACAGCCTTGAAGGGTGAGCCCAGAACCTTCCCAGTAGGCATAGTTAGGGAGTGGGAGAATGTGTCTTAGGTAATATGTCTCCTCTACAATTCTGATCCCCTGTAGCCTCTGGATGTCTTCTTTTAAAGTTTACTAATGAAGTTCAGGCATTTCAACTCCATTCAGTATGGGACATTTTTGTTTCTATGTTTGAGGAAACCAATGATACAAACTTTTAGAACCACTTCCAGCTGCCTGAGTTAACACAATGAATCAAAATTTGGCCCAATCCAATTATTTCTTTCTCCCCTGACCCAATACCTGTAGGATTCATTCCCAAACACATTTTCCAGGATGCTGTTGATAAAAGTTCACAAACCCTTTCAGTTTTTTGGGTGTGTAATGCACCTCCTCTTGGGTCACACTTGGTACTTAGCTGCGGAGGCTGGCCAGGATTTGAGTCTGCTCAAGAAACCATGAGAGGCATGTGGGTAGGTCCTGGGGAGAACCAGCAATCTGCTATGAGGCCATTGCCTCACAAAGACCCTCGCAGGCTCCTCAGGTACAGGAAGAGCCCAGAAAGAGAAAACTCAGATAAGAAGGAAGGGCTGCTTCCACTGACAAATACGGTTTGGCAGAAACTATCTTAAGTTTCCAGGTCCCAATTCCTGCTCTGATAGTCTTTCCTTTTTTTATTTTCCCCTTCAAAAGACACTAAAAGTATAATCACCATCATGTGTTTCTATGTGTGTGCTGACTGAAAAGTGAGGAGTAAAATTCATAGTATGTTAAAAAGTCCCTCTAATTCAAAAAGTTTGAGAATCACAGTTTGAACAGGGACCCATTTGATTAGTTTCTTAAAAAAATTTATTTTGGTCAAACACAAGTAATAATTTAACATAATTAAACTTGAGTTTTTATGATTTTCACATTAAAAAATTCTGCAAGTTTGTGAATTCAATTTTCTTTATGATTCAGCAGTCCTTAGGATTGGACTTTGGGTCCCCACCTCTGAAAATCTTGGCTCCAGGAGACAAGAGCTCCTTTAGGGCAGTTCTAGAAGTTTTACTGTCCTTCCTACAGGCCTAAAGCTGGGAAGTTAGAGGCCTCAAATTTATCATTTTCTTCTGCTAAGTTCTCTAGTACAAACTCTATTATATTCTTTATTTGCATCAAAACTTATTATAGCAGTACCTACTCCATCACACAAAGCCTTATTTTCTAGACACTTAATTAGACAATTGTTACAGGTGATAAGTTAGTGACTCTTTTAAGAGCCATTGCATGTAACAGGCAATCAGAGTCCTGTTACTAGTCACAGGGTCATTAATGAAATTATTAGTGGGGGCCAGAAGTTGAGAAGAAAAGTTGGATACAAGCGGGGGGACCTGAGGACAAACTAAAATCACAAGGGCAATCTGTAACCTGCATCTGTCTCTTATCACGTCCAACCCTGATGAATGACCCAGTGACCTGCAGAAGGTAGTGCCCTTTGCCATAGACCTGTGTACCTGCTTGACCCAGGCCTCAAAAAAGCTGCAGGAGCAGACCCCACAGAGGGAGGAGCTTTGGGCCGAAGTGCACTTCACGCCAACATGAGCCAGCAGGTCCTGGGTCCCCACTGACGTCCACCAGCCCAAAAGCCTGCAGCTTCACTCCCACCTCACAAATGTCATGACCTCACTTGGAGCCATGCAGGTTAGGAAATTCTAGGGCTTGTAGTTCAACTTGGCCTGTCACGTTACAAAATTCCCACAGGAGAGCTATTGTTAGGGTGGAAGCTTTGCAATATGCTTAGGAGTAAGTAGGAGGTGAGGAAGCAGGAAGCAGCTGTAACCCCATGTTCAGTGCACGCAGACACAGAAGGGAGAGCCTGGAGGGAGGTGCTTCCCAAACTTGCCCAATCACACAGCTTCCCATGCCTGTTTCAGACCTGCTGGGTGGATATCCAGGGCAAATTGCCTGGGAATCTGCATAACTAACAAGGGTCTAGGTGGCTCCTCTAGCAGAAAATTGTATAAACTTCGTTAGAGACAGAAGCATGGTTAAAAGAAAGGTGTGAAAAATTTTATTTAATAATTTATTACATTTTTTAGGATGTGAAGGCACCAGAGGCTTGTAAGCAGAATGAAAGAGGCTGAGAGTAGGTCAGATTAAAGTGCAAGAGGGGATCATTGTTGATTCAAGGTGACTGAGTAGGCAGGAGATGTTAGCTTTGGAAAAAGGAGGAATAACATCTCTCTTGTTAAAAGAGAAGGAAAAAACCTGAAGAGTGGCGATAACAGCATACTGGCAAGGTGAAGAGAGAAGAACCGAAGATTTGTGTAAAAGGGCCTTGAGTTTCTCAGTAAAGTGGGGAGCAAATGAGTCTGAGGGAATTGGATTCATTCCAGAGGGACAGGACTGGAGTCATTAAGGAACTGGTGAAGATGCAGTAGCAGGACACTGAGAGTGCTCTTGTAAGTGGAGGTGGATCCAGCCTGGGCTGATCCTCACAGTCTGCAGTAGGCTCAACTTGGGGCAAAAATCTATGGAATATCCTAGCTGTTGGGTCTTAGTGCAGTTTTTCGAGACTGATTTCCTGGCCTTAACTTTTATTTTCCCAAGGGGGGGTTTCACTAACTTTTCACACAGCCTTATTTCTGTTCTATACTCTGTACCCTTTGGCATCGGCTAAATAAGAAAGAATAGACAATCTGGGGCAACATCACTCTACCATCTTGCCAGCACTGATGGAGGTCAATAAAGTTGGATTTTAGCATTTGGATTTTGAAGGCCCTTGACTCTCCCCACCGCCCCCCGCCGTTATTGCTAGAGGCCTAGCATCTAGCAGCCAACCAGCAGAGTAGTTAGGGATGTGGACACAGGGGTCTGATGAGCTGGGTGCAAATTCCAGCTCTTCTACTTACCGGTTGTGTTACCTTGGGTAAGTTTTCACCCCGAGTCTCTGTTTCCTCATACATAAGATGTACTAACACCTACGCTAGAAGTGAATGAGGTGACCCATATAGACAAAGAGCATGGTGCCTGGCATGCAGCAACTGCACTATCACTATTAGCCACAGTTAGATTATTTGGTCAAAGAGAATTGATGAGTATGGATCCGTTTTAAAACACATCCATCTCTGAGTCTGGTAAAGAAGTTTCCTGGTGGATTTGGTATCTTTTATCTGACCTTCCAATACCCAGAATTCTTCTTGGGCAGGGCTGTGTTTGATCATATAGAGTCTCCCGCTTTGTGGTTTCATCTTGCTTTCATTGCTATTATTTTTCCATCACATAGGGCAGAGCATGGAGCCAATTAGCACAGTCACCTTCTGCCACTGGAGAAGAGTGAAGCACTTCCAGGAGAGCTCTGCTCCTCCTTCCGCCTCTGTCCTGCCTCCTCTCCTAACTCCCTCTCCCACTCCTGCCTGTTCAGCTTTGTTCACTGCTCACACTTTCCAGAAACTGGATGTGAAGAGCAGACACTGCGCTGGTGACCTTCCTTAGGCTTCCTGAGACTGGAGTGTACAGCGCCCTCTAGAGGCGAGAACTGCGGCGGCCTCCTGTGTCCAACTCTGAGACCTCATGGACTGTAGCCCGCCAGATTCCTCAGTCCATAGGATTTTCCAGGAAAGAATACCAGAGTGGGTTGCCATTTCCTCCTCCAGGGGATCTTTCCCACCCAGAGACTGAACCCCCAACTCCTGTGTTGACAGTCAGATTCTTTACCACTGAACCTGGGAAGCCTGCTACTGCTTATTTCCTGGGTGGGCTTATCTAGGCATAATCAGCCTCAAATGGAAAACAAAAGGAGGGAATGGCAGGGAGGGTAAAGAGATGAGGGGATAATTTATCTTAGTGTTTTTGTTTCCCAAAGCCAAGACTCACTTCTATGCTCCTTGGCTGGGAGAGAGGGTAGCAGTGACAACTCGTGGCTGCTCATATGTATGGAACCGCATGGATATTCACACCACAACTCACCTGTGTGATGGAGATAAGAGAATTTTATTAGTTTAGAATTAATTTGGAATTAATGGTTTGTCTTAGTGATGAGTCGTCTTTTTTTTTTTTTTTTTCTGGAGGATAGCGAGGCTGTGAGGAATATTTTATGCATTGTAAGGCTGTCTACCCTTTGCTGAATTGAAGAAAAACTTAGAAACCCAGCCTGTTGTAAGAGTTCCCTTCTCCCAGAGGCGGGGAACATCCACGTGTGTAGTGCTTTTGATTAGATCTGCTGTTTTGCCCATGGCAGTTATCCATAAAAACACTCTTTTCCTATATACATCATTCAAGCCTCCACACATGATGCAGTTGCTTCTTTCTTTTTCCCATCAAACAGGATGGTTTTTTCCCTTAGTAACATTTCCCTCCTTTTTGGCTCCATGCCTGGCTCTTCCCAAGGTGCTTGGAAAGAAAGGAAAAAAAGCAGAAATATTTCCTTTTGTTCTTGACTGATCCATGCGCAGAGGGGGAAAAAGGGGTGGTTTTCAGTTTGAAACAGAGAACAATGTGGAAACAGTCTTTAAAATAGTATTCTTGAATCCTTATTTCGTGGCACTGCCCCTTTGGTTACAGGTTTTTTTTTCTTTTCTTTTCTATTATTCGTCTTTGAATGATGAGCTCCCAGCACATAGTAGGTATCTGCGAAGTGCAGAATGCTGAGATGCTAGCTCCTAGGCTGTATGGGGACAGTCACATGTACTCTAAGTACCTATTAATGTATATGTAAACACAACATTTGTGGCTACACTTTGAAAGCTTTATTCATGGTGTGCTGTGGCATAAATCAGTCTCAACTTTGCACAACCTCAAAGAGGAGTTACGTAGGAGCAGGAGAATCAAACCTGTGCTTTCTTAATTATAACACTGGTTTGAAAGCAGTTATTGACCTGCAGCATCTCATTATTTGTTTTTCTGTCCATCCATACATCCACAAGTCTAATATAGTCAAGAGGTCAGATAGGAATACAGGCAGAAATATGGTGTCTTTAATGTGAGTGATAAGAATCTGAGTTGGCATTAATCTCTGCGGCTGGGGTCCATTTCCAGCACCAGCTAGAACCAAACCAGCAGCCTGAGGAGAAAGACCCTTCAGCAAGATGGCTTAGTCAACATCATTATATGCAAAAAGGGGTACACTTTAACACGTGTATGTTATGAAATGAAGCAAATAAAAGGCAAAAAAGAAAAAAAAAAGCTGTGGAAAACGAGTACCATCTTACATGTTTCTTAAAAGGAAAATTCATTCTGTTCTCCCTGCCAGTGCAGACTTGCTGCCTTAGAGGAAAAGCCGTTAAAAGAACGCATTTGTGTGTGGAACAAGGTCATGCTCTTATTGGCTTTCTGCTGCATGGCATCAATATACCAGATGAGGAGAATCCGTTTGCTTTCACTATAGCCTTGTACTGAGCACAGGGCTGCAGCACATATATATTCTCTAACGCTGCCAGTGCCAAAGTACAGAGGGACCCAGAGGCCGGGCATTTGGAATGAGAGAAGAGCCAAGTGTTTGTTGTAAGAAATAAACACGTTCCCTGGACACATCATTACACTTGAGCAATAGGTGATGGTGGTGGGAAAGCACGGGACCTCTGAGGAGATTTCACAGATAAATTCCCAGACGTTTCCCCAATTCTCTTTTCTCTCCTGTCCCAGTCTGTCCAACCACTGCAGCTTGACTAATATTATTAATCGCCTTCGTGCTGCTCCTCCTCCTCCTGTTACTAATATGGTAACACTTCATTTATCCAGTATCATCAGGGATGAGCTGTTCCCCATAACTCTATTTTCCAGCTGACTGAACTCCACTTCTTTGAGCACCCAAATTTAGTTTGTTTTCATCATTTTGAATAGCAATCTTTCTAAAATGTGTTAAACACCTGTTTTCATGAATAGCTTCCATGAGAATGATTAAGCTTATCTCAGTGATTTGGGAGGAATTTTTATATGTACTGGTTATGCTGTGCTTATAAAACAGGGTGCCCCTAAGGTCCTTACAGGCAACTGGGCTCCCCAGGATTGTTCATTCTGAGTTAGTGCAAATCACTTTACCTTTTTCAGTTTTAACTTCTTTATCTGTAAAAGAGAGATTGCAGTGCCTCCCTTTGTTGGGCTGATGTGAGAATTAGATGAAATAATGTATGTGATGTTAGCATGATATGTGACACATAGAAAGTGTCCAATAAATGTGAGCCATCCTTATTCTAAGTGAGGAATTACAGCAGTCATAACCACAACCATAGTGCAATAGAGATGAAATTGGCACATGTGCGCAGAACATTTTAAAGACTTTGACAAATATTTAACATAGTTTACTCATGCCCGGGTGGTGCCATCCAAGCTGATCAGGGGAGGGTATAAATCCATGGAAGCATGAGAGTGGGGCAGCTTCTCTCCCTTCTCCTCCAGAACCTTTCCTCAAACACTTGTCCACTGTCTTCTGCCACTTCAAACTGAACGTTCCTCAGGAGAGCTTCCTTCCTCTTTTGATCCGACCTGCACTACCCACATCCCCTCAGCTGCACGTGCAGTCTGTCCTGTGGCAGTTCCCACCAGCAGGCTGGCTGCTTTGTGAGGCGTTCTTCAGTTCAGTCACTCAGGCATGTCCGAGGTGAATATGGGCTTCACCAAGTCAAGGCATCTAAAAACCCATTCAGATCACCCAGCATCTTTCTGGACGTGCTGGTCTGAGATGCACAGGATGAAAGATGAGGAGCGATGTGTAATTCACCCATGGGGAGGGGAAGGCAGAGTCTGACACGCACAGGGCTCCACGGGAGCGGAAAAGGAGTGGGCACTATGGCTCTGAGGGATGGCCCCTCTCCATCCACATGATGGAGGTCACACTGGGCTTTATTCAGTCCTGCATTCATCTGCCTTTGCCCTCTTGGAGGCATTTTGCTCTTTTCACTTAATGTCCAGTCCTCACTCCTGAGCCATTTCACAGACTACTGGCCTTGATGCACAATTGGTGGTTGAAGTCGACTCTCTCCAGAAGTGAAGTTCAGTTTTCTTAACTTCCAACTAGAATCTGCATTTAGTCATCACCGGAGCCTCTGCATTCCATTCACTCTCAACAGCCAGGAGCAGAGGTCTGGTTTTGTTTCCAGCAAAGCCCCCCTCCTCTCCGCTCCCCTGCTGGGCTCCTCCCATTAACTGTCCTTTTGTTGCTGAGAGATGTCCTTGTTCTGCAGAGCAGAGGTGGCGACACGCAGCAGTGCAGGGCAGCAGTCCCCCTCTCCACCTCCCTAAGGGAAGTGGCCTTCCTGGGTTGTGTCACTACTGCTTTGCAATGGGAAAATAACTATGAGAACAACAATTTTACTAATAACTAACAATGAGAGAAGGCTTTCTTTCACATTTTCTATTACATAATAAATGTGATCCTGAAAAGTATATAATTGAATGGTGTAAACAGAATCATGTTGACAGGAATTAGGCCAGTTGTTCACAATCTCATTCAGGTGGCAGGGTACCTGGAAGTCTCGAAATGCTTTCCAGTACAAACCCATGATAAAGAGACATATTCAGTAATATCCTATGATCCAGGCACAATTTTACCAGCAGGAGGTATGAACTACCTCCTTTTATATTGCCATATAAGTACAATATAAAATCATGAGCATAAAATCCTCAAAGAAGAGCAGGCTGTCAAATGTGACACAATTAGTTCTTTCTGAGTCTTTTCTTTAATGATTTTTGGTCCATGTTTATTTGCCTTGTTGTCAACTCACCCTCAAGAGCAGATTAGTGGTATAAACATTAGAAGTTTAAGAAAAATACAGGGTAGACAAAAGTGAAATGGTTAAAAAATTGCATTCAGCAGTCTGTCTTTCTATGCATGGGAATTATGCCATTTTTTTTTTTTTTTCAGTTTTAGTGACCAACCGTTTTATTCAATAGGCAGTGTTTTTTTTTTTTTTTTGTTTGTTTAAATGGTTTTGTTTATAGGCAGTGCTATGTAGCACCTTGTTTTGGAAATTTCTCACTGCAAAGAATCTTTCTGTAAACTGAATATTAATTTTGTAATGTAAACCATATCCTCTGGTTTTTCAGTTTTAAAGTCTGAACATGTGCACGCATGCTTCTCCCTTAATTCATAACATCAGAGAGGACAAGTACTTATAAAGAAACTGCTAACTCTGAGATATAGTTCAATTTATTTAGTTATAGTAGAATACCAATTTAAGGGATGTAATACAATGATAGTACAACATGTGTCTCCCAAAGCTACCAACTACTCAAATTAGAATCACCTGGGGTATTTTTTTCTTTTTTTTCTGTTTTTGAATCCTGGGGTATTTTATGAAGGAAAAAAAACAGATTCCCAGGGCAAACATGGGGCCTGCTGAGTCAGAATCTTTGGAGTGAGGTCTAGGAATCTGCATTTTAAGCAGTATTTTATATGATTCTTGCATATATTAACACTTAAGAACCACTGGTATAGTATTTGAGAAGGCAGTCTCTGGAGTCAGACTTTGCCTCTGTCATTTATTTGGCCTGTGGTAATTACTTGAGCCTTGGTTTCTTCTGTAAAATCAGGAATAGTAGGAATATCTACTTCCTGGGGCTGCTGTGAGGATGAAATGACATAATATATTAAATCACTTATGCAGTGTGTTTGGCTCAAAACAAGGACTTAGTTATGTTGTTAATGGCCTAGACTGTAATTCTTAATAATACTGACTTAAGATCTCTTTCAGTTAGGCAGACATTTCGGTGCCAACATGTAGCTGCACAATGGGCACTATAAATACACACATTCTAAGCTGTGTGTGGAGGTGTCCAGCTATGGTAAGATGACTTCTGGAGGAACAATTTTATTGGGACATTCTGCACTGGTCCACAGTGGCTAACTGGGTATGAACAGATTCATGGGAACAGGGTTCCCCAAAGTCTATGATCTAGGTGTTGGTTGCGCTTCCACAGTGGAGGGTCCCACTAGCAAAGGACTGCAGTGTGTTTGTTCTTGTGGTGTTTCATCCTGTAAACAGACAGTTTCAATGAAAGGTAGCAGCAAAGGGAGAAGTGAGCAGGATAAGGAGCTGGCGGCTCACGGTGGTGGATGTTGATAATGTCCCTGCCTGCCTCCCTCCCTCCTTCCTACAAAGTCTCTACATTCTCTCTCCCTTTAAAAAACAAGACACTTTTTTTTTTTTACAGTAAAGGATAAAATTTCCCCTGCTTCAGTCTTCCCTATTTTATTATTCATTGCTTTAAATCTTTACATGGATCAAATATTCATTGACTTTTAAAAGTGAAATCTGTCCTTGATTCTAAATATTCTATTGTCTTCCTTCAATAACAGGCCAAATGCTCACTACAATTAACACCTCACCTCACCCAATGTGATTTTTACATTTACTTCCCCTCAAAATCACATCATTTTCTGCCACTTCTGATAAGGCTGTCAAACTGGTAACTATACTCTGATACTATTTACCAACCACTAGACAGATGCCCTGACAAATGATTACTGAAAATAGAAACTAACAACAGGAAAGGATTTTATTTCATTTTCAGGCTCTTCAGACCCTTTGTCTCCACATGAAAGTTGCTAAGTCGTGTCTGACTCTTTGCAACTCCATGGACTATACAGTCCATGGAATTCTCTAGGCCAGAATACTGGAGTGAGTAGCCTTTCCCTTCCCTAGGGGATCTTCCTAACCCAGGGATGGAACATGGGTCTCCCACATTGCAGGTAGATTCTTTACCGGCTGAGCCATATGGAAACACTCCAAGAATACTGGAGTGGGTATCCTATCCCTTCTCCAGCAGATCTTCTTGATCCAGGAATTGAACCAGGGTCTCCTGCATTGCAGGTGGCTTCTTTACCAACTGAGCTTTTCCTTTCAGTTCTGTGCCTCTGTATGTGACCTCTTATGCTCTGACACTGGATTAAATGTGGGCACCAAATGTCATCTGATATTAAATATTAATAATTTCTTACTGGCTCTTTTTTTTGGTGATAAAAACAAAAGTTGTGATCCTTCTCTACATACCCAAAGGCTCAAGTGGATTCAATCCACTTTGGGGGTCACTGTTTTAGAACAGGGGTTGGCAAAATACTGCCTGTTTTTGTAAATGCGGTGTTATTAAACACAGCCACCTTGTTTGTCTGTGTATTATCTCTGGTGTCTTTTGTGCCACAGTGGCAGAGTTGAGCAACTATAACAGGGATGGTATGGTCTTCAAAACCTGAACTAGGTACTGTCTGGCTCCTTACAGAAAAAGACTGCCACCTTTGCTTTAGAAAATGGATGGCACTTGAGGGATCACAGGAGTTTAGTGTATGGTGTATACTCAATTCATTGTTCACTAGGACAGGGGCAATATGAAGTATAAAAGATATCCATGGACTTCTGGGAGAATACATTTCTATGTTTATCCTTGGCAGTATAATTCTGGCTGAAGCTCAAGGCCTGGCTTTGATTCTCCCAAACAGACTGTATCCTGGAACTCAGTTACAATTTGAACTTTAAGTGGACCAATGGTACTCTGGCAATGCAGACGACCAGGTACATCTACCATGGCATCTTATCTGCTGCATTTGACAGGCAACAGTCTTGGTCTTTCTTGCTATCAAGTCCATCCTAAATGACATGAGAGGCTTTTGCTCCTTCCTTGCCTCAGAGCCTGTTTGTCCTCAGATTACTCTTCTCTTAGATCTTAGTGTGGCTGCTGCCTTCTTGCCCATGCTCTGGTTAAATGCCGCCTCTTTAGAAAGACCTTTTCTGGGTATGCCATCTTTAGGTGGCCCCGCTGACATTCCCCATTACTCCTTATGTTATTATTCTGTATTATTTTTTCATTATGCTTATCAAAATGTCTGAAATTATTATGTTTATGCCTAATTATTGTCTTCTAAACAACAAACTATGAGACTGCAAGAATCAGAGGAAGAACCGTGCTCGTCTTATTCATAATTGTGTCTCTAGGCCTTAGAACAGTGCCTGCCCTTAGAACAAAGCCTCACTACCTGAAAATGAACCTAAATGGCCGTTGATAGAGGAGGTGATAAAGAAGATGTGGTGTATACAAAGGCAATGGAATTTTACTCAGCCATTAAAAAATAATGAAATAATGCCACTTGTAGCAGCATGGGTGGACCTAGAGATTCTCATACTGAGTGCAGTCAAACAGAGAAAGAGAAGTATCACATAGTACCTCTTCTACGTGGAATTAAAAAAATGAAACATATGAACTTATTTACAAAACAGAAACAGACTCACAGACTTACAGAACAAACTTATGGTTACCAGGGGTAAGGGTGGTGGGAAAGACAGTTAGGGACAATGGATTAATCTCCAAAATGTACAAGCAGCTCAATGCAGCTAGATATCAGAAAAACAAACACCACAATCAAAAAATGGGTGGAGGACCTAAACAGACATTTCTCCAAAGACGACATACAGATGGCCAACAAACACATGAAAAGATGCTCAACACGGCTCCTAAATAGAGAAACGCAAATCAAAACTCCTACGATTTATCACCTCACACCAATCAGAATGGCCACCATCAAAAAATCTACAAACAATAAATCTACAAACAATAAACAATAAATAAATGTAGAGAAAAAAGAACCTTCTTGCACTGCTGGTGGGAATGTAATCTAATATAGTCACAGTATGGAGAACTGCTTAAAAACTCCACAGTATGGAGATTGCTTAAAAAACTAGGAATAAAACTACCATATGCCCCAGCAATCCCACTACTGGGCATATATCCTGAAGTGAAGTGAAGTTGCTCAGTCGTGTCCGACTCTTTGTGACCCTGTGGACTGTAGCCCACCAGGCTCCTCCAGCCATGGGATTCTCCAGGCAAGAATACTGGAGTGGGTTGCCATTTCCTTCGCCAGGGGATCTTCCCCACCCAGGGATCAAACCCAGGTCTCCCGCATTGGAGGCAGACACTTTAACCTCTGAGCCACCAGGGAAGCCTTGAGGAAACCATAATTCAGAAAGACTGACTTACCCCAATGTTCACTGCAGCTCTATTTACAACAGCCAGGACATAGAAGCAACCTATACATCCACTGACAAATTAACAGTATATGTCTTTTTATGATTGGCTTATTTTACTTAGCATAATGTCCTCCAGTTTCATCCCTACTGTAGCATATGGCAGAATTTCCTTCCTTTTTAAAAGCTGACTAATATTCTTTGTAGGTATATACCATATTTTGTTTATCCATTCATCTGCTGATGGACATCTAGATTGCTTCCACATTTTGGTTATTGTGAATAATGCTGCCATGAATATGGGTGTACAGTTATCCTTTTAGGACCCTGTTTGCAATACCTTAGGACAAATACCAAGAAATGGAATTGTCGTACTAGTGTTTGAGTGAATTTCTCATTTGTGATTCTCTCACCACGGAAACAGTGCAGATTTGTACAGAAGGTCCCTGGTTTCAACTTCCTAAGAGTACTTTCCCACCAACTGCCCTAAGCTGATGGCAGTCTTCTTTGCTGAACCCCTAAACTGATGTGCTGAGTTTCTAAATTCATTGTCACAATCCAGGCAAAGTGTCATGATTCCTAGTTTTATACAGGAACTTAGTTTTTGCTCCCTGCCTTGCTTGGGTCCAAGGTTTTGTCTCCTGTTCCAAGGCAGGAATTAAAATGCAAGTCCCCAGCCTATGAGGCTGTATCCTGTCATGTGTTTGGCTTCAGTTCCCACTCATTCCATTTTCTTTGAGTTGTTCTTCATATCTGACATCTGGGGATTTCCTTTCCTTGGTTTTGAGTTTGGCTATGCATTAAAAAAAACCAGTTTATCCAGCATTTTCATGTGTTTGGAGTGTGCGTGTGTCCTTTTAGGCCAGCTTGGCCTGTGGTGCCAATAGAGATTATTTATTCAATATTTTTTGAGCATTTATGGTTTGCACAATGATAAGCTCAAAATGGGAGAAGGAAATGGCAACCCACTCCAGTATTCTTGCCTGGAGAATCCCAGGGACAGAGGAGCCTGGTGGGCTGCCATCTATGGGATTGCACAGAGTTGGACACAACTAAAAATGACTTAGCAGCAGCAAGCTCAAAATGACTAAATAGTAAATTTTCTGAACTCCTGCAACTGGGAAAGAAATTTAATCAAAATACACATAATGCAAGATATGGACATTGCTGTTCAACTGGGGCAATGGAATCCATTTTCAGCTTGGACCCCAAACTAAGAGGTTCTCTTTCTGCCACAGCTGGAAAATCAGCTCCTCTTAAGGCTGCACCATTGTGGACCAGTTAGGGCCAGAGTGGAGTGCAGTGGCCTGCCACTGGAAGTTGACAACAACAATTGAGAATCATCACTGAAGCTGATCCACTTACAACTACACAAGAAGTTGCCAAAGAATTCAATGTCAACCATTCTATGGTCATTTGGCATTTGAAGCAAACTGGAAAGGAGAAAAAAGTTCAGTACGTGGGTGCCTCACAAGCTGACTGCAATTAAAAAAAAAAAATCATCATTTTGAGGTGTCATCTTCTCGTATTCTATGCAACAGTGATAAACTATTTCTCAATCAGATTCTGACGTGCAACAAAAAGTGGATTGTGTACAACTGGCAACGAACAGCTCAGTGGTTGGACAGAGAAGAAGCTCCGAAGCACTTCTCAAAGCCAAATTTGCACCAAAAAAAAAAAAAAAAAAAAGGACACGGTCACTGTTTGGTGGTCTGCTGCTGCTCTGATCCATTGCAGCTTTCTTGAGTTCCAGTGAAACCATTACATCTGAGAAGTATACTCAGCAAATCGCTGAGATGCACCAAAAACTGCAATGCCTGCAGCTGGCATTGGTCAACAGAAAGGGCCCAGTTCTTCTCCATGACAATGCCCGACTGCATGTCGCACAACCAATGTTTCAAAAGTTGAACCAACTGGGCTAGGAAGTTTTGCCTCATCCACCATATTTACCTGATCTCTCACCAACTGACTACTACTTCCTCAGGCATTTCAACAACTTTTTGCAGGGAAAAAGTTTCTACAACCAGCAGGATGCAGAAAATACTTTCCAAGAGTTCATTGAGTTCCTGAAGCATAGATTTTTATGCTACAGGAATAAGCAAACTTAATTCTCGTTGGCAAAAATCTGTTGATTATAATGGTTCCTATTTTGATTAATAAAGATGTGCTTAAGCCTAGTCATAATGATTTAAAATTCATGGTTTAAAACCATAATTATGTTTGCACCAACCTAATATATTGAAGGATAGTCCAAGCTGTGGAGAGGTGGCATTGTTAATCAGTATATAAATACACATGTAATAAGCTAATCTGCAAAGACTAAGAATTTTCTGCAAATAGGAATAAGGCAATGAGACAAGGAAGAGTCTATCCCTGAACAACTTAACATGGGAAAGGAACTGTATTGGATACACAGCAGAGGATTAGCAGAGTTTGGAAAATACAATGAAAAGGGAAATGTGGACAAGGAGAGATCCTTTTATTAATCATTGTTTTTTATTATTATTATTAATATTATCTGTATTGGTTAAAGGTTTCAACAATCATTTATTAAGGAGTGATTAGAAGTTTATACAAGAGCATTACTATAAAGCATTTCTAGTTTATTTTATATAATGTTGTCTAAATTAGCTGAATAGTAAAATATGCATGATACTCATTTTATTTTTGCTTTAATCACAATTTACATTTCTGTGCTGTATATACAGGCATACCTTGTTTTGTCATGTTTTGCTTTACTGTGTCTCACAGATACTGTGTTTTTTAACAAATTGAAGGCTTGTGGCAATCCTGCATTGTCAGATGATGATTAGCATTTTTTTCTTAGCAATAAAGTATTTCTAAATTAAGGTATGCACACTGGCTTTTGTTGGACACAATGTTATTGCACACTTTATAGACTACAGTGTAGTGTAAATAGGATTTCTGGGTGGCTCAGTGTTAAAGAATTTGCCTGCCAATGCAGGAGATGCAGGTTCGATCCCTGGGTCAGGAAGATCCCCTGGAGAAGGAAATGGCATCCCACTCCAGTATTCTTGCCTGGGAAATCCCATGGACAGAGGAGCCTGGTGGGCTACAGTCCACTGGGAGCAAAACAGTCGGACACAACTGAGTGACTAAACAACATCAATAACATAGTGTAAACATTATATACCAAAAAATTCATGTGGCTTGCTTTACTGTGACATTTGCTTTATCGTTTTAGTCTAGAACTATACCTATAATCTCTCTGAGCTATGCCTATAATGTTCTGAATTAAAGAGCACTTTTAGGTATTATACTTTTAGGTATAAGACCCTGATGCTGGCAAAGACTGAAGGTAGGAGAAGGGGATGACAGGGACTGAGATGGTTGGATGGCATCACTGACTTGATGGACATGAGTTTGGGCAAGCTCTGGGAGTTGGTGATGGACAGGGAAGCCTGGTGTACTGTAGTCTCTGGGGTCACAAAGAGTCAGAGATGACTGAGCGACTGAACTGAACTTTAGGTACTGTAGTAGGTAGATACTTGAACTAAGAGGGTCTTATCCAATTTTGAAGCCTTGGTTCTGATGCTGAGAGTATGCAAAACCAGGAAAGAAGCCGTTTCATTGAACATTACTTAACAAGCTTGCTTCTAATTACTAATAATTAGTGTCAGTATAATTAGTGTATAAAATAATTATTCACACAACAACTCAGTGAGTTAGATATCATTTCCGCTCCCCCCTTTTTTCAGATGAGAGGTTAATTAGAAAGAGTAAATATTTGCCTGAGACTATACCAGTAAGTAAAGGAGTTTATTTGGTCATAGAAGAATGAATAGGATGTTTTTCCCTAAGATATTCTATCATCAATGGGTGTTGAATATGTTCAAAAGATTTTTCTGCATTGATACAATTATGTGACTTTTCTTCTTTCGTTTAATATGATGGATTACACTGACTGACTTTTGAATATTGAACCAGCCTTGCATTCCTAACATAAACCCTACTTGGTCATGGTATATGCAATTTTAAAATATATTGCAGAGATTTATTTGTTAGTATTTTATTAAGGATTTTTAGATCTATTTTCATGAAGGATACTACTGGTCTTCAGCTTTCTTTTGTGGTACTGTTTTTTTTTTCTCATTTTAGTATTAGGGTAACAATAGTTTCATAAGATAAACTGAGAAGTGTTCCCTCCTCTTCTATTTTCTGGAAGAGATTATGTAAAATTGGTGTTAATTCTTAGTCAAATGTCTAGCATAATTCTTTAATAAAATCATCTGGGCCAAAACTAATTTTGGGTGAATTGTGACAGTTTTTTTTTTTTTTTTTTTGAAGAAGTGGTCCGTTTAAGTTTTTAAATCTGTGTATGTAGAGTTGTATTCCTTTGTTATGTCTGTTTAGGTTTTTTATTTTTTCAAGCATGACTATAATTGCTTGTTGAAGCACTTTTGTCATGGCTGCTTTAAAATCGTTGTCAGATAATTCAACACATCTGTCATCTCGGTGTTAACATTTATAGATTGTCCTTTTTCATTCAGTTTGAGATCATCCTGATTTTTGGGATGAAGGGTTATTTTCAATTGAAATCTGGGCATATCTGTATTATGCTATGAGTTTCTGGACATAAATATTTAAACTTTTGGTGTTTGCTGGTTTTTTCTGCACTGCTGTGGCAAGGGAAGTTGGGTGCACTGCCTCAATACTGTTGGGCAGAAGTGGGAGTTCTGGTTCCCCACGTGATTCCTACTGACACCACTTCATGAGCAAAGTGGTGGGGAGTCTGATTATCAGTTGGTGGGGATGAATGTCCTGACTCCTCATTTGGATTCCCTGATTGCTCCCTAATGAGAGCACTGGATTCCTTCTTACAGCCTCTTGAAGGTGGAGGTCTAAGCTCCCACTGAACCTTTGCTGGTGTGAATGGGGCCACAGTTTTACCTATGGTGTTTGAGTGGAATAGAGAGGTCATTGTTTAAATGTTTTCTGTCTTGTTAAGCTGGCTGCTTCCTGGTCCTTTGGCTAGAGAGGGCACGCTTTTGTTGGGACTTTTTTGGTTAGCATCTATTAGCATTTCAGGGTTGCCACCTTTCCTAGTTTCAAGTCTGTAATATATGAGACAGAAACAAAACCCAGGGAATTCACCAGGGTCTGGATTCTCAAGTCCCAAGGTCCTAAGTCAGTCTGTCTCCTTCCCTCCATTTTTCAGAGTCTCTGAGTTTGGTTTACATATGTACATTTGATATGTGATGGTAGTTTAGTCGCCAAGTTTTGTCTGATTCTTGCAACCCTATGGCCTGCAGCCTGCCAGGCTCCTCTGTCATGGGATTTCCCAGGCAAGAATATTGGAATGGGTTGCCATTTATATTGTTTATTCATTTATTATGTGTTATATTGTATATATTACATATAACTATTATATAAATAAAATAAAAATATTACATATAGTATAAGTAAATATAAATGATATAATTATATATATAGTTATATAATAAATGAATATAGGATATATATAGTATTTATGTAATAAATGAATAAACAATATATAATGACTATATTAATAATAACTACATATTTACTAGATTATATATATTGCTGTTCAGACTTTTCAGTTGTAATCATATGAGGAATATAAAAAGTACATCTGCTCCTTCCCGGTGGATAATATAATTTTTTAAGGATTAAACTAGGTGTGTTATTTGTCTGATTATTAAAATATTATATGCTTATTAAATTCCTGATAATACAGAAAGGCTGAAGTTGAAAATAATAATTGGGCTGGGTAAGATCGTGAAGTATGGTGAAGGAAGAAAACATAACACAGGGCAGGGATATGGGGTTAGCAGAGGTTCATTTCACTATAACCTCAGAAACTTTCCACATTTTCCCCTGTAACTAAATTTTTCAATTCTAAAAAGAAAGATGAATACAGAGGGACTTAAAGGAAATTTAAGAAGACCTGGGACATGCCGAATTGGATTTACAAGGTGAATAAATCAGGGTGTAACGCTGAGTTTTACTCTGAATCACACAAAACTTAGGCATTCATGTATTATGTAACATCAACTTGGAATATTTTCACTTGATAAGCACTTTGGGGTTCTTGGCATAAATATAATTTATGTAAAAAAATACAGTAAACCCTCTTTAGAAAGTTCGTGGCTATCATAGATTATATTACACTTGATTGTTGATCAAATCACTTCCCATGCATATTCCCTGATATATGACTCAAATAAAGCAACCTATGAAGGAAATATTTTTCTTGCATTCTGACATCAGTGTCATAATAGGGTTCTACTGAATTATTAGTAAGAAAACATTTTCAATGAGATATCTAGCCCTGGATGCAAACGGCAGTGAGGCATTGATATTTTTACATTAGCATCATCACGCTGAGTGTTACTGTAATGGCATTCTCATGTCACACAACACTGGGGCCAAAATGAGTTTTTCCTAAAAGAGGCCTCTTTTACAAGGTAGCCCCAGCCATTTCACACTATTTTTCTCATGCTTCTTTTTCAGTAGACATTTCCTTATCTTGTTTGATCTCCCTGCAAGAAATAACTACAACCCGCAACATGAATTATAATTTTAACTATATTGTAAAGTGGTTATTTAAAAACCAAAATGTATGTTTTTGATAGACAAGTTTAAGGTGAGGAAGAGCAGACAGCCCAGTCATCAAAGAATAAAAACCTATACTAATCTTAAAAGCAAAACACAGCACAGGATTTCTTGTCTATTTTTTTCTACAAAAGAAGGCCATTGAACTTCCGTTCCTGGCCATGTCAGCAGTGATGCTCCCCCCCTCCCCCCAATTTTTTTTTCCTGAAGCATTGATTGTTGACTTCCCCTGACACCCCATCACAACCCATTAGTACTGAAAACTGACAAGCCCAGCTGCAGCAGCAAAAAGGCAAGTTTGAAAGAAAATATCTAAAGCACAAGCTAAGCTCAGCTATTAGGACCCACACCAGCCCCAGATGCAATAATTCCCTCTCCTCACCCCCATGGCACCTTTGTGAAGGTCAGCAAAATCAGCAAATTTTCTTTAATCCAGACTCCAAGGTCTGGAGGAAATGATGAGGAGTATTGCTTTATTTTTACTTTCATTTTCAAAGGAATTTGGGTTAAGGAATATGAAAACAGAGTCAGCTCAAGCGCTTTGCTGATAATGCCAATACACATTATGTCTCTCTTCAGATCCAAGCGTTTCGGATGTTAGTGGCTCAGCAGTCCTGGGCTCCTGAAGGCCACACTTGAAACCCTGGTAGCTTCTTAAGTTATGAGTTTGTTTCCCACCCCCCACCCCCTTTTTAAACTCGGCAGAGTTATATGGTGTCTGTGTCCCCAGAGTTACAGTAATGACAATAGCAAGCATTCCGTGTGATTGTACAGTTGATTGCCCAGGGGAAAAAAGTGACAACTCCAGATTTCCAATAGACCTTGTATCTGCAGAGAGAGAAGTCCAAGCAAGGGCAGCCAACTTGTCAAAATCTTAAGAGCCAAAACACAAGCTGAATCTAACTTCAGTTAAAAAGGCTAGATGCAAGTTTCATACTGTCAAAGCCCAGGAGATGGGCTAATTGAACAAATAGTGGCCATCACCCATCTAGGTGAAAAACCCAGTGGCAGATGGTCACTGAGTCAAGAAAAGAATAAAAGAGCCAAGGAAACCTGCACTGAGCTGGGTACCACCTGCGGAGAGGGCCAGCACGCAATGACCAAGTCTGGGCCAGCAAAATCGCACAGCTATTAGGATCTGCCCCAGGAACAGGGCACCTGAAAGCACTTATTTAGCACCATTCTTGCTGGGTGTGGACAGCTTTAGAGTGGAAAACAAGAATGGGTCCTTTTAAGTGAGCTTCATGGTCTCCAGCAAGCCTGGTGTGCTGGGGACTGACCCACTTCGCCCATCGCCTCTGATCACGTTTTGGGTCTGGTCCGGTGCTGAGGTATTCCGTGCCAGTCCAGATCTGGAAAAGTCTGGAGCGGCCAGCCCCGTGGTCCTGTGGTTCAGCCAGACCTGCCTGACCACTGCCCTGACATCCTGGGGGTGGGGAGGGGGCTATGGAGGCTCCCTGGATTATCCCTACCCGCCCTCAACACCCTCTCTTCACCTGCTCTGGTCGAAATCCCAGCGCTCCTAGGTTTCTCAAGTTCGTCCGACCTTGCTTCCTTCGACAGCTGGACGCTGGGCCCGTTCGTGGGAGCCACTCCGGGAGGGCCACACGACCTGCCGAAGCCTGACCTGGACGCGAGGCGTTGTCTGGTGCCTGTTGAGCGTCCGACCCGTGGACCCGAGAAGCGACAGCTTCGTCGCGGCCTTCAGTTCTGAACCAGTCCTTTCGTCGGCCGGAGGCTTTGAAGAGACATGGCCGTGCTCTGTCATTGTTTCTCTAACTATGGCCTTATGCCTGTTAACGAACACCCAGCGAGGCACTCGGCGCCCAGGCTCTCGTCAGCCACAAGCACCTGAGGTCTCGGCCTGCTCCGCCCAGTTTCCCGCCGTCAGCCTCACGCACTACCACCAGCTGCTGTTTCCAGCTGCACGATCTTCTCGCGTGGTGTTCTCTGCATGGTCTTCTCGCGTGATGTTCTCACGCTGTCTCCAGTCTCGTGGTCTTCTCGCGTTGTTTCCTTCCTTGCCACCTGCAGGGGTACTTGAACTTCCGGGAATCATCTCTTCTTCAGTGACTAAGGTAAACCTTTGGGTCGATTGGGGGCCACATCTTTGGCTGAAAGCATGTTATGTAGCTTTGATTAGAGACACCTGCTGGTTTGGGTCCATCTTTGGTGCTTGGCCTCGAGTGCCAGCTCTTCACTTAACCACTGGTGACTGGCTTCCACGTGCTGACCCCAGCCCTTTGCCCCCGAGGGGATAACCTTGATCTGGTACATCCGGGATACTCTTGCATTCGATCTTTCTAGAAGTTAATCTGTGTTATTACTTGGCTGAACCACACCAGTCCTGAAGTGTCTTAGTATCTGGTTTTCCTTCCCAGCGGCGGGGTGGGAGAGCGGGGAGAGGGTGAGGGCAGTAGGAGGTGGGTGTTTTACCTGGGGTCGCGGGTTTGAGGATAGAGGGCAACACCGGAATCAAATGCTGCAAGAAGTCTGAGGTAGAAATAGAATGGGGGTACAAAATGGGCCACGAAAGCAAGCAGACCCTGACTGTGCATTGGGAACTGGGGCAGATCCCGAAAGAGTGCTTGGAGAACCACCGCAAGATGGGTGTGCAGGCGCAATCATGAAAGAAATTGTGTGGAAAGTGATCCAATTGAAATCCAGAGATGGGCTGTCAGAGCCTCTGACTGTTATTCTACATTCTCCAGCCCTTGTTTTTGTGAGTGAGGCAGATCTATTAGAGCTGCTGTGATATGGCAGATATTGGTTCATCATCAACAAATATTTATTAAGTACCCCTGCCTACAATCCTCTGAGTCCTTGCAAGGTTGGAGAGCTGAGGTTCAGACAGGAGTCTGAAGTGGAGATAGGGGATGGGTGTTAGTAGGTGCCTATAGGATCGCGAATTTTCATGGCCCTCTGATGAAAAATTCCATGTTATTATTTCAAAGAAGTAGTGATGAAAAAGTGGGGAGAGGGACAATAGTAATCATGTGCTCACTGCATGTTATGCAGTGAGCCTCTCTCTCTAATGTATGTGTGTATGTATATATATATATAATATATATAAAACATAGCATTATAAAATAAGTGTAACATATATGTGATATTAGTTAGTCCTGACAAAATCACATGAAGCAGATATTACTATTAATGCCTTATTGGTGAGACAAGTATTAATAAAATGCTGATATTTAACTTTTGTACATTTCCTGCTAGTTCCTTCCCAGACTCCATAATGATTCTTCTTTGTTTAAGAAGTACCAAAGCTAAGTTTTACTAACAAAAATGCAAACTACAAATGATTAAGATTATCTTGATTATTATCTAAGATTATTACTCTTGCTCATCTACTTAATCAGGTCTGAGATATGCAAGACTATCTTGAGAGGGAATTTGTAATTTATATTGAAGACATGGAAAACTCTTTAAAAAACTATTATGTAAGCTTTTTCATAAAAGATGGAAAGAATAACTATAGTTTCCTTGGGTTGATTCTTTAGTGAAATAATTTGTCATGATCAAGGTATGCATTTACAATAGTGGTTGAAAAGATCAAATTTTTGTCTTCACTCTTTGGTATAATTTTTCCAGGTTTTTACTGAGGAAAAGAAAAGTTGTATGTTAAGAAATGGACTCATAGTGAATGTTTATATATTTGAGTGTGTGCAAAAAAGTGGAAAGAAGCAGAGTAGAAGAGGAAAGAAGGGCATTAAGCATTATTTCAAATAATAAACTAATGAAGCCTGGTATAGCATTTCCCCTAACTCTGAGTTAACATAAGACCTTCCCCTAGATGTAGCAAATGGTAGGTAAATTATGATAAGCAGACTTGGGTGGGGGTTACATAGTAGGGTTTCTTTGCTTACCTGGGGGAGTAGCATGAATTTCTATAATTAAAAAAACTTTATAATTGAAGGTGTTTTAACTTAAAATGTTCTTCTTGGTACTTACTTAGTAGACTTATGTGTGAGTCCTCATAAGCCTACCTAAGAAAATATGAGACAAACAAACTGCCTTGAAATTTGGAAAAGCTGCAGAGGTTGACTGGTACAGTAATGTAGAAATGTGTCATCTGAGAAGCCAACATCACAGAGGCAGTGATGCCTAATTATTTGTGATAAGCAAAGGACCAAATTCAGAAATGTACAGCTTTGGTCTGAGCACCTAGCACATTTTTATTATGTCCCGTCTCTCTCTACCCAGCAGCCTACTTCTAACCTAAGTCGCTGTAAAAGTCACATCTTAGCACAGTGAGCCTGATTCAGCAGACGTTTGCTGCAGGCTGAGTTTGGCTCCCCACCTGGAGCCGGGCACTCGGGTCCTGTTTATCCTGTGAGGTCACAGTCCCCTGCGCGGTGCCAGGTGATTTTTCATTATGCAGTAAAACACTTCCCAGCAGGCTGTTTTCATTACAGCAACAGGAGAGTCTCTTGATTTCTTTCATCATGTCATGCACCATAGACCTTGAAGGGACTCAACTGCCTCATGGTCACTCAAAAGCTCTTTTGTGATTACAGCCTTGGCCCCACCTTCAGTTGCCCTCCTGTGACCCTGGACCCAGCTCATCAGCTCCACAATGCCCCTGCCACTTTTCCCCCCATGATTGTCACTGTGTCCAGCCTCCTGGTTGGCATGCTTTGCCATTGTAATAATACTAAGTGCTATGCATGTTAAGTACCTATACTCTGTGGGATGGACATTGGGCAAGTTGCTATTAAATCCTAAAAGTAAAATTGTGAGGTCATGAGGGCAGAGGGTCTAGTTCTATGTGCAAGGACATCCCATTGTGTGGCAGAGCCAGGATGGACCCAGGGGTCTCTCAAGTCCCACATATAGCTTACATTCCCCTATTACTGTCTTTCCAAACATCAGGCCTTTTTCGCTCCTCCCCTCAGAAGAGTGTCACATCTCCTCAATGCTGCTTGAAATCTATGAACAGTCAGACTTATTTCCCCCTTAACCTCCCTGAACACTTTAGCATTTCAGTTTCTATAAACACTATTTAACGCCTATTGCTTTCTCAATGAGAGTGTGCAGTGGTGACTCTTTTAAATCAACCACATAACATTTGTCTTTAGCTCATTATAGATACTTGTTAGGCCTGATTTGTAGCTTAAGAGACAGATGGTGGCTGGTAAAATTTTCAAATGGGCACATCAACTGAAGTTTTTAATGGGTTTCAAACCAAGTTTGCACATGACCAGAGGTTATGGAAATATATTAAGGTTTACAGATCAAAAATCATCTCCACCTGTGGTGAATTATATACACAAATTATCAGTATATAAATACACACTTAGTATATGTGTTTAACTATATAGACATGTAGGTATAGATATTTCCATATAACATGAAAAATTTGATCATTTGTTTTTATATGCAAGTTTTCTATCCACTCCTATACCCTTGGTTGTAAATTACCTAAAGACTAAGCCTAGTTACAATTTGGACCTGAAATACAATGAAAACAGTATTTCACTTTATGCAAGAGAAACATCCATTATCTCTTTTAAAATATATTTTTAAAAATTTATTTTATTAAAATATAATGATCTACAATGTGTTAATTTCTGCTGTATGGCAAAGTGGTTTCATTATATATATATATGTGTTTATATGTATATATACATCCTTTTTCATATTCTTTCCCATTATGCTTTATCACAGGATACTGAATATAGTTCCCTGTGCTATACAGGAGGACCTTGTTGTTTATCCATTCTACATATAATAGTTTGCATCTGCTAATCCCAAACTCCCAGTCCTCCATTATCTTTTTTGAGGCTGGTTTATACACTAAAATCAGGTATTTTGATTTGATTTGTGAAATAACTGTTTTTGCAAAGTTGTAAGTAAATACAATCTTATTTAAAATGCACTGGAAGGAAAGACAAATGGCTAATTAACATATGAAAAATGTTCAAACTTATGAGTATCAAAGAAATGTAAATTAAAAGAACAGTGAGACTTTTTTTATCTTTCAAATTGGCAAGTTTAAAATAGCATTACACTCAGAGTCTGAGAGGATGAACATGTGGTGGGAAAGCGCTTTGGCAATATGTATATATATTTTTTACATGTTCGTGTCTTTTGTCTCAGTAATCCTATTTCTAGGACTCTATCCTAAGGAAATATTGAAATATTTATGATGCAACATTATGTATAGTAGGTTTAAAGTATAAACAACAAAATATACATAATAGGGGAGTAGGGAAATTATGGTAGATCTCAATGGTATATATGATATATAGACATCTATAACAATGTTATTTACATATTTTATGTATTACATATATTTTATTATTTTTATTGGGGTATGATTGACATATGGCATTATATTAGTTTCAGGTATACAACAGAATAATTCAATATTTGTATACACTACAAAATTATTATCGTAGGCTAGTTACCATCTATCACCCAACAAAGTTTCAAAAAATTATTTTTTTCTTGTGATGAAAACTTTTAAGATTTACTCTTTTGGCACCTTTCAAGTATACACTTCAATATTAATGACCCTAGTCACTATGCTATACATTACATCCCCATGACTTATTTATTTTATAACTGGAAGTTTGTACCTCTCAACCCCCTTCATCCCTTTTGCCCACCTCTCTGGCAACCACCATTCTTTTTACTGTATCTATGACTTTTGTTTTGTTTTAAATATATATATTAGAAATATTATGTATATATGGAAATGCCTATAATATATTAAATAGATAAAGGCAAGCTATGACCCTGTGTATTACATTAGTCCCACAAGCTTATGAAATAGTATGTATGCACAGAAAAAGTACTGGAAAGAAATGTATCAAAATGTTAACAGTGGTGACAGATTAATGTTTAAAGCTTTTATATTTTTTGCATTTCCAAATACTTACAAGAGTAAGCCTATTGTAAGAATCTCAAATATAGGAGTACAGCAATTAAAACATGCACTGGGATGGACTTTAGGCAAGATGTCAAAGTGAGTAGATGTGGAAAATTCTCTTCTTTTCCACACATACAGAAGTTATGGATGATTTATAAAGAAAAGTTAGAACTGTTTAACTGTGCTGAAGCGAAAGAGGAAAACCTCTCAGGACCAGGGGAAGCAGGGTCTGGAAGCAGTGAGGTTGGCTGAACCTAGGAGTCTATGAGAGGTGGGGATGAAGGAAGCAAATTTGGGACCAAGGATTTCAAAGTAGGAGGGGGACAGAGGTAGGTGAGTGGTGAGTCTTGCCTGAGCCTCCTGTCATAAAGCCAGTGCTGGCATTGTGCTTCCGTGCCTGTGACTAGAAGCTGAGAACATTCCAACCAACCCATCTGGAGTTTCAGCAGGTAACAAGCTGCTCACCTTTGGCAGAGGGCGGAAGCAAGATACCTGCATGACTGGGACGTGGACCAAGTCCTGTCCTGGCTTGGCGTCAGGAACAAGGAACACCTAGCGAGGCGAGACTGTACTTCTGAGCTGTAGGATGCCTAGGAGTTAGGCTGAGGCATCCTATTGCCGCAGGGAGGGGAAAGCGTCCTCTACCATTTTGGGATAGTTTTAGCAGCAAGTAATTGTGCCCTAAACCATACAGGCATTTATTATCTTTCTCAATATTGAGAACTGGAGGGATGTTGTCTGAGGATGGTCTAGCAGCCCAGCAAGGATCCAAGGTCTGTCTCCTTTCTGCTGAGTCTGTTGCTTTATGGTTGTTAGATGGCTGCCACAGCTCCAAATATCACAATTCCTGCCTTCCCAGAAGCACCCAAGCAGAATTTACATTATGTCTTTTTAGGCAGAACTGGGTCACATACAGACTGGTTCCAAATAGGAAAAGGAGTACGTCAAGGCTGTATATTGTCACTCTGCTTATTTAACTTATATTCTGAGTACATCATGAGAAATGCTGGGCTGGAAGAAGCACAAGCTGGAATCAAGATTGCCGGGAGAAATATCAATAACTTCAGATATGCAGATGATACCACCCTTATGGCAGAAAGTGAAGAGGGACTAAAAAGCCTCTTGATGAAAGTGAAGGAGGAGAGTGAAAAAGTTGGCTTAAAGCTCAACATTCAGAAAACTAAGATCATGGCATCTGGTCCCATCACTTCATGGCAAATAGATGGGGAAACAGTGGAAACAGTGTCAGACTTTATTTTTTTGGGCTCCAAAGTCACTGCAGATGGTGATTGCAGCCATGAAATTAAAAGATGCTTACTCCTTGGAAGGAAAGTTATGACCAACCTAGATAGCATATTTAAAAGCAGAGACATTACTTTGCCAACAAAGGTCCATCTAGCCAAGGCCAGGGTTTTTCCAGTAGTCATGTATGGATGTGAGAGTTGGACTATAAAGAAAGCTGAGTGCCAAAAAATTGATGCTTTTGAACTGTGGTGTTGTAGAAGACTCTTGAGAGTCCCTTGGACTGCAAGGAGATCCAACCAGTCCATCCTAAAGGAGATCAGTCCTGGGTGTTCATTGGAAAGACTGATGTTGAAGCTGAAACTGTAATTTTTTGGCCACCTCAAGCGACGAGTTGACTCTTTGGAAAAGACCCTAATGCTGGGAAGGATTGGGGGCAGGAGGAGAAGGGGATGACAGAGGATGAGATGGCTGGATGGCATCACTGATTCGATGGACATGGGTTTGGGTAGACTCCGGGAGTTGGTGATGGACAGGGAGGCCTGGCATGCTGCAATTCATGGCGTCGCAAAGAGTTGGACATGACTGAGCGACTGAACTGGGTCACATGGCTTCCCTTGGCTCCAGGGTAGATGGGCATGGAACGTATGGTAAAGGGAAAGAAACATTCACAACTGACTTAGACCATCAGACCTATTGGCCTGGCACCTGGCCACTCAATAAAACTGTTTTAGTAGCAGAGAATTGGGGAGGGAGTGATTGTTAGGTAGGCAACTCCCGTGCAGTATGAATTGTCAAACAAAATTTGGGGAACTCATACCTGAGAAGCTAAATATAATAGAGGAATCTGAAAATTACTCTAAAATAAGCACAGCTACAGTTTTTTGGAGAAGGAAATGGCAACCTACTCCAGTACTCTTGCCTGGAAAATCCCATGGAGAGAGGAGCCTGGTAGGCTACAGTCCATGGGGTCGCAAAGAGTCAGACATGACTGAGTGACTTCACTTTCCTTTCACAGTTTTTTAGTAGCATAAAATAACAACTACAAAACATGACTTAAGTAGGCAATTACATTAAGAATAGATGAATGTGAATAAAAATGCATCAGAAATTTTGGAAATGGAAAATTCTATCGTTGAAATAGAAGCAACCCCATAAATATTGAACTGGCTATAGTAGGAGGAAGTGAGATGAGAAGTAGAACTTTGCAAGTCACCTGGGATGCAGCATTGAGAGGTTAAAAAAATGTAGAACATGAAAGGAGATTTAAGAGGGCCATGGAGGACAAGTTGGGAAATTGTAAGTTGTTAGCCATGAAATTAAAAGACAGTTGCTCCTTGGAAGGAAAACTATGACAAACCTATACAGCATATTAAAAAGCAGAGATATTATTTTGCTGACAAGGTCCATACAGTCAAAGCTATGGTTTTTCCAGTAGTCATGTATAGATGTGAGAGTTGGACCATGAAGAAAGCTGGGCACCGAAGAATTGATGTTTTTGAACTGTGGTGTTGGAGAAGACTCTTGAGAGTCCCTTGGACTGCATGGAGATCAAACTAGTCAATCCTAAAGAAAATCAATCCTGAGTACTCATTGGAAGGATTGATGCTGAAGTTGAAGCTCCAATACTTTGGCAACCTGATGCAAAGAGCTGCCTTATTGGAAAAGACCTTGATGCTGGAAAAGATTGAAGGTGGGAAGAGAAGGGGATGACAGAGGATGAGATGATTGGATGGCATCACTGACTTGAAGAACATGAGTTTGAGCAAGTTCCAGAAGTTGGTGATGGACAGGGGAGGCCTGGCATGCTGCAGTCCATGTGGTTACAAAGAGTTGGACATGACTGAACAAATGAACTGACTAATAGGTAGTCTTAAGAGAGTATCACAAGAATGGGAGATAGCAATATTTGAAAAGGTAATAGCTAAGACTTTTTCAGAGTTAAAGGTAGACATGAATCCTGGGATGAAAAAGGCATCTTAATTGTTTAGCAGAGCATAAAAGCCTAGATAAACTTAGTGACACAACAGCCTAGCAAGAATAAAGAAATAAAGGTATCTAAGAGAAATACAGATTACTTAAAAGGAACAACATTAGACGAATAGCAGACTTTTCTTCAGCAGCATGAGATACCAGGTGATGGAAGAGTAACCTTAAAAGTGCTGAGAGAAAACAGCTGCCATGCTCGATTTCTACACCTGGTTGAATCATCTTTTCAGAATAGGTGTAAAAAACAAAACCCCAAACAAACACAAACAGAATAGGAAAGTGTATAAAACTAGAAGAAAATACAGGGGAAAATATTTTTGACCTTCAGTTCAATTCAGTTCAGTCGCTGAGCCATGTCCAACTCTTTGCGACCCCCTGGACTGCAGCACACCAGTACTCCCTGTCCGTCACCAACTCCTGGAGTTTACCCAAACTCATGTCCATTGAGTCGGTAGGAAAGACAAAATTGCTCTGATAGGACACAAATAAACATGAATGTGAAAGAAAAAAATTGATAAATTGAACTTTATCAAAGTTAAAAATTTTGCCCTTCGAAAGATACTGTCAAGAAAAAGAAAAGCTAGGGAATGGAATATTTTCTACACATATATCTGACAAAGCTTCCCTGGTGGCTCAGCTAGCAAGGAATCCACCTGCAGTGTGGGAGATCTGGGTTCGATCCCTGGGTTGGGAAGATCCCCTGGAGAAGGGAAAGGCTATCCTCTCCAGTATTCCCGCCTGAAAAATTCCATGGACTGTATATAGTCCATGGGGTTGCAAAGAGTCACACATGACTGAGCAACTTTTTACTTTCACTTTATCTGACAAAAGACTTGTTTCCAAAATCGTGACGCACTCTTACAATTCAGTAATAAAAGTACAAATAACCCAATAAAAAAATAACAAATATTTGAACCAAACACTTTTCAAAGGGAAATAAAGAATGGTCATTGAACACTTGAAAAAATGCTTAATATGATTAGCCATCAGGGAAATGCAAAAATAAACAAGAATTGTAATGAGAACTATAATGAGAAACCACTATATACTACAGAAGTGCTAAAATTAAGAGACTGACAATCCCAAGTTTGGGCAAGGTTGTCGAGCAAGTAGAACTCTAATGAACTGCTTTTGAGAATGTCCATAGTGGTACAGCCACTTTGGAAGCCTGTATATTAGTGTCTTAACAAAGTTATACGTATCTCACCATGTGATCTAGGTATTCCACTTGTAGGTATTTACCACCCCAAATTGAAAACACACACACACACACACATATATATATATCAATATTTATGCAGAAATGTTCATAGTAGCTTTAATAACAATAGACAAAAACCTGGAAATAATCCAAAATATCCATCAGCTGGTAAGTAGATAAACAGTACTTGGTGTATCCAGTATATGGAGTATTGGTCAGCAGTGCAAAGGAACAAACTTTGGAAACATACAGCAACATGAACCTTTAAATCATGCCGAACGAAGGAAATGAGATACAAAGAGTATGAGCTCTGTTTTTCCATTTATGTAAACTGTAAAATACCCAGTAATGACATAAAGCAGATCTGTGATTTTCTGGGGCAGAGGGAGGGGTGGACTGCAAAGGGGCACAAATAATCTTTTAGGAGTGATGGTAATGTCTGTATGCTGATTGTAATGGGAGTGTTATGAGTATTTACATATAATGAAAGTCATCTAAATGAATGCAGTTTGTGGTATTAATATATAAATTGTCCTTAAAGAAATCTAGTAAGGACAAAAAAACATTTTCAGACACACAAAGAGAGTTTAACTTTGAAGTCTTGATAAAAAATGCTTGGAAAATACTTTGGGTGAAAGAAAACAAATGAACACAAAAGGGGAGAACATATAAGGTAAGAAATTTAAAGGTTCAGTGAAAAAATACTTTGAGAGTCTCATAATTCTAGGTGAATCTTTGTGTAACATGACCAACTAGTAAAACTCAATAGTTCTTACTTAAAATATTTTTATTATAAAAATTTGAATTCACAAAAATACAAATATTGGTATAGAGATCTCTCATATAGTTGGAAAAGTTTCTACTTTCATACATTTGAACTTGCTGAATTAGGAAATACCTGTATTTGTTAATCATTACAAAACACTCTTTGTTTTCAATAGGTTATTTCCTTTATGTTCTTCTCTCAAAATAAGTCAGATGAAAAAGATCATCATTTTGCATATTTACAATATTCAAGAAATATTAAAGATAAAAGATGAAGAATACAAAGTGGTATTATGTTCAAAACCTCAGATAGTATTACGAATATCTTATAATTGTGAAAGACCTCCCTATGGCATACACCCTTAAAATAAAGATGTCTTGGTCACTGATTTTATTTTTCAAATATATATTTTGCAACTTAAAGACTTACATAGATTAATTCAAATTCTGTGTTTACTGAGCAACTGCCATTTACCAGGCATTGAACTCAAGCAACCCACTCCAATATTCTTGCCTGGAAAATCCCATGACAGAGGAGCCTGGTAGGCTGTAGTCCATGGGGTCGCTAAGAGTTGGACACAACTGAGCGACTTCACTTTCACTTTTCACTTATATGCATTGGAGAAGGAAATGGCAACCCACTCCAGTGTTGTTGCCTGGAGAATCCCAGGGACGGGGGAGCCTGGTGGGCTGCCGTCTATGGGGTCGCACAGAGTCGGACACGACTGAGACGACTTAGCAGCAGCAGCAGCAGCAGAACTCAATAGAGTTAGGGGGAGTAACACATTTGAATAAGGCTTTATTGGCCCTAAAGGAGCTCATATTTCTGTACAAACTCTGCTTCTTTACTGTAGATGTCCTGACACATTGATGGAGAAATGAAATAAATATTGTTCCTGTTTTACTTAAAGTTAAGCAGAGGTCGTGATGTCTCTGCTTTGGCCCACACCTAAGATATGCACATGCTAACTTGGTCTCAGGCGGGACTCCTAAACTCCATTTCTTAAAACATCCTTTTGTTTCAAGAGAATTGTAGGAGGGAAAAGTAAACAGTATTCTATCATTCCTGGCACACACACTGTCTCATTCCAGAAAATTTATGAGTAAATGCGCAACACCTCGTGGGTGAGCAATGGTTGTCCTTACAGCAATTTGTAATGAAATAATGTCATAAATCACCACGGACTGGCCGGCACCCCAAATAAAATATCTATGGTTTCAAACTACAAATGTCTCATGTGTTAAGATGTGTCATATGCTACATTCTAACACAGAATGTTAGAACTGTAAGGAAAGCAGCAGAAAAAAAAGTTTTATCACCTCCAGTCTGCCTTATTCGCTATAAATTGGTAATAAACACACCTAAGTTACTTCATTACAATGTGATAGATTGTAACAGCAACTTTGAAGGTCCATTATATAAATCATTTAAATAGAGATTTAGACAATTTGAAAAATTCCCATTAATTATCAGAAAGTCAGTAACAATAACACCAGTGATGTTCAGTGTACCCTTCACTTGTGAATATAAGTACTTTAAAATGCAGATTGTGACCCAGTGCAGCAGAGTAGCTCATTAGTGATGTATAATTTTTGTTTTTTAATTTTGATGGGATGAGAATTATTGAACTAATAGATTATAATTGATCTCTCACAGTGAAGAGGCTGCGGTATCTTTAGCTCAACCTACTGCCTGAGATTGTTTATAGTCTGTCCATCTTTTCAGAAACTCTGAGTTATCAGATAACACATATGTTTGGAGTGCCTAGCACTGTAAAGAGGGATATAAAAGGTGAAATATTTAGTCCCTTGCCTGGAAGGCGAGGGGAGGACCCCCCCTATTTTCTGGTTTATCTTGAAACAGAAACCAGCAATGATTCCTAGCACAGCCCTGATACTGGTAAGGGATTTACAACTTATGCTTCCTTTTTAGTGCAGCCAGTCTGTTTTCTGCTTCTAAGAATCAGTGAGTCCAACATCTTCTGTGCCAAGGATGCTGAGCTGTTAATCATGTGTTTTGTTTTGAGAATGTGAGACTGCTAACTTTGTTTCAGTTCTCTTACTTCCCACCCTCCTCCTGGCTCCGGTTTATTCTGTTATTGCTGAAAAGGATGCCTGTCTTCTCCACTGGAATCTGAGTATCTTGAGGGCAAGGGTCATTTATTACTCACAGGTAAGCATGCATGGTGCTTGATTCAGCAATCTACAAGTTGGCACTGAGTTCATTGTCATTAAACACCCATGTGTGTGCACACATGCACATGATCCAGAAAGGCAGGGTGTTGAAATCTGGAACCTGAGTGAATTGGACAGAATCTGGGGATCCTTCCTTGCTTAGTATGTCCTGCTTTCCTGCTCAGAGGCCAGCCTGGGGCGCTGGCGTAGGCCCAGGTACCTAGACTGGACTCTGTCTTCTCCATCACCTCCGGGCCAGCTGTCCAGCCATGTCTCCCATCTTTGTCCTCCTTCACTTTAGTCTTCCTGGGCTGATTAGGGACCCCAGGCTTGCTTCTGTGTTGCCCCAATAGATGCCTCTCTTCATATTGCTGTCCAGTCTGTGCTTGTTGAAATGCTCTTCATCATGTAATAATCACTTTGAATGTTATTCAACTTGCTTATTGAGCCAACCCGTCTCCCCAAGTTTGTAATCTCGACTCTCTGTGCATGCTTATGAACTCTGACGTGCCTCGTGGCCATTCATGCATTCAGCAGATAGATACCTATTGACTGCCTGCCCTGGACCAGGCACTCCCTAGGCACTGGGGCTGAGCCTGGGGCCCCACAGAGCAGCCCCCTTGCCATCGGTCTGCAGACCATTCTAGAGACTCCAAAGGGACTGAGACCCTGGGTTGCTCAGTTTCTTGATCCCTTGCCTCCTGCGTCTGAACTTTTCCTGTGATAATCCTTTATGTGGTCTGTTTATAGTCAGCTTGCTGGGTATTCAGTGGGTGCTTTCAATATAAAATTCATATCCATCAATTTGGTGAAATTCCTTGAATGATTTCATTAGAATCCACCCTCTCTTTACACTATTTTTCCTGTTCTCTTTTTCTGGACTTCCTATTGTTTGGATATTAACCTGGATATTGTATCCCCCCCCCCCCCCCCCCATTTTCTCTTTGTTCTTCTGCTCTGTTTTGTTGGAGATTTCCTTGATTTCATCTGTCAGCCTTCTACTGAGCATTTTGGCCTCTGTCATGATTTTATTTATTCATTTTTATTGTGGTAAACTATAATGTAAAATTGGGCATTTTAGCTATTTGTTTTTGTTTTCTAAAAGTTTTTATTGGAGTATAATTGATTTAGCCCTTTTTAGGTATACAATTCACTGGCGTAAGTGCACTTACAGTGTAGTGCAATCATCACTAATACCTGTTTCCAAAACTTTTTCTATCATCCCAAACAGAAACTGTGTATGCACTAAGCATTATTTACTCTCACATTCCCCTCCTCCCAGCCCCTGGTAATCCTCATTCTACTTTCTGTCCCTGTGAACTCTATTCTAGGTACCTCATATGAATGAAATCATACAGTATTTGTCCTTTATTGTCTAGCTTATTTAACTTAGCATAACATTAAAAAAATATTTATTTGTCTGTCGCTGGTCTTAGTTGCAGCATGTGGGGTCTTTTTTTTTAAAGTTGCAGCGTGTGGGATTTTTAGGGCATGTGAATACTTAGCTGGGGCATGTGGGATCTAGTTTCCCAACCAGTGGTTGAACCTGGGCCCCCTGCATTGGGTGCGCAGAGTCTTAGCCACTAAACTACCAGGAAAGTCCCAGCATAACATTTTTAAGGTTCATCCATATTTCAGGATGTATCATAATTTTATTCTTTTTTTTTATGACTGGATGATGTTCCATTGTATGTATATACTATGTTTACCCATTCATTCATCTCTTGATGAACATTTGAAATGTTTCTACCTGTTGGTTGTTGCAAATAATACTGCTGTGAACATGGTGTACCATTATCTGTTTGAGTCCTGTTTTCAATTCTTCTGGGTATGTACCTAGGAATGGAATTGCTGAATCATATGGTAATTCTATATTTAACTTTTTGAGGAAGCATCAAACTGTTTTTCATAGTGGCTGAACCATTTTGCATTCCTACCAGCAATGCATGATTTATTCTCTTAACATTTGTATGTAATATATTTCAGTGTTCATTATATTTATCATGGGGTACATTATGTCCCTGGGTTTCCCAGGTGGTGCTGGTGGTAAAGAACCTGCCTGCCAATGCAGGAGACATAAAAGATGAGGGTTCAATCCCTGGGTTGGGAAGATCCCCTGGAGGAGAGCCTGGCAGCCCACTCCAGTATTATTGCCTGGAGAATCCCATGGACAGAGAAGCCAGGTGGGCTACAGTCCATGGGGTTGTGAAGAGTAGGACATGACTGAAGTGACTTAGCACACACATTAGTATTTACTTATCTTATAACTGCCTTTTCTAAAACCAGCTTGAACATCTGGAAGTTCACAGTTCACGTATTGCTGAAGCCTGGCTTGGAGAATTTTGAGCTTTACTAGCGTGTGAGATGAGTGCAATTGTGCGGTACTTCGAGCATTCTTTGGCATTGCCTTTCTTTGGGTTTGGAATGAAAACTGACCTTTTCCAGTCCTGTGGCCACTGCTGAGTTTTCCAAATTTGCTGGCATATTGAGTGCAGCACTTTCACAGCATCATCTTTCAGGATTTGAAATAGCTCAACTGGAATTCCATCACCTCCACTAGCTTTGCTCATAGTGATGCTTTCTAAGGCCCACTTGACTTCACATTCCAGGATGTCTGGCTCTAGGTGAGTGATCACACCATCGTGATTATCTGGGTCGTGAAGATCTTTTTTGAACAGTTCTTCTGTGTATTCTTGCCACCTCTTAATATCTTCTGCTTCTGTTAAGTCCATACCATTTATGTCCTTTATTGAGCCCATCTTTGCAAGAAATGTTCCCTTGGTGTCTCTAATTTTCTTGAAGAGATCTCTAGTTTTTTTCCATTCTGTTGTTTTCCTCTATTTCTTTGCATTGATTGCTGAGGAAGGCTTTTTTATCTCTCCTTGCTATTCTTTGGAACTCTGCATTCAGATGGGACTGTCTTTCATTTTCTCCTTTGCTTTTCGCTTCTCTTCTTTCCACAGCTATTTGTAAGGCCTCCTCAGACAACCATTTTGCTTTTTTGCATTTCTTCTCCATGGGGATGATCTTAATCCCTGTTTCCTGTACAGTGGTCTGTAGTTCATCAGGCACTCTGTCTATCAGATCTAGTCCCTTAAACCTATTTCTCACTTCCACTGTATAATCATAAGGGATTTGATTTAGGTCATACCTGAATGGTCTAGTGGTTTTCCCTACTTTCTTCAATTTAAGTCTGAACTTGGCAATAAGGAATTCATGATCTGAGCCACAGTCAGCTCCCGGTCTTGTTTTTGCTGACTGTATAGAGCTTTTCCATCTTTGGCTGCAAAGAATATAATCAATCTGATTTCGGTGTTGACCATCTGGTGATGTCCATGTGTAGAGTCATCTCTTGTGGTGTTGGAAGAGGGTGTTTGCTATGACCATTGTGTTCTCTTGGCAAAACTCTATTAGCCTTTGCCCTGCTTCGTTCTGTACTCCAAGGCCAAATTTGGTTTTAGAAAAGGCACAGTAACCAGAGATCAAATTGCCAACATCCATTGGATTATAGAAGAAGGAAGAGAGTTCCAGAAAAACATCTATTTCTGCTTTATTGACTATGCCAAAACCTTTGACTGTGTGGATCACAATAAACTGTGGAAAATTCTGAAAGAGATGGGAATACCAGACCATCTGACCTGTCTCTTGAGAAACGTGTATGCAGATCAGGAAGCAACAGTTAGAACTGGACATGGAACAACAGACTGGTTCCAAATAGGAAAAGGAGTACGTCAAGGCTGTATATTGTCACCCTGCTTATTTAACTTATATGCAGAGTACATCATGAGAAACGCTGGGCTGGAAGAAGCACAAGCTGGAATCAAGATTGCCGGGAGAAATATCAATAACCTCAGATATGCAGACGACACCCACCCTTATGGAAGAAAGTGAAGAGGAGCTAAAAAGCCTCTTGATGAAACTGAAGGAGGAGAGTGAAAAAGTTGGCTTAAAGCTCAACATTCAGAAAACTAAGATCATGGCATCTGGTCCCATCACTTCATGGCAAATAGATGGGGAAACAGTGGTAACAGTGTCAGACTTTATTTTTTTGGGCTCCAAAATCACTGCAGATGGTGACTGCAGCCATGAAATTAAAAGACGCTTACTCTTTGGAAGGAAAGTTATGACCAACCTAGATAGCATATTTAAAAGCAGAGACATTACTTTGCCAACAAAGGTCCATCTAGTCAAGGCTATGATTTTTCCAGTAGTCATGTATGGATGTGAGAGTTGGACGGTGAAGAAAGCTGAGTGCCAAAAAATTGATGCTTTTGAACTGTGGTGTTGTAGAAGACTCTTGAGAGTCCCTTGGACTGCAAGGAGATTCAACCAGTCCATCCTAAAGGAGATCAGTCCTGGGTGTTCATTGGAAGGACTGATGTTGAAGCTGAAACTGCAGTTTTTTGGCCACCTCATGCGAAGAGTTGACTCATTGGAAAAGACCCTAATGCTGGGAAGGATTGGGCGCAGGAGGAGAAGGGGATGACAGAGGATGAGATGGCTGGATGGCATCACTGACTCAATGGACATGGGTTTGGGTAGACTCTGGGAGTTGGTGATGGACAGGGAGGCCTGGTGTGCTGCTATTCATGGGGTGGCAAAGAGTTGGACACGACTGAGCAACTGAACTGAACTAATCTTATAACTGGAAATTTCTACCTTTTGATGGTCTTCATCCAAGTCCCCCTCCTCTCACCCCTTACCTCTTGTAACCACAAATATGATCTGTTTTTTCTATGGTTTTGTTTGCTTGTTTTTGAAGTATAATTTACCTACGACATTATGTTAGTTCCTATCATGTGAAATAGTGATTTGATATTTCTATGCATTTCAAAATGATCACCACAATAAATCTAGTTACTGTCATCATACAAAGATATTACATAATTATTGACTCTGTCCCTCACACTGTACCGTTTCATATCCTTGGCTCATTTATTTTGCAACTGGGCATTCATAGCTCTTAATCTCCCTCACCTGTTTGTCTGACTCCCCCACCCTACTCCTGTCAGATATCCGCCTATTTGTTCTTTATGGCTCTGTTTGTTTTGTTATGTTTGTTCATTTGTTTTTCTTTTCTTTTAATCTCACATATAGATAAAATCATGTGGTATTTATGGTGTTTGTTTTTCTCTGACTTATTTCATTAAGCATAGTACCCTCTAGGTTCATGCATGTTGTTGCAAATGGCAGGATTTCATACTTTTTATGACTGCATAATATTCTATTATATATATGTGTGTGTGTGTGTGTGTGTGTGTGTGTGTGTGTATACCACACCTCCTTCATCCATTCATCTGTCGATGGATACTTAGTTTGCTTCTATATCTTGACAATTGTAAATAGTGCTACGGTGAACATAGGGGTACATGTATCTTTTCAAATTAGTGTTTTCATTTTATTTAGATAAATACCCAGGAATAGAATTTTTGGATCATATAGTAGTTCTGTTTTTAATTTTTTGAGGAATTTCCATGCCCTTTTCCATAGCAGCTGCACCAATTTACATTCCCACCAGCAGTGCTCAAGCTTTCCCATTTCTCTGTGTTCTTACTGACATTACTTGTTGGTTGCTCTCTTTCTGTTATCATGGGGATCTGTTCTTAGTAAAAGCTCTAGCAGATATGTTTATATACCTATCTCTAAAAAATGGAAAAGACTGTGAATTTAGGCAGTAAATAAATTCGGAGCAGGAGTAGAACCCCAGCTGCAGGCTGGAGAAGTCTGCAGATGACTCTTTAGACAAGGATTCTTCTGATACCCTCTCATACTCCACTATATAGCAGCCCTACTTATGTAGAGCTTATTATGTGCCTAAGACCGTTCTCTGTACTTTATTTATTTATTTATTTTTTTCTTTTTTTTCCTCTTTTATTCGTTCTCTGTACTTTATATACATCATTTTTTTAAGTCTTCCAACCTTGGTGTTGGTATTCCCCCCCTTTTATAAATGGGAAAAGTGCAGTCCAGAGTGGTTAAGTGACTTGCCCAAAGTCACGCACCTAGTCAGGGACAAAGCCAGGATTCAAACCAACCTGGCTGCAAGGTGTATGCTCTTAACCACTGCTCCCCGTTCGTTCTCTCCTGCCATGGACAAGGAGGGCACTGATGCCTAACCTAAAAAGAATAAGAGAAGTCTAGATTCACTGGAAATATTCTGAGTGCCAGCTGAGTTCTGAGTAAATTATATGTATATTTCACTTTTCAATATTTCAGATTTGTTTCTTTGAAAAATTTTAGACATATGAAGAAGTTACAGTAATGGTACAAAGAATTTCTGAATACTCTTCACAACACTAATTCACCAAATACTAACATTTTACCAGACTTCTTTCTTTTTCTCTCTCTGAACATATCCATCTATCTATGTATCAGTCTGTCATCTTGCTCCATATCTTTGTCTATGTATCAGCCTACCTACTACTTACCATCTCTCTGCCTATTATCTATCTATCATCTATCTATATCTCACATACACATATTTTTTTTCTGAAACACTTGATAATAAGTTGAAAACATGATGCCTCTTTAACTCTAAATTTTTCAGTGTGTATTTCCTAAAACAAGACCATTCTCTTCCATGACTAGCACAATGACCCCTATTAGAAAATTAACACTGATACAGTTATACTAACTGCAATACAGATCTCAGAGTTTTCAGCTGTATAACTTACTTTCTATTTTTGGTCCAAATTCAATCCAAGATCATACACTACACGTATTTGTCATGCCTTTTTAGTTTCCTTTAAGCTACAATGGATCCTCTTTATTTGTTTTCTTTCATGTCTGTGTTCATTTCCCACTCTGCTGTAACAGTTTACCACAAAATTAGTGACTTTAACAATTAAGTGTATTGTCTTGTAGTCGTGTGGGTCAGAAGTCTGACATGATCTCCCTGGGCTAGCATTAAGGTGTCAGCAGGGCTGTGTTCCTTTCTGGAGGTTCTAAGGCATAACTTGTTTTCTTGCCTTTTCTAGCTTCTGGACACCTCCTGCATTCCTTGAATGTGGTTCCTTCCTCTGTCTGCAAAGCCAATAATGACCAGTTGGGTTGAATCCCTCTTGAATGGCTGCATCTCTCTGATGTGTCAGTCGTCATCACACCAGCGCACACCTCGGGCAGGCAGTCTCTGATTGCAGGCCCCACGTGATTATATTAGGACCACCAAGTTCATCTAGGATAATTGCCATACCTAGAGAAACCCTTTGGCCAGGTATTTTTTTGGGGGGCGGGCGGGAGGATTTGGGTTGAAGCATACAGGCCGAATGTTTGCAGTCTGTCTCTTGTTTGGGTTTGTCCGGTGTGTCCATCAGACTAGACAGAGATCGTGAGATTCTGGTGGGCGGCTGCGCTCTGCGTCCTCAGTCCTGTTCACTGGGCGGCACGTGATACAGGTCTGTCCCATTCCTAGTGACGCTGTAGCTGTTGGTGGTTTCACCAGCGTGGCGTCTTCTTGTTTCTTCTCTGTGAAGCCACTGTTTTCCCCTGTGTGTTTAAAAAGCATCTCCTGGGCAGCTTCTTTGAGACTATGTAAATATCCTGTTTCTTATCATCCTTTTAGTCACTGACCTTAGCATCTTGGTTGATGACTCCTCACTTGAGACAGTTACTACTGCAATGGTTGCCAAATGGGTACATTGTCTCATTCAGTATTTACAGCCATGACCTGGGGAATGCTACCATCCTTTACATTAGCTATGGAGAAATAGGCTTCTATAAACTAGCTTTCCCAAGGTCCCACAGCTAACAAATGTAAAATGTGTGGTGGGACTGCAATGTGGAATCGCAGGGCACTTTTACTCACTTTCCTGGGTAGAAAGGTGGTTAGCAAGATACATGTTAGCTATTCTTAGAGAAAAAAATTTAAAAGGTCGATGGACTTCATTTGATGTAATGCTACATCAAGTTTGAGCCATTTATTTTTTGGGGAAAAAACTCTCACAATGACAAATTCTAGGAACAGAGCAGTGGAAATAAAGTCGTTCTCAAAACTGCTGACTCTGGGGAGGGTCTTTCTCATGGAAAAGCACTCAGCGCTTCATCTAAGGCTCTGCCCAGGGATCCTTGTACCTCTGACCTTGGGTTCCAAGCAGGGCTGTATTATCCAGGAGCCCTGTTTGAAAGCGGCCCTTCTGCTGCTTTTGGTAATGAAACCCCTCTGGAAGGGTGCCAGCATGGGCTGGGGTTAGATTGGGTTTCCCACTCCAGCAGGATGATGCCCCAAAGCCCCAGTGAATTTGTATTAAGCCCCCGATTATCTTTCCCCACTGAGCTCCTTTAACTGCTCTCAGCCAATCAAGGAGACATGACAAGTAGAAAAAGCCACTTGGCGGGGTTTTCATGGCCAAGAACCTGAGGCCCAAGTGAGCCCAGTTCCGGCTGATGCTGTCTGGAGGTGCCTCCGAGGCAGGCTTGCTCAGCTGTGGAGAAGGGACTGTCATTGCCGGGGGATGGCTCGAACTGTCGAGCAGGACTGGCCCTGAGCGCCCTGCAGGCATTTGACAGCAAAAGAAATTTATGACCTCTGCTCTCTCCTGGTTCTGTTCTCCTGACGCTGACCCTAATCAGGAGTCCTCACGCAAACAGGGATAATTAGAAACAGGTGATACTGGGATTGCGCCTGGAGAGTTCCGACGGCTGGGCTGTGGGTTTTGTTTCCCACATGAGACTGGGAATTAGGAGCTCAGAATTCGCTCATGGCTAATTCTGTGCAGCGGGTTAAGTCCTGTTTACCGAGCTTTAACTTTCCCACTAGGGAATAGTATTTTATTTCCTTGTGGAAATGTACGAGTGCATCAGGGCTAATATGTTTGTGATGTTCGCTGAGCAGCCCAGAGCAAGGGGCTACTGTGTGAACCCAGCAGCCCTGTGTCTGCAGAACACACGGCTCCACTGGTAGCACAGCCTCACGCAGGAGACACCTGTCTGCTCCTGATTCCACGTCCTGGTAGACCCGGGTCTCTGTGCTGGAAGAAGAAACTTCTGATTCCATGTACTGGTAGACCCGGGTCTCTGTGCTGGAAGAGGAAACTTCTGATTCCATGAACCGGTAGATCCGGGTCTCTGTGCTGGAAGAGAAAACTTCTGATTCCATGTCCTGGTCGATCCCGGGTCTCTGTGCTGGAAGAGAAAACTTCTGATTCCATGTCCTGGTTGATCCCGGGTCTCTGTGCTGGAAGAGGAAACTTCTGATTCTACATCCTGGTCAATCCTGGGTCTCTGTGCTGGAAGAGAAAACTTCTGATTCCATGAACTGGTAGATCCGGGTCTCTGTGCTGGAAGAGAAAACCTCTGATTCCATGTCCTGGTAGATCCGGGTCTCTGTGCTGGAAGAGAAAACTTCTGATTCCATGAACTGGTAGATCCGGGTCTCTGTGCTGGAAGAGAAAACTTCTGATTCCATGTCCTGGTCGATCCCGGGTCTCTGTGCTGGAAGAGAAAACTTCTGATTCCATGTCCTGGTCAATCCCGGGTCTCTGTGCTGGAAGAGAAGACTTCTGATTCCATGTCCTGGTCGATCCCGGGTCTCTGTGCTGGAAGAGAAGACTTCTGATTCCATGTCCTGGTAGATCCGGGTCTCTGTGCTGGAAGAGGAAACTTCTGATTCTACATCCTGGTCAATCCTGGGTCTCTGTGCTGGAAGAGAAAACTTCTGATTCCATGTCCTGGTCGATCCCGGGTCTCTGTGCTGGAAGAGAAAACTTCTGATTCCATGTCCTGGTCAATCCCGGGTCTCTGTGCTGGAAGAGAAGACTTCTGATTCCATGTCCTGGTCGATCCCGGGTCTCTGTGCTGGAAGAGAAGACTTCTGATTCCATGTCCTGGTAGATCCGGGTCTCTGTGCTGGAAGAGGAAACTTCTGATTCTACATCCTGGTCAATCCTGGGTCTCTGTGCTGGAAGAGAAAACTTCTGATTCCATGTCCTGGTCGATCCCGGGTCTCTGTGCTGGAAGAGAAAACTTCTGATTCCATGTCCTGGTCGATCCCGGGTCTCTGTGCTGGAAGAGAAAACTTCTGATTCCATGTCCTGGTCGATCCCGGGTCTCTGTGCTGGAAGAGAAAACTTCTGATTCCATGTCCTGGTCGATCCCGGGTCTCTGTGCTGGAAGAGAAGACTTCTGATTCCATGTCCTGGTCGATCCTGGGTCTCTGTGCTGGAAGAGAAGACTTCTGATTCCATGAACTGGTAGATCCGGGTCTCTGTGCTGGAAGAGAAAACTTCTGATTCCATGAACTGGTAGATCCGGGTCTCTGTGCTGGAAGAGAAAACTTCTGATTCCATGTCCTGGTCGATCCCGGGTCTCTGTGCTGGAAGAGAAAACTTCTGATTCCATGTCCTGGTAGATCCCAGGTCTCTATGCTGAAAGAGAAAACTGACTGGATTGTATATGAACTTGGTTAGAAGAAACACCACAAACCACAAAGGTGACTGATTCATTTCTAGCTGCCTTTGACAAGTGATTTCCTAAGATGAAGTGGATGTTCCCAGAAGTAACATGAAACCTAAGGCTCACGTGTAGAGCTTCATGCAAGCAAGGGCTGGGTGTCACTTAGAGGACATTTAAGAATAGCTTGAGTGCCTTTGGCTCTACTGTATTCAGGGTTCTCCAGAAGGACCATTCTTTTAATTTTCCTGAGAAACAAATGGCACAGCTTTTCTTAATAATGCACTCCATTACCTTTGAGTTATTTGCAGGTGGCACTTCTTACCTTTGTATCACCTGGGTCTGGTGCAGTTCCTGGCCTGTAGTGTTTAATAAATGCCCATTGAATGAATATGCAAGCAATCACAGTTCCTCCCCTAGATAAGTGAAAACCATGTTAGTCGCTAAGTCGTGTCTGACTCTTTGCACCCTCTTGGACTGTAGCCCGCTAGGCTCCTCTGTCCATGGGATTCTCCAGGCAAGAATACTGGAGTGGGTTGCCTTTCCCTTCTCCAGGGGACCTTCCCGACCCAGGAATTGAACCTGGGTCTCCTACATTGCAGGCAGATTCTTTACCATCTGAGCCACCAGGGAAGCCCCTCCCTCCATTAGATAAGCTCTTATTTATTAACCTTAATGTCTCCTCTCACAAATGACATCCTTGTTTTCTCCTACTCAATTGGATATTGAGTAGAGTGGTTCTCAGTGTAGAGGGTAGTGCTGTTATCGCTTCTCTGCCCGCAGGCTTTCTTGCTCTAAAAGGCCATGTCCCAGTAGATCATTCACTGCTTTTGGCCTGGGATGATCCAGCAGGGGTAGGAGGCTCCTGGCTCCATGCTGTCTGGGGACTTCGGTCTTTTATGGCTCGATTCTTTTCTGTAGCTTGAGATGATGAAAATGAGAGAGATGGTGGCCAGTGTGCAGGCTTATTGTCGGTCGCTGTCTTGGGGCCCTGGCAGGCTGATGGATGTACCTAGAAAGTGGTCTTCAGGGAGAGGAGAGGGGACAGGCATGAGACTGGAAGGGGATGCGAGCCGTGGGGGCCCCAAGAGGTGGCGAGAGTGGCCTTATTCCCAAGGATACGATGAGTCCAACTGCACGCGGTCTCTTGGCTTCTGAGAGACATTTCTGCAACCTTACTTTAAATTCTCTCCCTTGTCCTTGGTTTGCTTCAGTGAAAATCACTCTTTGGTGAGAAGGCTCTTACCCTATTCTGTTTTTCTTTCTAAATTGTAAACAAATACTCATCTTGGCCCCTTTAATTGTAAACCATGTAAGCTCATGACCACTGTTTTGAGTTTAAGTAGGCACTTTCTAATACTTTCATGTGTGATTTTTTCCTTTACTATAGCTCTCCAGCGTTCTTATTCTCTGTCTCTAATTGGGTATCCTGAACAGAACGTTATACCCGGGTGGTGCTAGTGGTAAAGAACCCACCTGCCAGTGCAGGAGACATAAGAGACTCGGGTTCGATTCCCGGGTCAGAAAAATCCCCTGGAGGAGGAAATGGCAACCCACTCCAGTATTCTTGCCTGGAGAATCCCATGGACAAAGGAGTTTGGTGGGCTACAGTCCATTGGGTCAACAAAGAGTCAGACGTTATTGAAGCAAATTAGCACACACACATACAAGCTTTCATTTGGTTTGTATTTTTCTGATGTATCCTTTCTCTGTTCTTATATTTCTAACCTTTCTGTAATATTATGTCCTAAGCATAACTAGTATAAAAATATATATAGGCAGATTTTTATTTTTTTTTTCTTGGGCAGTTACTTTATTTCTCTGAGTCTCACTGTCTTTTTAAAAAAGTTATTTATTTTTAGTTGGAGGATAATTGCTTTGCAATATTGTATTGGTTTCTGCCATACATCGGCATGAGTCAGTCATGAGTATACTTATGTTCCCTCCCTCTTGAACTTCCCTCCTACCTCCCACCCCACCCACCCCTCTAGGTTGTCACAGAACAGTGGTTTGACCTCCCTGAGTCATAAGAGCGAATTCCCACCAGCTACCTACTTCGCATGTGGTAATGTATGTTTCAATGCTACTCTGTCAGTTCATCGCACCCTCTCCACCCGCTCCTGTTTCCACAAGTCTGTTCCCTTTGTCTGTGTCTCCATTGCCGCCCTGCAGATGGGTTCATCAGGCACATGTCTCTAAATTCTAGGTCACATGCATGTCTTTGGTGGGGTTATCTGTGGATTTCTCTGTGGCCCGAGTTTGGGATGCACTCCTTTAGGGTAGTTTTGAGTCTTCTTCTGCCAGACACCCTAAAGATATTAGCATTTTGGAAACATTTTCACCTTAATTTTTTGACCTGAAGGTTTCTGGACCATGTAAACCTATAAATTTAAGCCAAAAACTAGAGTGAGAAGTGGGTCCACTACCCGCCCCCCCCCCCAAAAAAAAAAATCTCAGCATAGTCTTTTTCCAGCCAAAGCTCAGGCCAATAATTAAAAACTTCCTTGATATTTCTCTGGGCCAGTGGATGAATTTCTCCCTGCCCTCCAATTCATCCTTTCATTGGGAATGTAGTCGTTTTGAAAGTCTTGGCTTCATTTGTGGGTCTCAGTTCTAACTTTCAGTCTTTTTGGGGCTAAGGTCTTGATGTCTATGCCTATGAGACGTTTTAACCCAAGTCTTATGGTTCAGTTGGAGCCTCTCCCGCTTCAACATAGCTGACCTTAACTTTCTGATTTCTAATTCCTAATTCTTTACTAGCCCTTGGGGAGTTGCTTTACTTCACTGTAAATTCATTTATCCTTTTAATAGACTATTTGCTATGCTTCATCTGTAATTCAGAAGATTTTTTAAAGTGGAAGGTTTTCAGGTTGTTTATTCCATCTCACAGCTAGACATAGAATTATTACCATTGTTTCTCAGGCATCAGTGTTGAACCCCTGTCTTACAGTGTCATTTAGGCTAGAGAGAAATGTTTGGTAAATAAAGTCCAAAGTCCTGTTATTATCAGTCAGTTCTATAGAAATTACTGTGTATGAGGAGTGAAACCTCCCCAGATTAGTTATTTATGTATAATCTTAAGAGTGTGCTTTGGTATTCTTACTATTCTTTTTGACTGGAGATATGGAGGTGTCATGATAAAATAGTGATTTCAATAAATCATAGTCAAGACATGCAGCCAGTGTATGGCATAAATCTTGTCTGTATACAACATGATACAAATATATTTCAATGTTGCTAGTTATTTTGAAATATGGTGTAACTTTCCGGGGATACTTTCCTGAAGTGTGTTCCTTAGTATTCTGGTTCCTCAAGGTATTTTACCGAAAAAGTTTCTATTGGTAAATACATTTGGAAACTCCTACATCCTATACCTCCTTTTGGTGAGGTTAAGCATGCCAGCAAAGGAAACTCACTGATGAGTCTTGAGGTAAAGAAACCAATTTGAACTTTTTAACCCAATGTATTCCAAATCTGCTGGACTAAAAAAAAAAAACTTTATTGGTTTAATTAACACTTTTTTAGTATTCTATTTTCTAAAACTCGACTTGGGAAATGCTGTCCTATTGGGCATATGCTTTTGTAAAGGTAATATTTAAATATTTACCTTAATTTCCAAAATAAGGAACATTTCATTTACTGTTATGCTATAAACATATTAATATGTTTAGTATTAACATTAATTTATTAATGTTAATTTAATATTAATATCAATACATATTAATATGTTTATAGCATAACATATTAAATTAATATGTAAAAGCAAATGGAAGAATCCCTCAAAAGAAAATACAATTTAAAAAATTTATAAAATTTAAATACAATTTAAAACTTAAAATTTAAATAAAATTTAAAATACAATTAAAACATTAATATGTTTATAGCATAACAAATTAATATGTAAAATTAAATGGAAAAATCCCTCAAAAGAAAATACAATTTAAAAAATCTGTAGAAGTACTCAAATTTATTAAATAAATAGTTTTTAAAGTGAATATCTAAATGTTCACATATTGGTAGGAAAAAACATTCCAAGAATGAGTTCCATCTTTTAAAATTAAAAATAATGTTTGAGGTTTAATAGGATCGTGTTTAGAACAATTTTATACTGAGCATTATAGTATTATATTACTCAGTGTAGGGGGAGATTAGCATAAAGTGGGTTTGGCTTGTACTTCTAATAATAACATCTGAACCAACAGAGTTTGTAATGGCTGGGACCTCGTTATTATTCTGTGTGTCTTTTACATAGCCCCATGGCCTGAGTTCTTTGGAAAGCATGATAGAAAAACTCTAGGGATGTATGTATGTTTTCATCAATCTAGATCTAATGTTATTGTTGTTTAGTCACTAAGTCTTGTCCGACTCTTTGTGACCCAGTGGACTATAGCTCTCCAGGATCCTCTGTCCATGGGATTTCCCAGGCAAGAATACTGGAGTGGGTTGCCATTTCCTTCTCCAGGGGATCTTTTCAACCCAGGGATCGAACCTGCATCTCCTGCATCGGCAGGCGGGTTCTTTACGGCTGAGCCAGCAGGGAAGCCCTACTATCATCTATCAGTTAGCACGTGGGAAGTATTGTACTTAACATTCTGTCATCTCTTGAGTTTCAGGTGAAGCCCCAAAGACTGAGAACAAATATTAGTTGTCATGTGCACCCACATTCTAAAATGAGGTGCTAGATGGCCTAAGTAGGACTTGCAAAGGGAGTGTGAACATACAGGTCCTGCCAGCCCTGGCCCCCTGCACACCTGCTTCAGCTGCCCGAGGGGAGTGGAAGTTAACTGGGAGGGGTCTTGGTCAGGGTTCATTCAGGGGAGCAGAGCTGCTGTGAGGGCCCTAGGGGTTTGTTACGGGCTGGGTGCATGTAGCTTGGGAGGCCCCGGGGCAGCCTCTGTGTGCTTGCTCCTTACCTGCCCGTGGGCCTGGCATTACGGAGGATCTGCTGGGCAGCAGCTGTTGCAGTGTGGATGTGGACGAGAACCAGGAGGCAATGAAGCCCTCAGGATGAACTGGGACGCCCCCCCCACCCCCACCCCCACCCCAAGGAAAACTCAATCTGCCGAACCAGTTCGATGTGCCTGGCTTCCCAAGTCCAGCTCAGAGCAGGAAAAGGGAGTGCCCTCTGCCTTGGAGCAGCATGCCTGCTGGTCCCAGGGAACCAGAGGAGCTGCACATGTGGGTCTCACCTCTTGGCAGTTAGGGAGGCCACAGACCAGCGAGCTGCCTACATGTGCAGCCAGGCTGTCTTCAGGACCCAAAAATGATGGTTTCCACTTCTCTTCCACCTTCTGTGTCTCTTACCAGTTTTGTCTTGTAACCAACTCTAGCCCAGAACCACAGAGGGAGGGGAATTCTGGAAAAGACAGTTCAAGAAGCCCAAGGTTGCTGATGAGGAATTGTTTGGGGAGAAGGTCAGTGTGCTGTGTCCCCAACCTGTCACACGGGCGCTTCCCCACACCGCTAGCCATGTTGGGGTGGGGGATACTTCAGGAGAATCACAGGGCTTGATGGGTGTTGCCTGGAGCTTGGGAACGCAGGAACTGAATGTCTGCCAGGGGAAGATTGAGGCGTGACGTGTGATTGCCCATCACAGGCACAGGGCTGCTCGGAATAGTCTGCCAAGTGCCCTGAGGGCCAGAAGAGAGCTGGCACAGAGTGACAGTCAATAAATATTTGGTGACTGAGTGAAACTGTTTCATTTACATATATGTAATACATGATTTAGTCAGTTATTTTCCCAATATCCAAATTTTCCTTCTTCTTTAAAAGCAGAATCCTAATTTTACTTGTAATGGCAATGCACTCAGTAGAAAGGCCAGATTGCTTTCCCTTGTAGTCGGGTATGATCGTATGGCTAAGTGTTGACCCTATATGCATTTATCATACGAGCTTCCTTGGTGGCTCAGACGGTAAAGAATCAGCCTGTGATGCGGGAGACCTGGGTTCCATCCCTGGGTTGGGAAGCTCTCCAGGAAGAGGGCATGGCAAGCCACTCCAGTATTCTTGCCTGGAGAATCCCCATGGACAGAGGAGTCTAGCAGGCTACAGTCCGTGGGGTCGCAAAGCGTCGGACACAACCAAGCCCAGCACAGCACATATTTATCATATAGAAAGTTACAAGGATACTTCCCAGAAGGCTACTTAGGGAGAGCTGACTCAGCTAGAGGAGGTCTCTGAGCTTTTACACATGGACATGATGCCTGGAGGTCCAGCAGCCGTTTTGGATCATGAGATAACACTGAGTGGAAAAGTAGAACAGTATTGGTTGGTTCTTCTGTCCCCCTGGCTTCAGCAGTATGACGAGCATCATCCTGGCCGTTTTGTTCACAATGCTTAACCCAATAAGAGAGTGGAACAACTGTGGCATGGGGGTGCTGATATGAAAGGAGGGAGTATTGAAGAATTCTTTGTGAAAACAGTATTTTAAAAATTGAAATACCATTGAGTAAGTTTAAAGTGTACACCATGTTGATTTAATACATTTTTATAGTACAATATGATTACCACATAAGGTTAACTAACAACTCCATCACTTAATTCTCATTTCTTCTTTGTGGTGGGGACAATTAAGATCTAGTTCCTTTAACTTTGAAGCTTATGACACAGTATTGCTGACTTTAAGGACCAGTATTTTTTGAGAGGAGACATATGGTACACTGCCATGTCAGCTGGCCTCAGTTAAGTCAGGAGCAAGGTACAAGACTAAAAAATTGCATTGTGCATTTGACATTCTGCCTCTCCAGAAAGTTAAAGAGAATTATCGTAAGAGAGACTAGAAAATATAGGCTGTAAAGTGTCACATGTAATCTAGGCCTTGGGCCGTTGCTTCTCCCAGACCACTAATGACCTGTGTGGAAGGGACAGGCTGTTCTTAGTTCCAGTTCAGCCAGAACATGTAGTAAGTACCAAGAGATGATATCACTAATGGTGCTTACATTCACAAAAATACAACCCTTCTTTTTTTTTTTTTTTAAAATGAACATTCGTCTGACTCAGCCTTTGAAGGGAAGAAGTTCAAGTTGTAGCTTTTCTCTGTGTCTTTATGTCTGTGTCTCTCAGTGTATCCTTCTCTGTATCCTTGTGTTTTGTCCCAGTTATGTATGACTGTTTTGGCACATCTCTCTGAGTGTGTGTGTGTGAAAGAGAGGGAGAGGGACACAGAGATGGGGAAAGATGGGGGGAGAGAGAGAGAGGGAGCAAGAGGAGACTGCCTCAGCAGCTGACTTTCAACTCCTTCATTTTTCTCCCTCTCTTTCTGGCTTTTCATTTCCTTCTTCTTCTTTCTTTCCTTTGACTTGATCTCCATATCTGCCCTGTGAAAGGATTGAACCACATTGGGGTTTCCATATATTTTTGATTCCTCTCCTCAGATCCTGGGCGCTTGGTAGACAAGATGTTCCTCTCTTGGTCGTCCGGCCCAGTGGAGGAGAATGAGAGGGCATCAGCGGGCCTGACCGGCACCCAGTTCAACGGGCTTATCTGGCTGATGCTCCTAAAATCTCATCTCCATTTTAAAAATGGCTCCAGTGGAGCTCCTCATCTGTGTTCTTGAGATGATGTGCGCTTGCTCAGTGTCAGTTTCCAGTAGGTATCAGTGAGGTATTAGTTGTGAGAGTCTTGGGCACAGCCTCCCCTGAGGGCCTCCCTTCCTCACTGAGTTCCATGGGATTTGAGGACCTGTATTAAGCATGTGTGTAAGTCTGTAAGTCTCAGGGCCCACCTTCACTCCCTGCCAAATATTTCCACAGGTGCCCGCATCTTTAACAGAGCTGACCTCGAGGACAAGAGGGATGGGAAATAGGGAGATGTGTGCGTAATTCCGGAGCTGAGAGGCGGCCGGCCCGGCTGTAATAAAGCTGTCTGTTAGGAAGTTATCTTTCATATGCAATTGCTTCCCCTAAGCTCTTAAGCACATTAACTGCACCTGTAATTATACACACCTCAGAAAATGCATAAAAGCTGCCTTCTTTGCCAGACTAAATAAAACTGCAGTCTCCTTCATATCCTCTACTGCCTACTGTACCTTAACGTTGGGGGGGGGGGGGGGGAAGGAAAGAGAAATGAAGGAAAAGAGAAGAAGTAATTGCCCATTAGAGAGTTGCTCATAAGTGAACTTTGCCTCTCGTTTCCAGCATTAATTTTGCTCTGTGTGAACTGCACTTGACACCGTTCCGAGGGCCCTAGAGTCCTGGCCACTCTTGCTGGCCTGCACAGCTCCTTGCTGTCCATTTGCCTTTCAGACAGTGTGGGAGACAACAACAACAACATTTGCTGTGACTCAGGATAGCTTTGCATCAGGGTGGAAAAGCACATATGATTTTCACTGAGAGTCTATCTTGTCTTTTCCACTGACCTACTTTCCAGCATTTGACTATTTTGCACCATTCGGTCCTAATGAGCCTAAAACCCCTGCTAAGATCTCCCTTTATGCCATACCGATCGCCTCCTCCCCACCGGTAGCTCTTTCTCAGGTATTTTTGGGGGCTGGAGGGAAAAGACAAATTCCCTGAATCTGGACTCTTCAGGCGTAATCTCTCCTGGCTGGGGTTTCTCTGTCTACAGCAGGGCATAGCCACGGAGACAAATCTGGCCCAGTTGCCAGACACACTTCTCACATTAGCGGGAAGAAGATAATGGGCAATGACTTACCATCGCCTACTTTCAAAAACTACTTTAATGTAAACCATTCCTTGTACAGTGTCAGTAGAATTAATTGGCTGGTAGTCCACAGGAGATGTTCGGGTCGCCTACAGTTTATTTTATGAGTCCTCCAGGATCAATTTCATGTTTGAATGACTATTCCTATCATATATTTACATACACAGTTGTCCTTTGTGTTCAGAGATGACGTGGTTGCCTTTTTACTCTGTGGGCATATTCTTTCTGGAAGAGAAAGGCAAAAGTGTTACCTGAAGCTCTTTAGGAAATTAGCAAACATTTATCCAGCAAATACGTGGAGATCAGCTGTGGAAGGCGTGTAAGAGACATAAAAAGGCAAAGTGTCTGACCTCATGAATCTTATAATCTTCTTGTGGGGGAGAAGTGCGTGCCCACATCCACACACACACACACAAATGAGACAAACTGGGAGCAGCTGCAGACAGCGTGATAACGAGTGTTGGATGATGACATTGGCATTGAAGTCGAGTCCTGTTGGGCTGCCAGACAGGTGTGGTGACCAGGGACAGTGGCGCGAACTTCCTGGAGGGAAGTTGCGGGTTGACCTCTTGAAGACGATGTCGATTCTTCATCTCCTGTTGAACTATCACAGGACCTTTCTCCAGCTGATCTGGGAAGTGGGTTGAGGGACAAGGTCAGGGTACTGAGGGCATCAGTTGTACGAGGAGTGTGAAGTTACTGTAACTACAGTGGGGCGTTACTGTACGGGGAGTGTGAAGTCACTGTGACTACAGTGGGGCGCTACTGTGCGGGGAGTGTGAAGTCACTGTGACTACAGTGGGGCGCTACTGTGCGGGGAGTGTGAAGTCACTGTGACTACAGTGGGGCGCTACTGTGCGGGGAGTGTGAAGTCACTGTGACTACAGTGGGGCGCTACTGTGCGGGGAGTGTGAAGTCACTGTGACTACAGTGGGGCGCTACTGTGCGGGGAGTGTGAAGTCACTGTGACTACAGTGGGGCGCTACTGTGCGGGGAGTGTGAAGTCACTGTGACTACAGTGGGGCGCTACTGTGCGGGGAGAGTGAAGTCACTGACTACAGTGGGGCGCTACTGTGCGGGGAGAGTGAAGTCACTGTGACTACAGTGGGGCGCTACTGTGCGGGGAGTGTGAAGTCACTGTGACTACAGTGGGGCGCTACTGTGCGGGGAGTGTGAAGTCACTGTGACTACAGTGGGGCGCTACTGTGCGGGGAGTGTGAAGTCACTGTGACTACAGTGGGGCGCTACTGTGCGGGGAGTGTGAAGTCACTGTGACTACAGTGGGGCGCTACTGTGCGGGGAGTGTGAAGTCACTGTGACTACAGTGGGGCGCTACTGTGCGGGGAGTGTGAAGTCACTGTGACTACAGTGGGGCGCTACTGTGCGGGGAGTGTGAAGTCACTGTGACTACAGTGGGGCGCTACTGTGCGGGGAGTGTGAAGTCACTGTGACTACAGTGGGGCGCTACTGTGCGGGGAGTGTGAAGTCACTGTAACTTACAGTGGGGCGCTACTGTACGGGGATTGTGAAGTCACTGTAACTTACAGTGGGGCGTTACTGTATGGGGAGTGTGAAGTTAATTGGGCTTCTCTGGTGGCTCAGAAGGTAAAGAGTCCACCTGCAATGCAGGAGACCTGGGTTCGATCCCTGGATCGGGAAGATCTCTTGGAGAAGGGAGTGACAACCCACTCCAGTATTCTTGCCTCGAGAATCTCCGCGGACAGAGGAACCTGGCGGACTATGGGATCACAAAGAGTCAGGCACGACTCAGCAACTAAGCCCAGAGAGGAGTGAAAAAGACCAGGCAGGCCAGAGGAGGTAGGGGTGAAGGGAGGGAAGGAGGAAGGATGCAGTGTAGGCTGGGGAGCGCTGGGGGAGCGATGCGGGGTTAGGGGAGTGGCTCTGCAGGGTGAAGACGTCTGGGGGGGGAGGGGAAGCGGGAAATGTGATTTGGGGAAAGTTTGCTTCTTGTATGTCATGTGAGGCTCCCTTTGGGGACTCCTTTAGAGTCATCAGTAGAAGCGCAGCTTTGCAAGGATTTTCGGAGTCCCGTTTAATGTTTCTTCATGGTGCGTGTGGCAGAGTGCCAGGTTAGCCATGGAAAGAAGGGAGGCTGCTGTTGAGACCCGGCTGCATTAGAAGGAGAAGCTATTTTATTTGTATTTGAGCTGAGAAAAAAGGGAGTGAAATGAAGTCCTTAGAGTTTTGATGACATGATGGGTTTCCCATTCCACTTGGCTGTTTTGTTTGTTGTTAGGGATGCAGATGTGTTTGCAGGCCCATCATCACTCATTCATTCACTCACTGTGTATTTATCGAGGGCCTTTGGTGTGACAGCTCCTGTTCTGGGTGTTGGCTATACAGAGTGGAGCAGAAGAGATGAAATCCCGGGTCTCACAGAGCTCACATTCTAGTGAAGGTTTTCAGTGTGGGAGTTGGAAGCAAGTGTTTTTCTGCTTTGGTAGATCTTGAGATCTTTCAAATATGACTCAAATCTCATGTCTGCTGTTGACAAAGTTTAATCAGCACTCGAGCAAACAAAATCTTGTGCAGCAATTCTGAAATGCAGGTCTGCAGGTGGGTGTTGGTCTCTCTCTGCAGCAAAGTCATCTGAGATGCCTTTTAAAAATGTAGAAACCCGGCCCTGCAGTTTCTTCTGAATCACTCACAGAGCCTGATTCAAAAGATCTAAGGTAGGGCCAGAGAATGTGTATTTAAAAATTTCCCCCCCCAAAAAAAAAAAAATTTCCCAAATGATTATTTTGTACAATAAGCTTTGACTACATGCATAATTCTGAAATCTACATTTGATAAAGTTGTACTCTCATCCTGTTCTCAGGCCCAGCCCCTTTCCTCCTGAGTTACATGTGCACATAATACACACACACACACACACATACACATTTCTATAACCTTACATGTATAGAGTTATAGTATTGTTTTATGGGCTTATTGTTTTATATAAATGGGATTGTTCTTTCCACGTGATCAATTTCTCAGCCTCCGCTTTTCCTTGTTCTCTTTTTAAGGTAATGTCCAGGTGTATGAGTGGACACATGTCTCATTCCGTGTTAGAGCAGCTGGGAAGAGCTGGGGTCTTTGGGAGCAGTATCTTTGCTTCTGGCACTGGGCCAGCGGCCCTGTGGCAGGTGGCGGCAGCTTGTCCTTGGTTGCACAGTAATGTCTGTGGTGGGGACAGCTTCACCTGGGGGACTTTCCTCCCTGACTTTGGAGGCGCTCAGCTGCATCCTCCGTCCGGCCTGCTGTGGGCCACCTCCTCCCACTTCTCATGCTCTGCACATGGCTCATCCTCTCTCAGCTCAGAGCCTCTCTACCAAAACTCCAAACTGCCCCTGATGCCTAACCCGGGAAGTTAAGGAATACAGACAACCTTTCCTAAGACAGTACCCTATTCTTTAAGGTAGTCTCTTGAAGAAGAATCCTTACTGCATATTAAAAGCCATGGTCTTTCCCTTGGCATTCTTTTGGTACCAAATCCTAGCCATCCTCCAGGCAGACAGATGCTTCAGATGGAGTAGGCTGGGGGAGGTATGTGCTTAGAAAGGTGGAAAGAAAAGTGCATGACTCATTTTAAAATATTGCCCCTGTTTGTCTCAGAAATACGTTGTCCGGCCGTTTGTCACTGGGTCCTGTGACTGACAGTGAACATGCAGCCAGTGTTGACTGCGTCCTGCACTCTTTTCAAATGAACATGTGAAGTGAACGTCGCTCAGTCGTGTCTGACTCTTGCTACCCCATGGACTATACAGTCCATGGAATTCTCAAGGCCAGAATACTGGAGTGGGTAGCCTTTCCCTTCTCCAGGGGATCTTCCCAACCCAGGGATTGAACCAAGGTCTCCTGCATCGCAGGTGGATTCTTTACCAGCTGAGCCACAAGGGAAGCCCTCAAATGAACATATTTGAATGTAATTCTTGGCCAAAGATTAGGAGACACTCCCCTCTCCTAGCCAGGCCCTAAATTAATTAATCTGTTCTTTTTATAGTTTAATAAGGAAATGATTCATAAACCCCAAAGGCTGACACAAGTGAAAAATCCTTTCCAACAGTTCCCTTTACTTTCTGCTTAGGAAAATGTGGAGTAATTGTGGTGAACATACCATAAGGTGATTCCCGGTGAGTCACTTTTTTGCATAATCACCTGCCCTCAAGTGTTCGTTGAAACCGTGACTTTCTTCTGGTCTACAACATGTAACAAAGGAGATGAGCTGTCACTCCTGTGGTTACGTTATATAGCAAAGATGGACAGGTTTTTAATTAAAGTCCCAAATCTGTTGATTTTGAGTTAATAAAAAAGATTATCCTGGGTGGGCCTGACCTAATCAGGCAAAAGTCCTTAAAGAGGGGTCTAGGACCCTTCCTGAGGTCAGAGACTCTTTCTCCTTCTCACTTTGAAGAAGCAAGTGCCTATGAATTCCACAGCCTCAAGGAGACTAGTTCTGACAGCAACCTGGGGACACTTGGAAGTAAATCTTTTGCTAGTCGAGCCTCTGATGAAATGTACCACAGTTGACACTTTGATTGCCATCTTGTTAGACCCTGAGCAGAGGAGCTAGCTATACTTTGGTGTACTTCTGACGTAGAGGAATTGTGATGTAATACATGTGTGTTGTTTGAAGCCACTACGTTTGTGCTAATTTGTTAGGCAGCAGTGGAAAACCAACGTAGGAATAACTAGTTGCAGCCCATCCTGGTTTCTCAGCCCTCTGTTGGTGAGGTTCCTCTCTCTTTCACTCATTTCCTTCCTTTTTCCCCCTTTTATCTGTTCTCTCTTTTCAAAAGCCTGGACAGAGTCGATTTCCCTCCCTAGGATGGGGAAGAGGAGACGCGAAGTTCTGTGGACAGAACCTGGTCACTGTGGTGAGATGAATTCACTTAAAGAAAAAACAGACTTTATTTTTTAGAGTAGTTTGAGGGTCACAGAAAAACTGAGCAGAAAGTACAGATTTCTCATACACTCCCTGCCCCACACGTGCAGAGCCTCCCGCACTATTAATATCCCCTACTTGAGTGGTGCATTTGTTACAGCTGATGAACTTAGAGCGACATGTGATTTTCACCCCAAGTCCATGGTTTCCATTAAGGTTCAGTCTTGGTATTATTCATTCTGTGGTTTGTGTAGGTCTTGACAATCGTAAAATGACGTTTATCTACTAGTGTAGTATCATACAGGGTATTCACTGCCCTAAAAATCCTCTGTATTCCTCCTGTTCATTCCTCCCTCCAACCAAACCCTGGAAACCACAAATCTTGTTTATTTATTTACTGTTTCCATAGTTTTGCCTTTTCCAGAATGTAGTTGAAATCATACAGTACGTAGTCTTTTCAGATTGGTTCCTTTCACTTAGTATATACGTTTAAGTTTCCTCTGTGTCTTTTTATGGCTTAAGAGTTCATTTCTTTTTTGTAGGGGTGAATGATATTCCATTTTCTGGATGTACCACAGTTTATTTATCCATTCACTTCCTAAGAGACATTTCAGTTACTTCCAAGTTTTGGCAGTTATGAATAAAGCTATTGGGGCTTCCCTGGTGGTCCAGTGGTTAAGACTGTGCTTCCACTGCAGGGAGCATGGGTTTGATTTCTGGTTGGGGATCTAAGATCCTCTCAAGCTGCGTGGTGTGACCAAAGGAAAAAAAAATCTCAAAACAAAACAAATAAGACAGACACACTTTGGGGTTGAATAAAGCTGTTATAAATATCTATGTGCAGGTTTTGGTGTAGGCATATGTTTTAACATCATTTAGGCACATACCAAGGAGTGATATTGCTGGATCATATGATAAAAATATGTCTAGCTTTGTTCAGAAACTGCCTAACTCCTCTGTGATGGTGGTATCTTGTTGTTGATTTAATTTGCGTTTCCCTGAAGCCATGATGTGGAGCATCTTTACCCACTTCTTTCTTTATATCTGAGATGGTTGGCAGTGATGAAAGCCATGTATGACTTTTCCTTTCACCCGTGGAGGCTCTGAGAGGCGGGCTTTCTCTGTTCTCCAGTGAAAATGCTGCAAAGTAGCCAGCGTGCATAAGATCTGTTACAAGAAAGCATGTTAAAAATGTGTGGACTGTCTTCATATCTTATTCCTATTCTTTATTTTAATTTATAGAAATTTTCTTTGGGAAATCAGATGGTCTAGGTCTCACGACTGCAAATGAAGGAGGGGCTGGGGAATGGACAAAGACGCTCTGAGGGTCTCCCACACGGGGATGAGCTAAGGTGACATCTTAGGAAACTGCTTTTGTTACAGGTTTTCTTTTCTGGTGGGTGTGAGGGAACAGACAGGACTTCAGGCTTTGTGTTTATCTGCCAACCCAGTCTCTTCTTGCCCATCAACTTAGTGCCCACGCCAGAGAGCTGGGTCAAATGAGGTAACAGCTCATCCAGTTAGTATCAGAAATCAGCTCAGCTCTCCCTCTGGGCTACAGAAATAGCCTGGACTACTGGCTCGGTTAACTGGTTAACTTGCCCTCGTTAAAGACTAGGGCAAGAAATCACATCCGTTTCCTTTACAAGTGAGATATTCTTCCTCTGTTTTACAGTTTCAAAATTTAGAAGTTACGGAGTGTCCAGAGCTCTGGCAATGGTACAATTTAGTAGGCTGCACCATTTCATAGTCTCGCCCTAAAATAACAGTGGTGAAGCCTTGCGACAAATGGTCTAACTCCCGCTCAGATGATGGCCTTGTTACTGGAGACATGAACAGTTGAGGATGGCTGGCTGGCTTTTCTCAGTCTTCTCTGAGCACGAAAAGAGACTGCATAATTGGAGGGGTCAGACTTGACAGAACTGTTCTGCAGTGGGGGCACAGCTCACCTGCTTAGTCAGAGCTGGTGGGTCCTGAGGTTTTGCATGTTGCAAGTATATCCTGTGTAAAACTCATAGATCACATACGGGCTTAGACACACATTTTTCTTGCCCGTGAACGTATTTTTGTTTGAGAAGAGCCAGTTAAGCATGGCAGATGGAACAAATGTGTTTTGTAGCCACTTCCTCTGAAAATTGCATTAAAATGATAATAAAGGCAGAGAAAGGCTTAGACTCACAGGGCAGAAAGAACCGGGGAGGACATGAGCTACAAGCAACCACATTTTGGAGGCTCTAAGTCAGATATCTTATGGTCGCTGATTTTTGTGGACATGAGCTGGCCAAGGAAGATACCCAGATGCAGGTGGAGTTGAGCCACAGACCCGAGGAAGCCTCAGAGATCGGAGTTTCCAGCAACTTTCTGGAGGGACAGGTGGGGACAAAACCAGGATTGGTTGAAAGTCTTTCTCTGAAGCAGTTCGAACCCTCCCATCACGACCCCTTCCCTTCTTCCACAGGGAATCCTGAGTAGGAGGTGAGAGTTCTCTGGTCTCAAGAGGCAAAGTGGAGATCTCAGACATGCTCGTGAGTGGGGCGCCAGCTCAGCTGAAGGTGGGGGCCACAGTGCAAATGAGGAAGCCAGCCCAAGTCAGCGTACTGACTGTCCTGCAGGGCTCCTCTCCCCCGCGCTGGCAGCGCCGTCCAGTGAGAGGTTCTTTCTGGGGGCTGCTCTGCCTCTGATGCCCATTGCCCTGATAATGGGGGGCCCAGGCTTTGGGGTCAGCTCTCATCTTAGCTGTGTGTCTGTCTCGCTCTATGATATGATGGATGTTTACAAAATTTACTGTGGTGATCATTTCATGATATGTAGAAGCCAGATCATTATGCTGTGCACCTTCAACTTCCACAGTGCGTGCTAAGTTACTTCAGTCGTGTCCGATTCTGTGCGACCCCAAGGACTGTCGCCCGCCAGGCTCCTCTGTCCATGGGATTCTCCAAGCAAGAATACTGCAGTGGGTTGTCATGCTTTCCTCCAGGGGATCTTCCCGACTCAGGGATCAAACCTGCATCTCTAGGGTCTCCTGCATTGGCAGGCAGGTTCTTTATCACTAGCATCATTATATCTCAATAAAACTAAAAGAGAAAAGGAAGATGCAACTATTCTGAAAGCCATCTCTCAGTTTTTAGGTCACTGTATTTTCAGTACTCATGCCAGTTATCTATTCTTTTATCTGACTCTTTAAAATTCAGTTCAATAGATAACATGCTAAATAATTAAGGGGGCTTTTCCTAACCTCCCCTTACAGCTGTGGTGACCATGTTTAAAATGTTAGCCATGGGCTAGAGCTGCTTAGATATTTCCTTTTTAACCAGTTTCGAACCGGCTTAATAGCCCTTTTCTTTTACCTCCTTTCTTTTATCGCTACTCAAGTGTGCATCAGTTTCATGCCCTGAATAATTTCAAAGACGTAGGTTTTATTGGAAAACATCCACAGTGGTCCAGAACATGTCTCCCACACTGCCTGACTGTAGGGGCTCTTCAGACGTTGGTCTCTCACAGGCTCAGTGACATCTCTCTATTAGTGAGTGAACATCGCTTATACCCATATCTTGAGAACGTCAATCTGAATTAAAATGTGCCAAGTTTCTTAACGGCACCAACAGATTTCCTAATTAACCTATGAATACTGTCAATCTGTTAATATAGTTCTCTTGTTCTTTTAGGATGAGTTATGTTACATTTCTTTTATTGACTCCAGCAATTTCAGAACTGAAGTGCTCCTAAGGGTATTCCAGACTTCCTTTCAAAACTAAAGAAAATATGAGTAGCATGAATTCAATTCACCAAAATGGTTAGAAACTTTTTGGCTTCTAGACTTTCTTCCCAAGCCAGTCGGTTGAACTTCATGCATTGCCCATTCTGCAATGCATTCTGTCCACATCGCTTTCTGCCCTGACAGAATTCCTAGGGTGAGGTGGATTCCTGACGTTGGTCCGAGGAGTCTGAAAACAGTAGCTTTTATGATCCTTAGTCCACTTTCTTGGCAAACTTGCTGCAGTGTGTCCTTTTTAAATGGACATAAGTGCACAGAATTGGATTAACCATAATCCTTGCTTCATGCCATAGTCTCCTTACTAATCCTTGTCTGGATGTCATTAATTACTGGGATATAATGGATACCTAAACGTCCACCACCCGGCCCCACATATGGAACACTGGTCATGTCTTCCGTCTCCTTAGGTGCTTTCTTCCCATCCTTCCCCCTACATTCTACATAGTTCTCAAAAAAAGGGAATAGCCTTTTTTCTTCTCCTCCTCCTCCTCCTTTTAAAATCACTCATGTTCCAAGATTCATCTTTGTTGTAGCTTGTAGCTATAGTTAAATTTTCACTGCTGGGTATTGTTCTACTCTAGATATAGTACAATTTATGTATCTGTTTTCCCATCAGTGGGCACAATCTATAACTTTACCATGCCCAATTCTTGGCAAAATTGTGAAGTAGGATGGAGTTTGTCTTTGATCACTTTAGTATATTTTTTCTACCCTTCTTTATCCTCTTCTCAGAAGATCATCTAGGCCTCCTGCCTGTCACCTAGTGATGAGTAATAAATGTTTATTGAATGAAGATTTTAAGTGACAGAGAAGATTGAGGGCAACTCTAGTCAAATGGATGCAACTGCTCCGAGCACTGAGCTGAAGAAGTTTCTGCAGCCTCTTTTCAGCTCAGAGGGAAGACTGCCAGGGTCAGTGACCAGCGTTTGTATCGGAGGCGGCTGGGACGTGATAGTTTGGGAGCCCCTTCTTGCCACCCCAGGTTCAGTCCCTCATGGACATTTACAGCCAGCTTGGAATCATGGGCATGGGTTAAAAGCAAAAGAGTAAAACTTCCATTGTAGAATATCAGGTTCTAGCTAGGAAGGTCATTTTTACGAGGGGGAGAAGGTAGTAGCTGGGCTTCGGAGATGGTGTGGTTGGCCATCGGAGTTGGACTCTTTGGGCACGGAGGTGGTCTTAAGCCACGCTGTCTCTCCAGGTCCATTGAGGTTGATTTTTCTTTTTTTTAAATTTCTAACAGGGGGATAATTGTTTTTACAATGTTGTTGGCTTCTGCCACACATCAACATCAATCAGCCATAGGTTCATATGTCCCTTCCCTCTTGAATCTCCCTCCCACCTCCTACCCCATCCCATAAAGGTTGATTCTGATTTTTATTCTCTGTTAAATATCTAATATAAAATGTGCGTGTTTCTGAGGAAAACTGCAAAGGATGTCATTTTTCAGCCTTATGGTTAAATGCATATTTTCTATTTGAATCTTTCACTTATAAAGACTGAATACGATGACACTTAAAATAATGTGTTTTTAAGTTGTCTAGTTGTTTAAATGTAAAGTGCTGAAAAATTAATCTGTTTTTGGCTATGGACTCAATGTCCTTTCTTTTTTTTTTTTCCTTCAATGTCCTTTCTTTAAAATTTTTATTTTAATAGATGTTTTGTTCTGGCTCAGGTTTTGATAGCAATATTGGCTTTACTGATACCAATTCCATCTGTAGCTTTGCTTGTGAATGGCATTATCATAAGATAATAGATCTGGAAAGAAACATCAAATATCTTAATTGAGTGTTTCAGATCCGTGGCCCACCTGCATAGAATCACCTAAGAAAACTGCATAAAATATAGATTTCTGGGCTCTGTTCCTGGTCAAATAAATCAAGTTATTAGGGTAGAAGCCCAGTAATCTTCATTTTATAAATCTCCTAGGTGATTCTGATCCATGTGAACATTTGAGAAATGTTAATCCAGTCTAAATTTCACTGTATAGTGAAGATAACAGTAACCCAAGAGGTTAGTGACTTTTCTAGGGTTCAGAACTAACTGGTTCAGAGCTGGGTAGTCACTTGAGGTGAGGTTATGGCAGAAAAATTAACATATTTATTTTTCAGTTTATAGGTGGGATTTAAAATAGCTTATTCTTAAATAACCCTCAAGCCCCACAGGCTGCAAATATGCCCCAAATGCCTGTTGTTAGGTTAATAGTTTCTTGTTACCCTGAGTATCCTAAAATAGGCAGATGTTCGATGTTATTGGAAATCCATGAAAAAATCCTGAGATCCTCTTTAATGACTGTCTAATAATTTGGGGGGTGGGATTCTTTTGGGAACAAAGGAAATAGTCACCATTCTTACAAGATCTCTGAATCTGTTTTCCAAAGATACTTGTGCTTGCAGCATGAGAGAACAGTGATGTCTGCAAACTTCCTTCTTAAAAGTTCTTTGTTTATTAACAGAAAATGTTTTACGATTCAGTTGAAGAATGGGGATTAATTTCTTCTTAACTCCTATCTCTTCCCTAAGCGAAGTACAAAAGGAACTAGAACCTTCTACTCCAGCCCACCTGGAACCTTGCCAGGCCAAGTCCATGGACAGCTCCTCTGTGTCTTCCTCCTAAGGCTAAGTTAAGCTGCACCAGTTAAAGTCCAGGACAATTTAGACATTTGAAAAAAAAAAAAAAAAACCTGAACAAAACTCTGTCTTTCAGCAGTGTGGGTTGACTTTTGCTTGAAACTATAATGATCAGAGAAAAAGGGAAGTGAAAATCTTTAGTCCAGTTCTTCTAATGCCTTGATTCTTTGCTGTCATTGATATTATTTACAGAGGCAAAGAACTGGATGTCAGCCCTAACTTGGGTTGTTTCTAAAACACCCAGGATCAGTATCACGTTAACACTGTAGCATGAATTAATTTCATAATTTGGTAGGCACTGGTCTGGCCTCCTTAAAATAGCCTGAGTGTGGGCCTATCATCAGTTTTATATGGTGGACCATAAAGAAGGCTGAGCACCAAAGAATTGATGCTTTCAAATTGTGGTCCTGGAGAAGACTCTTGAGAGCCCCTTGGACTGCAAGGAGATCAAACTAGTCAATCCTAAAGGAAATCAACCCTGAATAGTCATTGGAAGGACTGATGCTGAAGCTGAAGCTCCAATACTTTGGCCACCTGATGCAAAGAACTGACTCATTTGAAAAGACCCTGATGCTGGGAAAGATTGAAGGCAGGAGAAGGGGGTGGCAGAGGATGAGATGGTTGGATGGCATCACCAACTTGATGGACATGAGTTTGAGCAGGCTCCAGGAGTTGGTGATGGACAGGAAAGCCTGGAGTGCTGCAGTCCATGGGGTTGCAAAGAGTTGGACACGACTTAGCGACTGAACAACAGCAGATATGGGCTTATCATCAAGTTTAGGAAAACACCGTCAACATCAATCATAAAGTAAACCTGAACTGACCTATGGTCGAGTTGAGTTTACCTGTATTATGGTCATTATTTTGATGCTATTCTGGTTATAAAAGGAGAAAGTTCTTGGTTTCATCATTTAGGAACAAACTGAATTATTCATGTAGTTTTTGTACCCTCAAAGATTTCAAACCTAAAATCATTTATATACTTTAATAATTTTTGTCTCAAAGCTGTGTATGTCTTCTTTCACCCGCATTGTGTGTATCAGTAGTTTGTTATTTTTTGTTCATGGGTAATATTCTGTTTATGAACATGCCATGATGTATTTCAATAGTTGATGGATGTTTGTTTCTAATTTTAGTTCCTCTGAGTACAGCTGCTATGAACATTTAAATACAAGTGTTTGTGTGGTCCAAGTTTTCATTTCCACTGGGTACCAATCTAGGATTAGTATTGCTGGGTCATATGGTAAGTATATATTTAAAGACATTGCAGAACAGTTTCCAAAGTGGCTGTACTGTCTTGTGTTCCTTCCAGTAGCGTGAGAATTCTGGTTGCTATTTGAGGTGGTTTCTGATGGAAGCATGGGAAGGATGGGCACATTGGTTTTCGTGGGGAAGATGTGAGTTGCTGTCATTAGAGGTGGTCATGGTTGGTGCTCAGAGGCTTCTCACAGTCCCTGAACAAAGAGACTCCACACTCGTCACACTTTCACGGCCACCCCGAAGTCAGTTGGTGTGTCTGTTGCTCCTCTCAGACCAAGAGCTGCCTGAGGATGAGGGTCAGACCTTGTTCCTCGCTGTAGTCTCAGATCCCAGCATGTCTGGCCACAGTCAGCCTTGGGATGTGCTGGTTGAGTTGAACAGCAAATATGTCTCATAGCCAGGAGGGTGTTAGGAAGGGAGAGCTCAGGTGGCGTGCCTCCTCTCTTACCCTGGCCTTCTTATCCTCTGTGATGGAGAAGCACCCATGATCACAGATTTCATGTAACCACACAGTGGATGTGGAATGAAGTTGAAGAAGAAAGGGTTATAATGGCCATGAAGCGTTTATCAAAGGAGAGTATGAAACCCAGAAAAGTCAAGCATATTGTGATCAAAACCATCTGGAGGTTCCAGAGCCCTTGGTCACAGCACACCTCAATTGCCTTCTCCCCCGTGTGCCCTGCCCCCTGTACATTTGCCTCCCTGGGTTTGTTTAGAGGGGAGTGGAGAGTGCTGGGATGTTAGGATGCTACCTGAATTTTACTTTGGCTGGAATCAAGTAAGCCCCACTGATGTCTGCACATTGGTAAGTCCTGCTCATGGTGCTCTTTTCTGCAATGTCAGTGACCTTATCTTTAAACCATCCCCTGTCCATTCTCTTTTTTATTTGTTGAGCTTTAGATGGTGAAAGATATTCAGTTGAATAAAGTGTGTTTGGGGTCACTCAGTCTTGACAAAGTCAGTCAGCCCCTAGACTCTCCTATAAGATGTTTCCATTTAGCAGACAAAGTTATGTTTTTTTTTCTTTCTCCTTCCTCACTTCCCCCACCTCCACTTTTATCCCTGAGAGCAAATTCAGGGCCCCTCTGAGTTTATATTGCCTGTGATTAATTGGCCCTAATGCAAGTGTTCACGGCTGTGCGTGGGATGTTTCTTAGTGTGACACGCATCCTTTCGGTGCTTAGGAACGGTTGCTTCCCTTTGTGTGTGTAATTCATTGTGCTGTGGAATGCATTTCCTGTGTGCTGCTGTTGTTCCAGGAGCTGCCACACTCAGCGGCCACTACGGTAGGACTCGGGTACACACGTTTGCTTATGGCCGTTTAAAACGTGAGTAAATCTTACTTGACATTGCTATACATGACCACGACCTGCAATTATAGAAACAAAGAACTTTCCAGTGAGCTGAAGCGATCCTAGAAACACGTGGGCTGCCTTAGAGGTAAGGTGGGGGTGGGGGAGTTCCATTAAATTCAGGCAGGGCCCAGCTTGAGGAGCGCAGAAGGGAGCACCCTATTGCATAATATGTAGGTATAGAAAATCATCACACTGTACACCTTTGTTGTTCAGTTGCTAAGTTGTGACCAGCTCTTTGCAGCCCCATGAACTGCAGCACACCAGGCTTCCCTGTCCTTCACCATCTGCTGGAGTTGGCTCAAACTCATGTCCTTTGGGTCAGTGATGCTATCTAACCATCTCAACCTCTGCTGCCCCCTTCTCCTCTTGCCCTCAATCTGCCTCAATAAAGCTGGAAGATAATTGGATTGTGTTAATCAAACAAACACAATTTATTAAGTATTTAATACATGGAGAGAGAGAGAGAGAGAGAGAACGAGCTGCACCTGTATCGTCCTCTAGCTACAGTTCTGGGCCCAGCACGTATCCTTGCCCTCATCTCTCCCCACTGGGACGGGGCATTGTTTTCCTAGCTCCCTTCCTGGAGCTGCAGTGTGTTTTCACTAGTGCACCAGCTTGCCCTTCCCTCCACAGGTGAAGGCTTCTGTTTCATAGAGGAGATAGAGCACAGGAGTGTGGGTGGGTTGTACCTTTCCTCCAGTCTGCACTTTTGTAGGACTCTTCACAAGTTCTCTGAGCTCCTGGTAGGGTCCATGGACAAAACCCCTGAATAGGGTGTTGATTCCTCCAATTGCTTGGACTCCTTGGGACTTTGTGCACTTGCTAGTATACACACCTTGCTTTTCAGCAGGTCATCAGCTACTGTAGCTGAACTCTTCTCACTCATATCCACTTGCATCTACCCAGGCAAACAAGAACTCTTTCACTGAAGGTGTGTGTATATCTATCTATCTATCTATCTGTCTATCTCCTTAAAATATGAGTCATTTCATTGCTTGCAACCTGAGTTCTCTGATGAATGTAATGAGCTTTCACGTTGCCCAGATTTTCTTCATTATAGTGTGGAAGTGATCCTTTTTGTAACTTTCTACTAATACATCCCCAAGCATCTTGCTTTTTTTTTTTTTTAAATATTGTTTTTCCTGGCTATAGCAACATCTAATTCTAGAAGTTGACAGTCATATTCTTTCAGCTTTTTGAAATATTATTTTATTGTCCGTTGAGTTGCATTGTTTCCATTGAAAAGTCTGTGGTCAGTCTTACTGTTGCTCCTTTGATGGTAACGTGCCTTTTTTTTTTGGTAATAGATTTCATTTTTTATTTTCACAGCAAAATTGAGTATGTACAGAGTACCCATATACCTCTCATCTCCCTCCCTCATACCATCAGCGTTCTGCATCTGAGTAGTACATCTGTTATAATCGACAAACCTACAGTGGCACATCATTATCACCCAAACTCATAGCTTGCTTTGGGATTCATCCTTGGTGTTGTACATTCTGTAGGTTTGGAAGAATGCATAATGACATGCATCCAGTGTTGTTGTATGATACAGAATAACCTTTACTGCCCTAAAAATCCTCTGTACTTTGCCTTTTCACCCCTCCCTCCATTCTGTCTTTTGGCAACCATTGATATTTTTACTGTCTCCATAGATTTGTCTTTTCCAGAATGCCGTGTAACATGTAATGTCATATAGTACATCGTCTTTTCAGATTGACTTTCACTTAGTAATATCCTTTAAAATTTCTTCCATGTCTTCATGGTTTGATAGCTTATTTCTTTTTAGCAGTGAATGATATTCCATTTTACGGTTTTATCATAGTTTATCCATTCACCTACTGAAGACTGTCTTGGCTGCTGCTAAGTTTTGGCTGTTATAAATAAAGCTTCTGTAAACATCTATGTGCATGTTTTTGTATGGATATAAGTTTCAGTTCATTCAGGTAAGTACCAAGGAGAATGATTGCTGGATTGTATGGCAAGAGTATATTTAGTTTTGTAAAAAACTGCCAAAGTTTCTCCCAAATTGACCGTACTATTTTGTATTCTCACTAGCAGTGAATAAAAGTTCCGTAGCTACATATCATTGCCAGAATTTGCTATTCTTTTTCTGCTTTTTAAGATATGCTATTTGTTTTTTGTTTCTAGAAATATTTTCTATGATGTGTGCATCTTTAGCATTGTCATGCTGGGGAGCAAATCTGTCATGCTTCTTGAATCTGTGTTTTGGTGTCTTTCATCAGTTTTGGGAAAGTATCAGCCATTATCTTTTCAAATATTGTTTCTACCCTGCATTAAGTTTCAATCAAAGAGGCAGAACCACTAGGAGATACATGTACACACACACACACGCACACAGATGTACACAAACAGGTTTATTATTGGGATTTGAAATTGCCTGATGAAATTGCCTGAACCAGTTAAATAGAGGAAGTTGTTTCTTCTGTTCCGGGTGCTGTAGCTTGAAGTCAGTAGGATAGATAGAGAGGAAGAGGAGAACTGGGAATCCACAAGAAAGAACTGGAGCCCATATCAGTCTCTTACTGCCTCCAAGACCCCAACTTCGATGATGAAGTGCCCTGCAGAAGAAGCTGGCATCCTTTGACATAGAGCTAAAATGTGCCCATCCCAGGAGTTAAAGAGACAGCAGAAGGAACTCTGAGAGGAACTGGCTGATGCTTCAGCCTACAAAGCGAGTCAGCAGGTAAATGACAAGGTATGTGAACTGCGCCAGAGCATTGTGCCCTCCTGTGACCTTCTGAGTGTGAAAGGAATAGGGCCGCTAACTTACTTCTGTCTTTCGAACCTTGCACAAAGTGTCTCTTGTAACCCGTATTAATCCATGCTATGCAGGGAAAAACATTTTAGCAAAATTAGTTGCAATTCAGCTAAGTTGCTGCTGCTAAGTTGCTTCAGTCATGTCCAACTCTTTGTGACCCCGTAGACGGCAGCCCACCAGGCTCCTCTGTCCCTGGGATTCTCCAGGCAAGAATACTGGAGTGGGTTTCCATTTCCTTCTCCAGTGCATGCATGCATGATAAGTTGCTTCAGTTGTGTCTGACTGTGACCCCATGGACAGCAAGCAGCCCACCAGGCTCCTCTGTCCATGGAATTCTCCAGGCAAGAGTACTAAGTTGGCATGATATAAATTCATCTCATCTCATACCTGATTATCTCACTCTTCTCTTTCTGAGCTCCAGTTCTAGACACTCTCCTGTTGTCCCATATCTCTTACATTGATTATATTTTGTACTTTTCTTTTGAATCTCTGTCCTTCAGTCTGGATATTTTCTTATTAACTATCTTCCTTTACTAAATCTCTGTTCTACCATTTTGAATTTGCTGGTAAATCTATCCATTGGGTTCTTAATTTTGATTTTCCTGTTCAAGATTTCTCTTTGTTCCTTGTTTTAAGAAAGTAATTTCTGGTTCTTAGCTGATGTTGTCTGTATTCTCATTTACTTCCTTGAACATGTTAATCATAGTTATTTTCACATTTATATCATATAATTCTAATATCAAGTCTCTTGTGGGTTTGTTTCTATTTTTGTTTCTTTTGGTTTTTGTCCATCCTTGTCTTTTTATTGACTGAATTTTCCTAGTTACTTTTGATTAAGTTATAAACATTGTACATAAAATCTTGGAGATTACTTGAGACTTCAATGCTTTTATTTTCTTTCCAAGAGAATTTACTCTTGCTTCTTACAGCAATAAGTGTAGGGACTGAGCTTATTCAAGCTCAGCTTTGTCTTTATAAGGGCCTATATACTAGGAACTAAAGACCCTCCTGATGAGGGTGAAAGAGGAGAGTGAAAAAGCTAATTTAAAACTCAACATTCAAAAAACTAAGATCATGGCATCTGGTCCCATCACTTTATGGAAAATAGAAGGGGGAAAAACGGAAGCAGTGACAGACTTTATTTTCTTGGGCTCCAAAATCACTGTGGATGGTGACTGCAGCCATGAAATTAAAAGACACTTGCTGCTTCAAGAAAAGCTATGACAAACCTAGACAGCATCTTAAAGGCAGAGATAATCACTTTACTGACAAAGGTCCATACAGTCAAAAGTATGGGTTTTCCATTAGTCATGTATGGATGTAACAGTTGGACCATAAAGAAGGCTAAATGTTGAAGAATTGATGCTTTTGAACTGTGGTACTGGAGAAAACTCTTGAGAGTCCCTTAGACAGCAAGGAGATCCAACCAGTCAGTCCTAAAGGAAATCAATCCTGAATATACATTGGAAGGACTGATGCTGAAGTTGAAGCTGCAATACTTTGGCCCCCTGATTGTGAAGAGTCAATTCATTGGAAAAGACCCTGATGCTGGAAAAGACTGAAAGCAAAAGGAGAAGGGGGCAGCAGAGGATGAGATGGTGAGATAGCATCACTGACTCAGTGGACATGAGTTTGAGCAAAATCCAGGAGATATTGACTTGACAAGGAAGCCTGGCGTTCTGCAGTCCATGGGGTCTCAAAGGGTCAGACATAACTTAGCAACTGAACAACAACAACGACAATATATTTACATGTACTTCTACTTGGAAAAGCATGTATTTTTCAAAGAATAACACTTTAAGGGTCCCAACTGAAAGCCTTGTTCAGTTGGAAAGGACACTCCTTCTTCATGAGTCCTATATTTTAATCTTTGTCTCTCCAGCTCTGTTTGACCCTTGAAATCTTTGCTCAGCTTCTCATCTGTTACTTTTGAATAAAAGTATCCGCAGGGAAAAAGTGGCTAGCTTTCTCCTGAAGGATTTTGGTCTTTTAAGTCTTTGCTTCCTTGGTGGTCCTCTTAATACTTTTGAACAGACATTTCTTGTATTTTTCCACGTTTTCTAGCTATTGATGGGAGATGTAGTCTGAAAAACTATCCATTGTAGGATGCCTTCAAATGGCACTTTTTAAAATTGTTTTTCAGGGTTTTTTTTTTTTTTTGGTCAATATTTTAGGGATTTGAGAATTGATCTTTGTGAAAGAAAAGCTATTTTTGAACCTTGAGCTTTAATGATATTAGGTGGAAGAATGCCCTCATTGAAGTTTCTATCATCTGCTTTGTTTGTTTTAACAAGTAGATGTATGCTGGTATGGCATGGGAAATTCATCATGAACACACTCATCTCATAGAGGAAGAAACAGGCAGGAGGATCAAATCTTTTGGGTTTACAAGAGACAACTGAAGATACCTTAGGATTTGGGTTTGTATGCTCCGTTCTTAAGCTCAGAAAATCTTAAACCTTTTGATTTTTCTTATAGTACTTTTGCTTGTGTGCATGCTCAGTCACTCAGTTGTATCTGACTCTTTGTGACCCTGTGAACTGTAGGTTGCCAGGTCCCTCTGTCCGTGGGATTTCCCAGACAAGAATACTGGAGTGGGTTGTTGTTTCCTCCTCCAGGGGATCTTCCTGACCCAGGGATGGGACCCATGGCTTCTGTCTCATCTCCTCTATTGAAGGTGGATTCTTTTTCGCTGAGTCACTGGGGAAGCTCAGTTTCACTTATATTCATAAACCAGAAAAATGTTTTAGACCGCTTCTCTTCAGCCACTCATGAATGCTTTTGGCTGAGATTTTGCTGCTGTTTTGGCTCCTAGGTTCCATCTCTTCACATTGTTTGGGTGACTCTTAGATATCTCCACCTCTTTTAGCTCACTGGGGTTGTGTAAACTTACACACACAGCAGGAAAACAATATCCTTTCAATTGTATGTACAGATTCTTGAGAGTTGCTTTCGTTTTTCGTAGTCATCCTGTCTTTGGATTTTAATCTTGTTGAGTTCCTGTCTTTTTAGCTCTTGTTGCTTTCCCCCTTTTGTCTCTGCACCCTTGTCAGTCCTGGCCCCCAATTATGTGCATTCCTTCCGGGCTCTGCTTCAGTAGGTCATATCGGTAGCTCAGAAATGACCATAATGGAAGTATTTACAGCACTGGAATTGGAAATACTGCCTACCAAGGCTTTCATTTCCCAGAGAGCAAGTTGTTAAGCATTTACCAGCTCACCTATGCCCTAATCCCTCCATGCAGCAAAGTGCCATCAGTGCAAAGATGGATGTCGGTGTGGTACAAGCGTGGAACTGCATCACCCACCACTGAGTACCACGGACAAACTAGGAATGGAACGTTAGCACTTCCCGTCCATAAAACCCCTTGGTTGTCCTGCTTCTGTGGGTCATTCATTTGTTCCTCTTCTGTTCAGTCTCCCTCTCCTTTCAGGAGGAAAGAAGTAGTTTCTCTTTTTTCACCCCTTCAACCCACAGTTTGCACGACTACAGGGAGCGTCATTCCCAGTGTATCGTATGTGATCGCATTTGGTGCAGTCCCCGCACAGTGCGAGGCAGTGGTGTCAAGTGTGTATTCCTCGTCCCAGCTGTGACGTGTTGCCCTGGTCTGCCTTGGTTTTACTGCACTGTGGGGTCGAGGTACAGACCCAGCCGGCGGTCACAAGGTGAAACTTCAGCAGACAGGCACGTGTCGGCGTCAGTGTTCCCTGGCGCACCGTCAGCTGAGCTGATGAGAAGAGTCGCTGCAGTTCCTGCCGCCGTGGCTGTGGGGTTTCTCCCTGGGGCTCCCCCAAAGCGTCAGCACAGGCCCACAGCAGGGACCAGCACGTGTGGGTTAGGAAGCCGGGGTTTGACCTTCCGCCTTGATGTGCCACATGCCAGTGCCTTTACTTTGGCTGTTTTGTTTTTTCACCTGTAAAATGAGTGCAGTGTTAGTTGACTTTTCTATCTTTTATAACAACCACAACGGGGCTCATCACCTTGTTTAATCTTTGTAAGAATCCTGTTTGGTAATAACTATAAGATGATTTCAGCAGCTGCTGTTGATCAATCATTTATCTGCCATCATAATCTTGGTACTTCACACAAGTTACCTTGTTTAATATTCATAAACTCTTAGGGGTTAAGGGCTTCCCTGGTGCCTCAGACAGTAAAGGATCTGCCTGCAATGCAGGAGACCCGAGTTCAACTCCTGGGTCAGGAAGATCCCCTGGAGGAGGGCATAGCAACTCACTCCAGTATTCTTGCCTGGAGAATCCCATGGACAGAGGAGCCTGGTAGATTACCGTCCGGGGTTGCAAAGTGTCGGACACGATTGAGCAGCTAACACTTTCACTTTGGGGTTAAATGCTGCCATCCTGATATTCAGAGGAGGAAATGAAACCTACTAAAGGTTGAAAAGGATTGGTCCAGAGTGTCACAGGAAATGGCAGATTCAGGGTTTGAGCTAATACAGGACTCTGACACCTGCGTTCTCAGCCACTGTTACCCCTCAGAAAAAGAAAGATGAAAAGAGTTCAGGGGGCGGTGTTCTTGCCTGTCTGAGAGGAAGGAGGTGACCCTGGCCTTCGGCATGGTGCTCACTGCGCTGCGGTGTGGGGGTGTGCTCCCAGCACAGGCCTCCTGGGGGCTCCAGTTTGGGTCTGGCCACTTTCCTGCCTCGCGCCCCAGCTTCCTCTCCCCTGAGAAGGTTTCTCTGAGATGGGACTGCTGCTCTCCAGGGAGGAAAGTGCTTCTTGCCAGCTCCAGTCTTCCACCGCTGCCCTCCATGGGGATTCACACCATGGAATCAGTGTACAGACCAAACCCGAGTGTCACAGAGTAAATGTTGCACATTTCATGTTAAATCACATCCTAAAACAAGTGTGAATCATTGGGATTCAGTGAGAAACGCACATTTCAGGGATCGAGATGGGTTTTGATTAGGGTGCAATCCTAGCAATGCCCTTGCCTATCTCCCCACCTTCTCTTGGGGGGTCTGGCCATTCGGTCACCAACAGTGGGACGTGACGAGGCAGGCGTGGGGGGTGGGCTGGACAGAGTGCCACTAGCCACACAGGGACTGCAAATGTGGAAAGTAATGTGGGACTTGGGGCTCACGAAAAGGTATCTTTCTGATTATGCATAAAAAATTAACAGAGAAAGGACACTGGGGCCAGGAGTAGCCACAGATAGATATGTTAGCATCTATGAGGGGGCTTCCCTGGTGGCTCAGATGGCAAAGAACCTACCTGTCATGCAGGAGACCTAGGTTCAATCCCTGGGTTGGGAAGATCCCTGGAGAAGGCAATGGCATCTATGAGATCAGTTCATGTTTTCACAAGTGACTAAGGGTCAGGAAGCAACAGTTAGAACTGGACATGGAACAACAGACTGGTTCCAAATAGGAAAAGGAGTACGTCTAGGCTGTATATTGTCAACATACTTATTTAACTTATATGCAGAGTACATCATGAGAAACGCTGGTCTGGAAGAAGCACAAGCTGGAATCAAGATTGCTGGGAGAAATATCAGTAACCTCAGATATACAGATGACACTACCCTTATGGCAGAAAGTGAAGAATAACTAAAGAGCCTCTTGATGAAAGTGAAAGAGGAGATTGAAAAAGTTGGCTTAACACTCAACATTCAGAAATCTAAGATCATGGCATCCGGTCCCATCATTTCATGGCAAATAGATGGGGAAACAGTGGAAAAAGTGGCTGACTTTATTTTTTTGGGCTCCAAAAATCACTGTAGATGGTGACTGCAGCCATGAAATTAAAAGACGCTTACTCCTTGAAAGGAAAGTTATGACCAACCTAGACAGCATATTAAAAAGCAGAGACATTACTTTGCCGACAAAGGTCCGTCTAGTCAGGGCTATGATTTTTCCAGTAGTCATGTATGGATGTGAGAGTTGGACTGTAAAGAAGGCTGAGTGCTGAAGAATTTATGCTTTTGAACTGTGATGCTGGAGAAGACTCTTGAGAGTCCCTTGGAGTGCAAGGAGATCCAACCAGTCCATCCTAAAGGAGATCAGTCCTGAGTGTTCATTGGAAGGTCTGATGTTGAAGCTGAAACTCCAATACTTTGGCTACCTGATGCGAAGAGCTTACTCATTTGAAAAGACCCTGATGCTGGGAAAGATTGAGGATGGTGGAGAAGGGGACGACAGAGGATGAGATGGCTGGATGGCATCACCAACTCAATGGACATGAGTTTGGGTGGGCTCCAGGAGTTGGTGTTGGACAGGGAGGCCTGGTGTGCTGCAGCTCATGGGGTTGCAAAGAGTCAGACTGAACTAAACTGAACTGAAGGATTACAGGCCCCAGAGGGTGTCCTTAAATGCCACCACTGCCCTCACTTTACACGATCTTTGCACGCAGTGGCTTGCAGGCCTCCGTGGTTCTGTTATGCGGGGTTGGCAGTCTGGCTTCTCTGTGGCTGACGGATGTCCTGGGTGTGTCCACGGCTGGGAGTGGTCCTGTGTGGAGCCGAATCCTGGCAGGTCCGGGAGGAACTCCCCCACCAGAGAGGGCCTCACATCTCCTGGCTGTGAGCTGGGGCCGTGGTGGTTTCAGAGAAAGGCAGGGTTCTGGGTGCTCAGGAGAGCAGGGAGGGGCTCCATGCTGGGAAGCAGAGGACAAGGGACACCCGTGGCCGGTGAGCCCGAGCGCCTGGTGGAAGTGAGGCTGACCCTCGAGAGGAGCCTTGGGCCTCCATCCTGACTGAGAGAGTGACTAATGTTTACTTCTTCCCTTCTTACTTTGCTGAAGTGTTTGCTTATTTAATTAAGGCGTTATTGAGATTTTGTTTTTGCCTTTGATGTTGTAATTCTATGACAAATAACTGGTAGATGACTTCATGAGAAAATCATATTTTTTTTCCGCCAGGATTTCTGTGTGGGTAGTCTCCTTGATGTGTTATGTATCTGCCTGACACATATCTGTTGATGACTGTGTGGACCCCGGTCAGTGCTTGATGTGTTATTGATGGCCCCGATAGCATCACCCTCCTCATCACCTGTCATCAGTCTTCAGTGGCAGGGTGGGCATCTCCCGTGGGAGAGAGGCTCACCGGAACTTGGGTACCAGCATTGTCACCCTATCTCCATCCATTTTGCAGAAAGCATGGCTCTTGTCTACCTCGGGTTCACAGATGTGCAGAGACCCTCCCTCAGGTTTATACTAAGGCCGTGTCCTTTAGCCTGCAAGGGAGGGCAGGGCTGTCTCTGCTGCGTCTTGCCCCACTACCACCCCACTAATGACTAATGACTGCCGCCCCATCTAATGACTCCACTTTACGTGGAGGCCAGGATGGCTGTAAACATGTATCACATACTGGGGCTGTGGGGGGAGCTTCAACAACATGTTAACTTTCCCACCATTCCGGAGCCTGGAAGTGTGAGGTCAAGGTGTGTGCAGGCAGGGTTGGTTTCTCTGGAGGCCTCCCTCCTCGACACGCAGATGGTCACCTTCTCGCCGTATCTTCTTGGGGTCTTCCCTCTGTGCATGTCTGTCCTCATCTCTTCTTATGAGGACAGGCTTCCCTCAGAGCTCAGTTGGTAAAGAATCTGCCTGCAGTGCGGGAGACCCCAGTTCAGTTCCTGGCTCAGGAAGGTCCCCTGGAGAAGGGATAGGCTACCCACTCCAGTGTTCTTGGGCTTCCCGGGTGGCTCAGCTGGTAAAGAATCCGCCTGCAATGATGGAGACCTGGGTTCGATCCCTGGGTTGGGGAGATCCCCTGGAGAAGGGAAAGGCTACCCATTCCAGTATTGTGGCCTGGAGAATTCCATGGACTGTATAGTCCTTGGGGTCGCAAAGAATCAGACATAACTGAGCAGGTTTCACTTTCACTTCTTATGAGGACACCAGCGATATTGAGTTGGGAGCCATCCACGTGACCTCATTTTAACCTAATGTTTTCTTCAAAGACCTCATCTCCAAGTCCAGTTGCATTCTCAGGCACCGAGGATTAGGACCTCAACATATGAGTTTTGAGGGCCATACAGCCCGTTACAGTAACTGGACAAAAGTGACCAAACGGCCAGTGACCGTGACATTTCGACAGCCTTGGAGGGAAGCGGAAACAGAGGAGATGGTCCTGTTACCAGCAGGTGGCACAACTTTGGTGATGCTGGGGGCCCACCAGGCCCTCCAAGCCTGTCCTCAGCCTGGACCCCCACCTCTTTATCCATTCATCTGTTGATGGACTCTTGGGTGGCTTCCGTGTCTTGGCTTTTGCAAACAGTGCTGCTCTGAACACTGGAGTGCATGTATCTTTTTGAAGTATTGTTTTCATATTCTTTGGATATGGATCCAGGAGTGGAATTCCTGGGTCATTGTGGTGGTTCTATGTTTAGCTTTTTGAGAAACCTCCATACTGTTTTCCACAGTGGCTGCACCAATAGTGTAGAAGGGTTCCCTTTTCTCAGCATCCTTACAACATTTGTTATCTGGGGTCTCTTGGAGGATAGCCATTTTTCATGCACATAGCTCATTCTTAAAGCACAGGTGAATTTAACCTTTTACTGATTGAAAGTGAGGGTCCCATTCCATTTTCCCAATTTCACTCAGCACACATACCTATTACTAGTATAATATGAAATAAGAAATGGGGACATTGGGCTGCTAGTCCTGGTATTCCTGTGGCTTGTCTGTGACGACGTGGTGTTTGAGGATGGACCTTTTGGAGCACAGGTTCTGGCTGTGGAGTGGAGGTGGACCCAGCAGACATGTCCACCATGGTAGGCTCAGGAGCCCGTGAGGAGCCTGGCGCAGCATCCCATGGGCACAGAAGGTGCTTGTCCTCTCTTCCCATCTCCCTAGTGGAAATTCTTTGTGAATTCTAAGGCAGTACTCAGCTCAGGCTCTCAACATTGCACTGTCCGGAACTTGTTAGCAGTACATATTCTTAAACCAGAAATTCTGGGCGTGGGTGGGACCCACTAATCTGTGTTTTTAACGAGCCTTTCAGGTAATTCTGATGCATGAGAGGGTTTGGGAACCACGGCTGTAAGGCCACCTGATACAAGACTGAGATACCACTTACTACCTGCTCTTTGCAGGCTGGGATGGAGCTGATATGTGTGCACAGAGGCATCTCAACTATGTCATCTGGTTGCTGCTCTTAGATGAAATAGTGTTGTCATCATCTTACTCTGTTCAGCAAATGCTTTTAATAATTATCATGTTTGCATTTCACAATATACTTTTAACCAGTGCGTGGTAACCTATGAGTCATTTCATTCATTCATACAATTTTGCTGGACATCTATTACCTGCCGCCAATTTGCTGGTCCTTAATTTCAGTGGTTAGCAAAACCAGAAAGTATTCTCAGGTGACTTTAAGAGTTGTGTATTTGAATGTGTGATGGTTGGAAGAGGAGTATGCATTAAATAAATAGTCAAATAAATTACAGTTGTCATTAATGCTTTAAGGAGAAGTAGAGAGTGCATTCAAATGACTAAACAAGTAAATATAAAATTACGGATATGATACAATCTATGAAGGAGAAGTATGTGGTAGATTGAGGGATCAGGTCCCTTCTCTGAAATCTTCTGAAAGAAGTGGCTTTCACTTCTTTAACATCTTCTTGAAGAGGTGACTTTTAAGCTGCAATCTCAGGGGCCATAGGCCTGGTGTGGGGAAGTGAAGCTGATCTAAGGAAATGAAAGTAGGGCTTTGAAGCCAAGTTGTGGATTTTGCCTGTTAACCTAAAGGTACTGAGAAGCCCCATGTATCAGTGAGCGTTCACCTGATAATGCTGTGTAACAAACAGATCCTAATATCTCAATAGCTTCTAGTAACAAATGTGTGTTTCTTGCTTGTGTGATGTCTTGACTCTGGGCCAGCTGTGCTCTATGGGGCACTCTAATGTCCTCAACACTGCAAGACTCAAGTTGAAGACGCAGTTCAAAATAGGGGGTCCTGCCTCTCTCAAGGCAAAGTGCAAAGAGCAAGAATAAAGCTCCCAAATGCCTTTGGGACGTTTCCTCAGCCATGGCACACGCCAGCTCTGGTTGGCCCTTGAGGAGTCTTCTGTGTGGATGGGGCTGGTGGGGACATAATCAGACTGTTTTGGAAAGTGTAGCGGCTGGACTACAGCAGATGCCAAGGTTCATCAGTGTAAATCTGTTATATCTGGATGCTCCAGGTGAGCAATGACAGGCACCTGCAGTGGGGAGGGGGTGGTGGACATGGGGAGAAGTACATGTGAGAATATTTTGAAGATAAAATGAGTAATCTTGGTGATCGACTTGGGGGCCTAGGGAGAGTGAGTTTTAAGGATGACCCTTCTATTCTGCCTGATGCTGCTGAACGAATGTAAATCACTGATGAATGGAACACAAGATACCACCATTTTGGCCGAAAATATCACGAGTTTGGTTTTGAGTATGTTCTGTTTGAGATCCCATGGAACCATCCATGCGGTTGCATTCTACCAAGTAGGCAACTGGTACAACAATTAGTATATTATTGGTAACAGAATTCTTTTTCCAATTTCTTTTAAGGTATTTCCCAAAAGTTAACCTGAGAATAACTTTCTTTGTGTCATCATTTCTTTTTAATCCATGGAGTACATAGATATTAAAATGTTTTCCATGGGTAATAAATTTATCCTGTTTTTGTCTCAGGCTATCCAGTGAAAGGAAAAGCACCCTTCGCTGTATTTCTCAGATGGTTGATACGAGTGTTCTGCCTCCACAAACTAGAGAACATGCCTCCTTTTCCTTGGTAACGCGTTGGGGTGGGAGCCGGGGGAATCAATGTGTAAAAATCAGACAGCATCTCTTTCCACCACCATGTCTGCTGACTCCCAAACGGAGGCGCGGCACTGAACACCTCCACTGTTTTCACATCAGAAAACTGGCAAATATCGTCAAGGACGACAAGCAGCTGAAATTACAAAGGGCTCCTGGACCACTGAGACAGATTTTAATCCTTTTGGGATCAGCCAACCTTTTCTGAATGTTGCTTCATCTTATGTAAATTTTTGGAGTTCAAGAAAATTCAGTATTTATCATACAAAACAGGATGGATCAGAGCTTTCTTTTTTGTTTCCCTCAGAGTAAATACGGTCTCAGAAGACTCACCATTTGATTTTTAAAACATATCTTGGCCAGAGTCAAGACAATACCCCTTCTTCTTCTGGTAATGACCTTCAGTACTTGAAGTTATGGGGACCAAGATGACAAATGTCATGGAATGTCAGATGTCTTCACAGCCTTACGTGAAGTTTGGAAAGATTTGCACAGAGTGTTTTAGTAAAAATCAAGGCATTCTGTTTTCTCATCAGTTGCCATCCAGTAAAGTAGAATTCCTCAATTTCTTTTAATACACACCTGAGAATTACCATGTTTGGTGCTCCATATTTCTCCAAAACCGAAGCCTGATAAGTCAAAGAGAGGACTCACCAAGTATCTGTTTATGAGATGTGAGCTCCAGAGGAGCCAGGCCTGCCTCATCCTGGTCCCTCAGAGCACCTGCTGCAGGGCCCGGCCTGGAGGGCATGCCCCACTGGGGCTCACTGAGTTACCTAGGATGCCTCAGGTTTGGTTTGCAGTGGGAGTACCCCACTGCCAAGGATGGCTGCCCCTGCCGGCTGGGTGGGATGGGTGGCAGGAGCTAACTGAGCTTGGCAGGGGCCGGTTTGGTTTCCCCAATCGGAAGACCCCACCTGGGAATCCTGGCTATGTTTGCCATCCATGTAACCCCCAGGCAAGAGCAAGTTTTGGGGTTTAAGCTTTCGTTTCCTCTGGAGTGTGTATTGGAATTAAGTGATGCCGTGTGCAAAAAGCACACAGATAGCTAATAACAGTAGCTCAATAATGGGGCCATCGTCACACCCAGAGTGGGTTACAAGATCCCCTTGTAATATGGATCCCTGTCTGACTCGGGATGCAGCTGTCTATTAACTGTTGCCCCAGGGCACGTCACCAGAATAAGGGCGCCCAGCATCTGTGCCCCCTGAAAGCTTTGTCCTAAGTCCTGTTCAATCGGACCTTTGGCCAGAGAGGGGTTTCAAAGCCTAAAGGGACTTGGTGCAGTTGGCAGCTTGTTGAGTCTACTTCATTTGGCGTGAGCTGGAATATTCCACCCTCTCTCCCCACCCAAGTTTCCTTACCTTTGTAACCAGGTCTGTCGAAGAAGAGCTTTGTGATTGGGGTGTGTAATCCCTGCAGATGTTAGTGTAAGGGGTTGTTTGTGCCTAGTTGGTCTTTTCATCTCTCCCTGCTGTGGGCTCGCACTCATGTCCCAGAAAGAAGTGTCTCTCCACGTCAGTGTGCAGGCCAGTGATGGGGAAGCCTGTCTCCCGCGCCCTGGGAGAGCCAAGAGCTCTGGATGTGAGAGAGAAGCCCTCGTGTGGGTCTAAGACCTGCACCGTGAGGGTGCGACGAGTTAGCCAGGAGCTCAGATTCCTTGTCTGAGACATGAGGGTGTGGCTTGCCCTCCATTTTTCCTGGCAGCATTCTTCTGGGTGTCAGCTACAAGAGTGAAAGTGCTAGAGTATTATTCAGCCAAGTAAAGGAAGGGGACCTGGGTACACGCTGAGACATGACTGAACCTTGAGGACATCATGCTCAGTGAAACAAGCCAGACACAAGAGGGACAAATATTCTATCATCCTCCTTTCATGCGGTGCCTAGAACAGGCAAGTTCATAGAGACAGAAACTAGAAGGGTGTTTGCCAGGGACTGGAGGAGGAGGAAATGGAGAGTTAGTGTTTAACGGGGGCAGAGTTTCAGTTTGGGAAGATGACATAGTTCTGGAGATGGATGGTGGTGGTGATGTATAACGTTGTGAATGTACTTAATGCCACTGAACTGGACACTTGAAAATGGTTAACATGGTACATATTATATTATTTTACCACAATACAAAAAAAATTGCAAAAAAAAAGAATGAAAGTGTCATTAACCTTGTGAGATCTGGTACAAACTCAGGTTGTAATATGAAATGTTAATTTTTTGATTTGCTTGGTGGGATTACCGGAGGACAGAATAAGAGGAAGTTGGCGCTAACTGGTGTCTCTGGTGGCCTTTGCATCTTCTGGCTGTGGTCGGGGTTGTGGCGAGGAGGACACAGGCTCAGGGTCAGGGGTGGTCTGGGAGCGGTCTGGCCTCGGTTAGTGAGGATGGTGTGAGGTCCCTGGTCCTCAGGTTTCTCTGTCAGATGAGGGGTTCATCCCAGATGGCCTTCAACTCCCCACCCCAACCCACAGAAGTACAATTCTAAAATTTCATTTACCTTCTTTTGATTCTATTCTTCTAAGTGATTTCATCATTTATTTTCATAAACACATAGGAGCACATCATATTATTTGGTTACTAAAATTTTAAAAAGTGAAACTAAAATTTTAAAAAGTGAAACACACACACACACATACATACATACATACATACATACATACATATGCAGATGTCTGCAGATTCTGGGGGAAAAAAAGCCAACCTTTCCAAGGAGGAAATAAACACCCCAGACTGCGCTCGGTGCCCAGGTGGCCCGAGTCCCTGGCCCTGGAGGGGGCAGGCTGCGCTGCTCTGGGGCGCCCTCTGGTGGCCGCTCTCCACCATGGTCGCTGTCACCCGAGGGTTCTCCCCAGTTGGTGCCTTGGGCTGAGTAAGGACACTGTCTAAGGGAGAGATGTACTCGAGCAGCGCGGGTTTGGTGCTTCCAGCTGAAACATGGAAAGTGACATCTGTCTTTTCTGAAGGTCCCTTTATCAGTGGCCAGTGATGGAGATGCCAGGAAAAAGTGGCCTATGCATTATATTTATATTGTGTGATATTATAGCACAGAGGGTAAAGCCAACGAGAAGAATTAAGTAATTGAAACAAGCATTTTTTTTTCCCTTGGCAGAAATTCACTCATTAGCAATATACCTTTTTACAAAGGGAGATTAGATAAATTAGAGATTAAAGGAAGTGGAGCAGATGTTTTTCCTCTGATAAGCATCATTCTATAAGAAAACTCTGGAGAATTAGAACCAGTGTATGAATGCACCTCTTTTTTGGTGTGAAGACAGTTTTACACAGCAAAGCAATACTAGAGGGAGGGAGTGCTGCCCCAGCCCCGGGTCACACCCAGGCCGCCGGCTGACTCGCCAACAGCAGGGTCACTGGTGCTGCTGCCTTCTGTCTCGTGAGCATCGGCGAGCAAGCTCCATGAGCCCCGTGCTCCGTCCTGGTGGACCTTGTCTCCAATCCCTTCAGTAATAGCGGTGAGGCGGCTATTAATGTTATTATCTCTGTTCCACAGATGAGAAAGGAGACTGCAGCTCTGAGACAGATAACGACTTGATCAAGATCAGGGACCGCGTGGTCTCAGCCAGCAGCAGCAGCAGCATTGCCTGGAAGCTCGTTAGAAACACACATTCTTGGCGAAACACAGTTATGGGGTGAAGCTGTTATTTAACGAGCCCTCCGGATGATTCTGTTGCTGCTAAAATTGGAGAACCCCTGAGCAAGAGTCCCGTTTCTCACCTTCACTAGGCATCTGTACCTGCCGGGAGACTTAAAAACAAAAACAAAAGCCACAGGTGTCTGGATCCCAACCCCAGGAGACTTAGATTTAATTGCTCTGGGGTGAGGCCCAGGTAATTCTAACATGCGGCCGGGACTCAGAACCACTGGGGTAGAGGAAAGGTGTGGTGGGAATTGAATTCAGATCTGTCTTGTCTTGTCTTGAGACCTCTGCTTGGAACCACCTGACTGGCTGTTTCTTCGGTCCGCAGCCTGCCTCAGTGGTGGGGAGAACGTGAAAGAAATCCAGCCGACTAGTCCAGAAGGTGGAAATGGCCAGATGGCAGCTGTGTCTGCCCTCCAACCCTGGTGACCAGGCAGCCCCAGGATTGGCTCAGGAGTGGGCCTCTAAACTTTGTTGTTCCTGGTGGGGTGCTCGTTGATGAACCCACCTGGGCACAGCAGCGGGGGAAGACCCACTGGCTTGAGCTGTTGGGAACACCTGTCTCTGGGTTCAGCCAGAGAATGAGCTCCCTGGCGGGTTAGGACCCAGATGAAGCTGCTGTCCCTTGCACGTGAGGCATCCTAACCAACATGCCACCGGTCCAAATCCCACCCGCTTCCGGGCTGCCTTCCAAGTCCTGCTTCTCCTCCTAAGGCGCCCCATCTGGAAGAACTCTGGTGCAATTATGACCTCCCATGCATCTTGACTCATCCCCTCTTCTCCTACTAACCTGGTTCTGCGTGGCAATGTCATTATTTCTGTGCCCGTCTTATCTTCCTCTGTAAGATTTTGAGAGCCACGTTCACACTGGGATTTGTCTCCCTGCCCCACGCATAGTCTGGTGGGGCTTGGGGACCATCAGTGATCAATGAGTAGTTCTTGCAAAATGAACAAGTGAAGGACAGTTGATGTCTGAAAGATCCAGAAACTGGGGTAGAATCGCAAGACATGAGGTGTAAAAGAAGCATTCCAGAGGCAAGTGAGCCAACTGAGGGCCCAGGAGAGGTGGCTCGCAGAGCTGGGTGAGTGTCTGGGGGCTGAGGTGTGGCATTTCTCTGGAGTCATGGTTCCCAGAACCAGACAGGGACCTGTCCTGATCCTGCTGCTTCATTTCTGAAACTGCAAGGTTGGCTCAATCCCTCGTGTCTCCAGCTTTTGACACATGGAGGTGGCCTGATCCTTGCATGCTTTTTCATTCTTACAGATGCCGTTTCAAGTCCTTCGTCTCAAGTAGGAGGGGAGATCCATTTCTTCCTATAACAAAACCTTTATAATGGGGCCCCTGTAGCTGACAAACTGCCACAGGAGAGAACAATAAGTGATAGTGATATTTATTCAGTTTATTGTACAGCCACTCATTTCTTCATTCAACAGGTGTTTATTGGGTAACTAGTGTGTGCTGGATGCTCAGTTCAATGAGATAATGAGAAAGTGAAAGACAGTAAGTCCCCTACATACAAATGAGTTCCATTCTGAGAGCATGTTTTTAAGTCAAATTTGTTCATAAATCCAATAGAGTTAGCCTGGGAAGCCAACTAACATGATCAGCTTATAATACTGTACTGGAATAGGTTTATAATACTTTTCATACAAATAATACATGAAAACACAAGAAATGTTCTCAATTTTATAGGATAGCACCTTGAAAAGTACAGTACAATAGCTGGCACACAGAGGCTGGCGTCAGTGAACAGGCAAGAAGAGCGACTAACGTGGGAGAGAGTAGAGCTGAAGGGTCGTCAGCAACAGGAGACGGAGGGCAAGCTGCAGTTTCACTCACACCTGACGCTGATGGCACAGATTCTGGTTCCTTGCTGGGTTCAGTTCAGCCTTCAACCCTCTTGCTTCTGGACATCATGGGCTTGATGATGGACAACTGTATACAGTACTGTACTATAAAGTACACAAAAGCGCAGCCACATGCATGCACGTGACAACGTATGCCAGACACCAGAACTCACTCACCTGATTGGACGTGGAAATGCATGTTTGCCTCTTTGAAAGTCTGCAACTTCAAGGTTCATATGTAGGGGACTTACAGCGCTACTGTTTAAAAGGTTCTACCCTGGGGAAAACATGTTTCTCTGGAGGCATCAAGGACAAGCTCCTAACCCAGCGCTGGTGAGGGGCGCGGTGAGAGCAGCCAGGAGAGGTGGGGAGGATGCCGTCTAAGGTGGAGGGTTTGGCAGGTGGGGAGGACGGAAGCGTGTGCCACCATAGGCAGGGGGCGAGGAGAGGAGGGGGAGCCTGGCTCTGCTGGTGGGAAATGTGGGCGGAGGGGGCGCAGAGACAAGGCATGGCACCTGCCTGTCGGGAGCTCGTCCCGAGGGCACAGGGGGTCTTCCCGGGAGGCCGAGCGGAGGGCTGCACCAGCAGGGTTTGGCCAGAAGACACGCGTTTAGCTTGGAGGGTGGGACACTGCGGGCCTGTGCGGAAGCCCAGGGCATGACGAAGAAGCCGCATGTGTCCATCACCCACCTCCTTTCTTTCTTTCTTTCTTTTTTTTTAAAAATATTTATTTGTTTGACTACTCTCAGTTGGTCTTAGTTGCTGCACATGGGATCTTCTGTCTTCATTGCAGTGTGTGGGATCTAGTTCCCTGACCAGGGATTGAACCTGGGCCCCCTGCATTGGGAACACAGAGTCTTAGCCCCGGGACCACCAGGGAAGTCCCCCATCACCCACATTCGATACTGGTCAATTTGCAGCTCACTTGGTTTTCTCTCTTCTCCTGCTCACTCTCCTTTACCCCTACCTGGATTATTTCTTCTGTAAACATTTTAATATGTTTCTCTGAAAGAGAAGAACTCCTTTAAAAAATAACTATGGTATCATTATGGGAAAGATTGAAGGCAAAAGGAGAAGAGGGTGGCAGAGGATGAGTTGGTTGGATAGCATCACTGACTCAGTGGACACGAACCTGGGCAAACCCCAGGAGATAGCGAAGGACAGCGAGGCCTGACGTGTTTCAGAGCATGGGGTCGCAAAGAGTCAGACACGGCTTGGTGACTAAACAACATCATTAGGTAACAGTTCTAAAAACACTAAATAACTGAATACCCAGTCTTAAATTTCTCCTTATTCCTATATGTACTCACACACACATATATACACAAACTGATTTTATATATAAATGAGCAAACTGTATAAAATGTTTCTTACAGTTTTTTTATCCAGTAATGTTCATATGTTACAATTGTTGATATTTCTTTTTTTTTTTTTTAAATCTTTTTTTTTTTTTTTTTTTTTTTATTAGTTGGAGGCTAATTACTTCACAACATTTCAGTGGGTTTTGTCATACATTGATATGAATCAGCCATAGAGTTACACTTATTCCCCATCCCGATCCCCCCTCCCACCTCCCTCTCCACCCGATTCCTCTGGGTCTTCCCAGTGCACCAGGCCCGAGCACTTGTCTCATGCATCCCACCTGGGCTGGTGATCTGTTTCACCATAGATAGTATACATGCTGTTCTTTTGAAACATCCCACCCTCACCTTCTCCCACAGAGTTCAAAAGTCTGTTCTGTATTTCTGTGTCTCTTTTTCTGTTTTGCATATAGGGTTATCGTTACCATCTTTCTAAATTCCATATATATGTGTTAGTATGCTGTAATGTTCTTTATCTTTCTGGCTTACTTCACTCTGTATAAGGGGCTCCAGTTTCATCCATCTCATTAGGACTGGTTCAAATGAATTCTTTTTGACGGCTGAGTAAAATTCCATGGTGTATATGTACCACAGCTTCCTTATCCATTCATCTGCTGATGGGCATCTAGGTTGCTTCCATGTCCTGGCTATTATAAACAGTGCTGCGATGAACATTGGGGTGCACGTGTCTCTTTCAGATCTGGTTTCCTCAGTGTGTATGCCCAGAAGTGGTATTGCTGGGTCATATGGCAGTTCTATTTCCAGTTTTTTAAGGAATCTCCACACTGTTTTCCATAGTGGCTGTACTAGTTTGCATTCCCACCAACAGTGTAAGAGGGTTCCCTTTTCTCCACAGCCTCTCCAGCATTTATTGCTTGTAGACTTTTGGATAGCAGCCATCCTGACTGGTGTGTAATGGTACCTCATTGTGGTTTTGATTTGCATTTCTCTAATAATGAGTGATGTTGAGCACCTTTTCATGTGTTTGTTAGCCATCTGTATGTCTTCTTTGGAGAAATGTCTGTTTAGTTCTCTGGCCCATTTTTTGATTGGGTCATTTATTTTTCTGGAATTGAGCTGCAGGAGTTGCTTGTATATTTTTGAGATTAATCCTTTGTCTGTTTCTTCATTTGCTATTATTTTCTCCCAATCTGACGGCTGTCTTTTCACCTTACTTATAGTTTCTTTTGTAGTGCAAAAGCTTTTAAGTTTCATTAGATCCCATTTGTTTAGTTTTGCTTTTATTTCCAATATTCTGGGAGGTGGGTCATAGAGGATCTTGCTGTGATTTATGTCGGAGAGTGTTTTGCCTATGTTCTCCTCTAGGAGTTTTATAGTTTCTGGTCTTACATTTAGATCTTTAATCCATTTTGAGTTTATTTTTGTGTATGGTGTTAGAAAGTGTTCTAGTTTCATTCTTTTGCAAGTGGTTGACCAGTTTTCCCAGCACCACTTGTTAAAGAGGTTGTCTTTTTTCCATTGTATATCCTTGCCTCCTTTGTCAAAGATAAGGTGTCCATAGGTTCGTGGATTTATCTCTGGGCTTTCTATTCTGTTCCATTGGTCTATATTTCTGTCTTTGTGCCAGTACCACACTGTCTTGATGACTGTGGCTTTGTAGTAGAGTCTGAAGTCAGGCAGGTTGATTCCTCCAGTTCCATTCTTCTTTTTCAAGATACCCCTTTCATCTCTCTATTTCTCCTTGTATTTCTCTGCGGTATATTTGTTGAAGAAGAATGTTATTTTGGGTTCTATAGTGTTCTCCACAGTTTAGATATACTGACTGATCTTAGTGGTACCATTTAACATGTTCTTCTGTTCTCTTTAATTCCTGTAAATTGGGGATGGATGAAATTCAGGGTTGGTCCTGTGAGTGAGTGGACCTCATAGAATCTGTCTTGGTTCAGGACTTTCTAGTATCTTAGTAATTTTTCATGGTGCCCAAAGAATATTTAACAGTTCAGTCGGTTGAGTAGTTATATTTAAACAGCCTACTAAATATTTATGCCCTAGCAACTTAGTGGCCTTTTGAAAATTAATATGCATAAATTGAATGAGAAAAATTTTCATTGCATTTTAAAGCACAGTTTCTTAACTAGTTGAGCATAGAAGAGCTTCTCACACCTTGGAATCCTATTGGACACCACCAGCCTTATTTCCTCTTTCATATTTATATTTGCAAGATTTTACTTTTTGTGTGGTAAAATAGACAAAACATAGGACTTCCCAGGTGGCTCAGTGGTAAAGAATCTGCCTGCCAATGCAAGAGATGCAGGTTTGATCCCTGGGTCAGGAAAATCCCCTGGAGGAGGAAATGGCAACCCACTCCAGGATTCTTGCCTGGAGAATCCCATGGAGAGGGGAGCCTGGCAGACTGGGCTACAGTCCATGGGGTCGCAGAGAGTTGAACATGTCTGAGCGACAGTGAACATGCAGACAAAACATAAAATGTACCATTGTAACTGTTTTAAAGTGAACAACTTAGTGACATTAAGCCCATTCAAAATGTTGTGCAACTGCCACCATCAAACCCATTAAACTCTAACTCCCCAATCTTCCCCTCCACTAACGCCCATCAGTCATTATTCTTTCTGACTCTAAGAGATTAGCTACTCTAGCTACCTCAGCTCAGGTGGTAAAGAATCTGCCTGCAATGCAGGAGATCCAGGTTCGATCCCTGAGTCGGGAAGATCCCCTGGAGAAGGGAATAGCAACCCACTCCAGTATTCTTGCCAAGGACAGAGGAGCCTGGCAGGCTGCAGTCCATGGGGTCACAAAGAGTCAGATATAACTAAGCGACTAACACACACAGCTACCTCAGAAAAGCGGAATTATACAATATTTGCCTTTTTGTATTTGCTTGTCTTATTTAGTGTGATGCTTTCAAGGTTCGTCTGTGTTGTGGCATGTGTTAGTATTGCATTCCTTTTTAGGGCTGAATAACATCCCACTGTGTGCATGCACCACATCTTGTTCGCTGTTCTTTGTTGATGGACGTCCCTCTGTTTGGGTTGCTGCCCCCTGTTGGCTGTTGTGAATGGTGCTCCTGTGAACCTCGATGCAGAAGCATCTGCTGAGTCCTTGCTTTCCTGTCTCTGGGGTATTTAGCAAGATGCTTGCTTCTGTCACATCAGCCCGGGTACCCAGCTTCACAAAGATGTGCTGTCCTTGGAAGGAGTGTGGGGTGATCTCACGAGGAAAATGAGAACTGCCTGAACTCATGGTTTGCGCTGTGCAGTTGTTGAATTCTGCCGTATCCCTTAAAAATCCAACACCTGTGGCAGCCGTGTGAGTTGAAGGCGGTGCCTCAGCTGCAGTTCGGCTTGGAAATTGCAGGTGTCAGGTTTATATTTGGGAAGACCTTCTGACTTGGAGGGGGTTGAGGAGGCTGGAGACCCTGGACACAGGAGATGGTCATGGGGGCTGAGGCAGGGATGCTGGACTTGAGAGGTGCAGAGGGAGCCGGTGACTCTCGCTAGAGCTGCTTTTTGTTCAAAGGGAGAAACTTCCTGGAGCTGGTGAGCACAGGGAGGCACCGTGCGATGGGGTGGCCACCTTTGGTCTCCAGACAGCGGTGATGAGCCCATCACGAGGCTGAGGCCAGTCACCACGGCGACCTCTCTCCCAGTTTCTGAGTAGCTCTTAGGTGCAGCTCTTATCACTACAAGTGCTTCACAGATGAATAAGTTGGCAAATCAGCCCGTTCTTGCTTTGGCTTTTCTTCGTTCGTTCGGATCTTCTTCCTGGAAAAGCAGAGGGGAGGCAAACGTCACACTGTCCAGACCAGAGCAGTGGCTTCAATTCGGAGGTGGAGACCCTGGCTCTGTTAGAATACTCTTCTTTGTTAGGTTGAGGGAATGAAAATTTCTTATAGATTTGGTGGGGAAAAAAAAAAGAATCCAGTGTTTTGTCTGATTTGCAGTGGATCGCTGAAACTGCCCTAATGACCGACAGGCAGGAGGCATTCTGCTGTGCTTCTCCTCTTGTTCTGAGGGTTATGCTCACCTGCCCGTTACTGCTGGTGACACTCAGAAATGGCTGTGTGACCCCAGAAGAGGTCCTCATGGAGCTCGGCCATCACCCTGTGTGGCAGGACCGGTGCCCGGTTCAAGTCTTCACTGCTTTATCCCAAAGGCGTTCTCTGACAGCGCTCTTCTGCTGGACTCAGAGACTCTCCAGCAGGGAGGAGGGCAGAGCCAGCCCTGCCAGTTGTGGGAACTTGGTCCTCCCCTGTGACATGAGACTTCCAGGGCCTCCCACACAGGGTTGGGGGTGGTGGCTGTCGGTCTCCTCAGATCACCCCAGAAGCTCTTCAGGAAGAGCTTCGCCAAGTGCCAAGAGCCAGTCAGGCAGTATCCCAAGCCAGGAATCCATCACCTGGAGCAGGCTCTAAGCTGTGGAAACTCAGGAAACCAGAGGCCCAGCCGTGTCCCCACAGGCGGCAGCCGGTGACATCAGGTCTCCCGGCAGCTCTGAGTTCTCACGGTGAGTTCGTGTTGGTGCCCGATGGATCGTGTTGATCTGAGAGTCAGTGCATCCCTGTCCCACGTCACGCTGCAGAGAGGCGTTTATGACGGACGATTCCTCAGTATTTATAGAGCACCTCCGAGGAGCCAGCGTTGTTCTTCACTCCGCCAACACCAGGAGGACAAAGAGACTTTCTCCCTGGTCACATGTGGCCTGCCATGAGGGAGAGAAAGACATAAAAAAACCACAATAGCAACAGCATATAATCCCCACACGAATGAATATGTGGCTAAGAACTGTGACAAATGCCAGGAGGGAAAAATGAAGGGTGAGAAGAGATTCTCACAGGAGGGCTGAGAGGGGGAGTGGCTCTGTAAGGGAGTAGCCTGGGCCCAAGACCTGTGGTGAATGGAGGTGACCCGGGGAGAGCCCCCCACCACCACCCCGCCACTCCACAGAAGGCCTGAAGGCCAGTGTTACCCAGTTAGCCATCAAGGTGACTGGCGATGAGCTCGAAAGGGCAGCGAAGCCAGGTCACACAGGGTTCCACAGCCCATGTCATCTGACCTGCTGTGGAAGCTACCCAGGGTTCATAAGCAGGGTGGCGACCCGCGTTTAGAAGGGTCTGTCTGACCGCTGCATGGAGGGGAGGCCACAGCAGGCAGAGTAGGTGTAGGAAGCAGTTAGGCATCGCTGCGTGTCCCCAGGTGGAGGTGATGGGGCTGAAAGAGGAGATGTAGGATTGCAGAGAGCTGGGCTGGGCTGGATGCACAGGGCGCCAGCGAGGGAGGCGGCCAGGCCAGCATGTGGCCCAGGCTCCTGGTGAAAGTGAAAGTCGCTCAGTTGTGTCCGACTGTTTGCGACTCCATGGACTGTAATTCTCCAGGCCAGAATACTGGAGTGGGTAGCCTTTCCCTTCTCCACAGGATCTTCCCAACCCAGGGATCGAACCCAGGTCTCCCGCATTGCTCCTGGTGGGTACAGCCAAATGTGGGAAGCGCTGTTTACTGAGGGGACACTGGAATCCAGGGCCAGGCACTGTGTTAGCTTCCTAGATCTGCTGGAGCCAAGTGCCACACACTGGGTGTCTGGCGTGTGTGCTTAGTCACTCAGTCATGTCCTCCTCTTTCGACCCCATAGACTGTGGCCTGCCAGGCTTCTCTGTCCATGGGATTTTCCGGGCAGAATACTGGAGTGGGTTGCCATTTCCTTCTCCAGGGTGTTGTAAAGCAAAGCAATTTGTTTATTCGATTTATCTTCTGGAGCCGAGACGTCTGGCATCCGGGTGTCTTCTGGGCTGGGCTGTCTCTGAGGTCTCTTGGTGAGGACCCCTCCTCTCCTCTCCCAGCTCCTAGTGGCCCCAGGTGTCCCATGGTTGGTGGAGCGTCACTGCGCCCTCTGCCTCTGTCTTCGGGACGTCTCCCTGAGTCTCTGTGTCTCCCCATCTCTGTCTTCCCACAAAGACCCCACTCATGTTGATTCAGAGCCCACCACACTCCACTGTGACCTCTCCTCAGCCACTGACATCTGCAGTCAGGTCCTATTTGGAGGTACTGGGGGTTATATCTTTTTTTTGGGGGGGGGGTGGGGGAAACACATTAAACCCGTAACAGGCATGCTGCATTTGAGATGGTTGTAGACCTCCAAGTCAAGAATGGTAATTGAACCTCAGAAAGGACGGTTGGGTTTAGACCCCACATGAGGATGGATGAGACCCTCTAAAGAGGAAATGTTGGATAAGAAAGAAGTAGAATTTGAACTCAGTCCTGTGGAACCCCAGAGGCCAAGAAACTTGAAGAGGAGACTGAAGAGGGAATTACACAGATCAAACCTTGTGTTCTTCCACAAACTAGAAAGTTTCCCATCTGGGACATGACAGGCCTGAAGAACTCTGCATCCTAGAGGTTGAATATATGTTACTACCCAGTGTTACCCATAATTAATGATTCATGCAATTTGTGCTCTTGCTAGTGAAAGAAACTTTGATTAATCTCTTTCTGTAAAGAGAACACACCTTTTCTGAGAGAAGTCAGCCACTTAATGTCTTCCTTCTTAAGTTTATCATTTCACCTCTCAGCTGTACCCAGCGAAGCCTCTCTCATTGGACTCGCTCCTGGAAGGTTATGAAGGATGCTATTGTTCCAAGGTAGTCGAGATGCAGAATGAAAAGAAAATGGACAGTTGTACACTGGCCTGAGCCAAGGGGCAGGTTTCCCTGATGTCTGTCCCCTGGTGGAACCTCCTCCCAAACAAAACAATGTGCTTGCTCAGAATCTCATCGAGGCTAAGTGGGGAGCCGTGGAGGAACGGGTATGGGAACCAACGAGGGAGACAGTGGGTTCAGCACTTCATGTCCGCTCTCCCGGGAGAGCTAGTATCATCCCCAGACTGCAGACAGGAAGTGGATGCCCCAGGAGAGCCACTGATTCATCCAGGGTCACGGAGCAGAGCTGGGATGTTTTCTCCCCCCAAGTATGCCTTCAGTATGGTCTGTCCAACCCCTGAAGGAAGCTTGCCAGACCCACCCCAGTCACCTTTATGAGACACAGTGGCTTCCTGTCCTAGAGAATGAAGTCCTTGGCTCAGGGCGGCAGGGTGAAGGAGCTTTCATGGTTTGGGGGAATTTGGGATCTTTTATCTGCTTCTCATATCATGAAGCCTATTGACTCAAAATCCCCCCACTGGTGGAGGAGAGAGTTTTATTTGGGAAAATATCCCTGGTGGTTTTGATGTTTCCCGCTCATTCAAATAAGGATGGTCCCTGCTGGGCCGTGGAGTCGGAGGGGACGTGCTGGTTGGATTGGCCCTTCCTTTGGCCTTGCTGAAGGGCCTGCTGAGTTTTCAGATCATCTGAAGCTTTAATCTAAGGCCTAGGAAGCCTCGAGTGCCCATGTGGTGGAGTCTGTGACCCTGGGGGCGCAGCACGGCCCTCCAGTTTAGCTGGTGTTTGGTGGCCTGAGCAGAGCTGGAGGTGACCATCAGAGCCCCCACAGAGATCTGGAATTGAATCTCAGCTCTCCTGGCTGTGACTTTGAGTAAATTGTTTAACATCTTTGGGGCTGATTTTCTTCATCTCGAAATGGGAGCATCTTTCTCATACGATTGAGAGTAACATTAATGTTATGACACAGTGAACCTCCATTATGGAATAAGGGAAAGAGTATAGCTTTGCTAGACCCTGATGCTGGGAAGGATTGCAGGCAAAAGGAGAAGGGAGTGACAGAGGATGAGATGGTTGGATGGCATCACTGACCCAATGGACATGAGTTTGAGCAAACTCCGGGAGGTAGGGGAGGACAGGGAAGCCTGGTGTGTTGCAGTCCACGTGGTCACAAAGAGTCAGACACGACTGAGTGACTGAACAGCAAGGGTGACCAGATCGTCCAGGAGTGTTCTGGTTTAAACCTAGAGACCCCTTGCCCTGGGAACCCTGCAGTCCCAACAGAGCTGGGACAGTTTGTCCCTCTGTGCTTGACACAGTTAGCTGCTCAGTAATAAAGATGACTAACCTGCCTTCCCTCAAGTCACATCGTGTTGGTACTCCCTGGTGGAGCCAGTTTTTCCTCAAGGCAAAGGAGGGAAGCCTTCTGCATCCTTCCCGTGGATGACGGTGCCTTTGAGACAGAGGTGTTGAAATGACAACTCTCTGAGTTCCCTTTGATCTATACCAGGTTGGGTCTGAAGCCCCCTGAGGTGTGTGTCCCCCATTTGTAGAATTGCTGATCCAAGCAGAAGTGCAAACAGCGTGCCTGGAATCTGGTGCAGATCACAGTCTTTCAGGGGGAAGCAAATGACGTCCTGAGGAGGGCCAGCCAGGTGGTTATTTGTTATTTTGGGGAGGGCAGAGCAAGACACAAAGCCTCCGGAGCCTGAGTCCTCTGGGCGGCGGGGGCTGAGGCTCGCAAGGAGGGTCTCCCGTTCGGGCAAGGAGACCCAGATCTCCCCAGGGGTAACCTCTGTGTGAATTAACTCCTGAAATTGTGTTAAACTGTTTGATTTAAATACTGGCCTGTCTAGGGATGAAGACCCAGGCAGTGTAGATTCCTGTTAATAATGAATGATTTGCTGTATCCTAATCCTGTTAAGCATACAGCTCTCTGCAAATGTATAATATTAGTGGCAACGTGTGTTTGTGAATTAAGCCCTTGGTGTATCAGGTTTATGAGCCTAATTGTCTATTCAAAAGGCTATCACTTTATCATGTCATGAAAATTAAAAAGGTCCCCTTTGTTGGAGTGTTCTGTTAATCCTCCGAACGATATTTTCTCTTTCTTTCTCATTTTCTTCTTATTGAGCTTTATTAGGATTTAAATGCAACTGAAGCAAATCCTGCCGTTCCACTGAAATTGATTATTAAAATAACACGGATAATTATACATAGGTACTAGAAAATAATGCATATGGCACCCTTGCAGGGAGATTAAGGGTTCCCCTCCCTCAGATTATGCTAAAGAAGACACAGGGCGCTAAAAATAGAACAGTACAATGTATCTCTGAAACAGGTTAAAGATTTAGTGATGGTTCTACCTCAAGGAAGTCTGAGTGATTTCTGCTAAAATTATCATCTGAATCCAAAAATGACATCCAAAGGGAAGGTCTGAACAATTCATTTGCTGGTAATCCTAACATCAGCCACTTCCATGGTTGGGAACGGTTCCCTGTTTAGCTCTTTTATTCATTTTCTTCCAATTCTTTCTTGAAAGAAAAAAAAAAATCCTTTCACATGAAAAAATTTTGGTGCCTGATCTCAGTCATAAAATAGCACTCAGGGGAAAGTTGTAGCTAAATTCGGCTTGGCTGTATTTGAACACCAAAAGGATTCATCGCTTTTTTGAAAGTTAAAAAACAACCTTTTCTCTTAGTGTGTGTTTAGAAAACTCAGAAGTATCTTTGTTTTTATATTTCAACTGACTCAGGACTCGGAACTGCTTTGTTGGAAGAAATGGGCTTTTGAAAAACAAAGTTTGGGGAGCAGAGAAAGTGCAGGCTCAGCGTCCTGCCCAGCCACCTGGCACATCCCTCCCTTTGCAGGGAGGTCCAGAGAGCCCGTGTCTGAGCGTTCATAGCCGTGGACCAAGGGGCAGGTGACTGAATGTAGAGAAGGCGGGGCGATGACCCAGGAGGGGCACCTAGGAGTTCACGGGGTTGGTTTTTCAGTCAGGCGAATGTTCCTTTCAAAAATAATTTTATTTTACTGATTTTTTTAAAGTTTTTTTTTTTTTTTAATGTGGGCCATTTTAAAGGTCATTATTGAATTTGTTACAATATTGCCTCTGTTTTGTGTTTTGGATTTTTGGCCACCAGGCATATGTGGTATCTTAGCTCCCCGACCAGGGATCGAACCTGTACTCCCTGCACTGGAACATGAAGTCTTAACCACTGGATATCAGGGAAGTCCCCCCAAATCATTTTAAAAACACTTTTCTTGGGAGACTAGACAGGTTTTCCAATTAGTCTCCAATTGGAATCACAGACTGTAAAGATGGAAGGGACCTTCTAGGACATGGCATAGTCCAGACAACATATATGGATGGATGTCCTGATGGTAGGATAGCTTTTCTCCTAGAAAATTCACTGGGTGCTTGAAAATTGCCCAATGCCAGTTAGAGTCACAGTTGGTAAATAATGTGGCTCACCAGAGAGCTTTGGTTTTGCCCATTTGATGTTTGCTTTCCTTCTTTTGATGCTGCTCCCTAATTTTTCTTTAAGGAAAGCACTCACTCCCTTCTCTCGGTCTGCAGGGATGGGAAGGGACCCCTCAGCTTATACTCCTGGCTTTTGCCCATCGGCAAATCCTCTCCTCTTCGTGGTGACTGTTGAGGATTGACATGGCCTAAATGCAGGGGGAGTCGGGCCCCCAGCTTGTGTTGCAACCTCTGCGGTGAAAGGACGGTGAGTTCTTGAGCTACTGGCTGCCCTCTTGCCACAAGAGAGGAGCCACTCGGGGAAAAACACAAACTCAGAGGAGAACCCAGAGCTGGAGAGAGACCAGGGCTGCAGCCCCACCTGCACCTGACTCTCCAGTCTTTCCCTTTTTATGCCTCAAGCCTGTTTGAGTTGGAGTTTCTGTCACTTAACATAAAAGGGTTCTGCCTGTTAGTGTTGCCAAGTGGGATAAAATACTTTAGAAGCAAAGTGATAGATTAATATTCCTACATGGCTCTGTGAAAAAGGAATTAACGATGGTTTGTGTCCGCATCATGGAGCCCGTGTTGCCTTTGGAAAGTAGGGTGATACTGTAGTTAACGGGAGAGAGCAGAGAGTGGTCTTCCACCTTAGAGGCATCTGATTTTAATTCTGGTGGAAATAAGTCTATACTTGCATGTTATAGGTGCCAGTCATTTTAGATCTGTATCCTGAACTCTAATATGTTATACAGCAGTCTCTGCACCAGCCTCAATCCTGAATTAGAAACGGTTGGTTTAGGTGTTGGGATGAGGTGGTCCAGAAGAAGCATAAACACACCACCTGGAAGAGGGTGTGTTAGTTACCAATACCTGTGTAACCAAGGAACAACAAGTTTCGTACATTTCCCGTCACATAGTTTTCATCAGTCAGGATCTGGGCACAGCTTAACTGGGTCCTCTGCTTGGGGTCTCATAAGGCAGCAGTCATAATATAGGCGAGGCCAGTTTCTATCTGGAACTTGAGAGTCCTCATTCAAACTCACATGGTAGTTAGCAGAATTCAGTTGCTCTTGGTTGTGGGACTGAGGTCTTGTTTTTCTGTCAGATGGTATCACTGTCAGCTCCTTACTAGGTGCTCTGACAACATGGAAATGTACTTTGAGGCCAGTTTGTCAGTTCTTATCACTGCTGCAACAAATTACCACAAATGTAGTGGCTTAAAACACCACCAATGTATTACTTTATGCTTTCCGTTCTGCAGAGGTCTGGGCACTGCTTGACTCAACTGGTTTCTCTGCTTTGGGTCCCACAAGATGTTGTGATCACAAGGGCTGTGATCCTTTTTGGAGGTTTTAGGGAATTTAGCTGCTTCTAAGCTCACTCTGGTTGTTAGCAGGATTCGGTTCCTTGTGGCTATAGGACTGTAGCCCATTTCCTTACTGGCTGTCAACTGGGGACTACCTTTGGCTCCTGGAGACCTTCCTCTGGTCCTTGCACTTGGCCCCTACATCTCAGAACCAGCAACAGTGCCTTGAATCCTTTAACTCTGGGAGTCTCTCTGACTTCCTGTTGGCCGCATCTCACCTGCCTCTCTACTGCAGCATTTCTCTGACTCCAGCCAGAGAAGTTTCTGTGTTTTTAATGGTTTATATGATGAGATTGAGCCCACTCATATAATCCAGGGTAATCTCCTTAGAAGTCTGTAATCTTAATCGCATCTGCTGAGTCTCTTTTGTTACCTGATGAGTTCCTGGAAATAAAGCATGGACATCTTTGCTGGGGTAGGGGGATCATTCTGCCTCCCAAGGCAATCAAGAGAATCTCATTCCCTTGGCTAGAACGGAGATAGGATGTGACGTAATCACAGGAAGGACTATCTAGTCAGCCCTGCTGTTCTCTGCGGGCCAGGAGGACATCACAGGTTCTACCTGCCCTCAGGGGAAGGGGACTACGTGAGTCTGTGACTCACAGGGGTCATGAAGGGCACGTCCATCATGGGGCTTAACTGAGAGCTGGGGGCCTCATGGTTGTTGGACCAGGTGACCTTTTAGACCAGTGCTCCAGTGAGAGAAGGAGGCAGGCCCTCTTCCAGCCTTACCAGAATATTCTTTCCCCACCCAGGTCAGCTCCGGGCAGCTTTCTCTTGCCTGGGTCTTCCCTCTCTGACTTACTACTGTTTCTTCCCACCTGTGTGAGTTTAGTTGGGAATTTTGAGGTTGCCTCTAGAGAGGCCTGGCCAGGCCTTACTTTTATACTTTAGATCTGCAGAATCTATTCCTCTGGGCTGAGAAGAGTGAGTCTGAGGTTTAGATGGGGAGTTATTTTGTGCCTGAGTGAGGGTTGTGCTGCAGAACACGAGTGTGTCCCTTTGGGTCCATGTATAGGGTGGACTCTTGGACCCACCTGCCTCTGGTACAGCCTGTGGAGTGAGGAGATGTGGGATAATGCAGGAGAGTGGTGTGATCCTTCCTACCCTGGGGGACATCCGAGGAGAGCATTTAAAACCATGCACACACTCTTGTTGGGAATGTAAATTAATGCAGACACTATGGAGAACAGTATAGAGATTCCTTTAAAAACTAGGAATAAAACTACCATATGACCCAGCAATTCCACTACTGGGCATACACCCTGAGATCGTAATTGAAGAAGACACGTGTATCCCAGTGTTCACTGTAGCACTATTTACAACAGTGAGGACATGGAAGCAACCTAGATGCCCATTGATAGATGAATGGATAAGGAAGTTATAGTATATATACACAATGAAATATTTCTCAGCCATAAAAAGGAACTCATTTAAGTCATTCTAGTGAGGTGAATGAACCTAGAGCCTGTTATATAGAATGAAGCAAGTCAGAAAGAGAACAAATATTGTATGCTGCTGCTGCTAAGTCATATCAGTCGTGTCCGACTCTGTGTGACCCCATAGATGGCAGCCCACCAGGCTCCTCTGTCCCTGGGATTCTCCAGGCAAGAGCATTGGAGTGTGGTGCCATTGCCTTCTCCCAAATATTGTATATTAATGCATGTATATGGAAGCTAGAAAAATGGTACCTATGAACCTATTTGCAGGGCAGGAATAGAGATGCAGACATAGAACACAGACTGTGGACACAGCAGAGGAGGGAGAGGGTGGGATAAATTGACAGAGTAGCATTGAAACGTATACGTTACTGTATGTAAAATGGATGATAATGGAAATGATGTAAAATGATGATAATGTGTATAACACAGGGAGCTCAGCAGGGTACTCTGTGATAACCTAGAGAGGTGGGATAGGGAGGGAGGTTCAGGAAGGTGGGGACATGTGTATACTTATGGCTGATTCACGTTATGGCAGAAGCCAACATAATATTGTAAAGCAATTATCCTCCAATTAAAAATAAATTTGAAAACACACACACACACACACACACACACACACACACACACACAGAAGTGTTGTGCCGAGAGTCCACTCTCCTTGGCCTCGTTCACATTGGCTGCATTCTCAACCCTCTTCTTCCCATTTCTCCAAAAATTATTTGCAAAAAGATATTCTTAGTGACATTCCTAACCATTTACCAGGCATCAGAGATAGAGCCCCTCTTAGGGTGTGAATGAGTCCCAGCCCTCCCGAGATAATAGCTTGGCTGTGGGCTCAGTTACTACAAACTGGGTGTCTTGTTAAGTAGAGGTTTATCACAATCAAAGCAAAAAAGAATACAAAATGCTGTTAAATATTGGAGTACAAAACTGTTTCCTGTATTTCTACTCTCCAACAAAACACAAATATATTACTCTCCCAAATTGTGATTTCTTTTGTATTTTTTCTGAAATAGACTGTTTTGCATTTTGTCTTATCTAGAAAACAGCCAGTTTCTGTCTCCCCTGCCGTCTACTGTATTCAGGCTCTTTGGGAATTTTGAAAAGTGTGTGTGTGTGTGTGTGTGTGCGCGCGCGTGCGTGCACATGTGTGTGTTTATGACTAGTTATCTTTGTGATAGGTGGGAGTCCACAAATTGACTGTAAATGAATTGAATGGCACTAAAATATTGTCCCTACTCATTGTCAGTTTTATGCTGAATATTCTAAGTTGTGAAGTGGCAGCTGTCATTTTGTGTTTCTACTTAATAGTCGAATAGCTCAAACATCTCCCCATCTTTATTAAGACCCAAATCTACTCATCTTCCATGTGTGGAAAGAGATGAGAAAAATATATACGTGCCCTGTCGGTTCTGGGTGTGCATTTTGTCTGCACCATGAACTTGCTGGGGATCAGTCTTACATATCCAGCCTAAGGTGAAACTCAAAGAGAATCTGTAAAGTGTGATATGATGCTCTTGGTCCAGTGGTTTTATAGGCAGATTAATTCTGAGATGTATTTAACTAGATCGGAGTATCAGAGATTTTGATAGATAAGAATAAGAGCTCTAAAAGGATCCTCTGATAAATGAAGACTTATTTCACTGTCTTATTCTGGTCCTTTGACAAAGCCCTTCCATCCAAGTGTCTGGGCTTTCACCTCTTACTACATCATTCTTTAGACAGATTATGTTATATCATTTCACAGATCCCAAGCCCTGAGGCTCACTGAGCTCTCTTCCCTCTTTTGACCTGATTTGTCCTCGTAGCTGCTGACTTGTTCCCCTTTCTTGTTGTGAAGACTGGCATGTGGAAGAGAACCTCAGGTTAATGGTGACTTTTGCCCAAGGTCCCAAACGTTCCCAAGTGGAGATGGTGCAGAGAATGCAAAATGAGTGACATATTTGCTGTTGTTTCTATTAAGACACATTTTCTGACTTATTAGTAAATAGCCAGGTGCCCCCATAGCCGAGTGGAATGAATTTGAGGGGACGGGGGTTCCCTGGTGTGCCCAGCTGCCCTATACACGTTGCCTAATGTCCTGGGCTCCACAGAACATTCAAAAAATTAACACGCTCACCAAATATGTTTTTCTTGCTCATTAACTCGATAAAGCCCACTGGTTTTTTAGAATCACAGCAGCAAGTTGTAAATGATGTATGAAATGAAAAATCTTTTCTTGCCCAGTGAGCAGGGAGAGAGAACTGACAATGCTTTCTCACTATGGCGCTTACAGTCACGTCTAAACACAGGCATGGCCACGTACCAGCAGTGACCTCAGTAGGCGTCCAGGGTGAGCACGTGTGAGCTCACCGTCAGACCCCTATATCCCCAGGAATTCCTCCTCCTTCACATACTCTGCCGGAGCCCAAAGAGTATGTGGTTGAGAGAAACGCAGCGAGTGACCCAGCTGTCTGCCCTCTGGGGACAGCAGCGGCCGGGGTTCTGTCTAGAGGCCAGGACCATCCCGCGGGGGCCACTAGTGTCCGAGGCTTCGTTTGTGTCATGCAGTTGCAGTGGTGGTAATATGGCGTTCAGCTGCTGCTCTTCACTCACTTGATAAACTAACACCTATCTGCAAGCTCATACACCCAGCACTGGGCCAGGCATTGTGAAGGACAAAATAAACATAAGATAGAAAATTCCAGCTCTGCATTCAAACTGCCTATAAGATGACAAAATGGGGAATTTACTAGACATTTCTCCCGACGGAATACTCTTATGCTTATTGTTGCCCTTGTGGCGTCACAGTGATTCATGTGGAATAATCAACAGTGCCTTATATGTTTACTCTTGTATTTCATGTGTGTTCATTGTTTTGAGAAGTGGGGAAAGACTGAAAAATGGAGGAAGACAGTTTCCTGTGGCTCTGTCTCATGGGCATGGACCCACATTAACCCAACTCAGGAACGCTGATATGTAGATCAAAATGCTGATTTATTGTTTTGAAATGTGTTCGTAACCTGGGAATGTGCATTATAATCAGAAGATTGCAGGTGAGCATGGACTCCTAACAAGGGCCTCTGAGAACCCGCCCTAGTCATCTTTCTCAGAGAAGCTGGCCTGCCCCTGGGATGGCTCTTGGGTGCCTGGACCAGGCAGCTCTCCCCTCTCAGTCAAGTTGGGAGTCTCTTTCTTTTCCATCTTTCCATGACTGTCCATCCCTCCTGACTGATGTATTCTTTCTTTAGATATTTAACCTCATTAGCCAGTTGACAGTCATGTCCTACAAGCCTATGGGTCTGTCTTTCTCTAGTTTTAGGAGGCTTTGCCTGTTTCTTTTGTCTGCAGATATCAATTTTATAATTCAACTGCAAGAGGAAATGTTGTCTCCAAATTTGAGAGCCCCATTTTGTCCCTGTTACCTTCTTCTGTATGGTAACTGTCATGACTCACCCACGATACTATAATAGAACAAACAACATCAAGTTTGGAAGTCTAGAGGTCTACCAGAAACCAATGCTGCATCCCCACCATGAGCACTAACTGTGGATTTTAAATTTGGCTTTGGTTTTGGGGTGAATTTCTGGGAGATTATCTTTACCCATTTAATCCAGCTGCTTAAATGATAGCCATTCAGCAGCTTGGTGGTACATGAATGTAAATGTGTTCATATCTTCTTGGGAGAAGACAGAAGGCATCCCCCAGAATGGCCGGGTCATGATGTAACTGTCTGATCTTCTGTCCATCTTAATAGTCAGTGTGTATTTCTATACCATTAGTTTCTCTCATGGTGTTGCCCTGTCCCTCATGATTGAAAAGGTAGCTGAAATAACTGGATTGCCTTGAGTGGTTGATTTTGGGGGTTGTGTGTATATATATATACACTCACACATATTATACACACATATATATTCTGACTCCTCTCAATAAAAAAAATGCCGATAGTTCAAAAGCTTCCTATGCTTTCATCAGTACAATGAATGTATCCTGAGAAGGACTGTATTCTGAGATGAGAAGTACGTCATTGACATCAGTTGCTCTGTAAATGGCAGAAAGACATTCATCCCGGGGATTCAGTATAACCACATTTGCAGAAGATAGAATTTCCATATTTCAATATTCGCAGAAATTACTTCATTATTTTCCACCCCTCCTCTGCCCTACTCTTAACAGCACTGCATTGGAGCCAATTCCATTTTGCATAAAGATGAGCAAATACCAGTCTGAATCCACATAGACGTTTACATAATTACGACATAAGAAATATCATTTTTAGACAATGAGACTCTGGATGAAGCCTCAGGTGAAGTTATCTCAGAGGCCACAGGAAGCATGCTGTTTTGAAACGTCGTCTGTACTGAGGGTTTCACCCTGACAGACGAGGAGGTCTGGGGAGGCGGAGGACCCGGGAAGGAGACAGATGTGCTGGCAGTGGCCGAGAAGCTCCCTTCTCAGATTAAGTGGTTGGTTGAAGGAGGTGGACCTCGCCTGGGGTCCCTTTACAACCACAGGAAGAGTGGAAATTGAGCATGGGCCATAGAGGCTTTAAAGAATTTGGCAGAATGAATAAAAAGTGATGTGTCTACTCTAGGAAAAAAATCTCATCTCTGACCAGAGATTTATCCCTGAGAATGCCGGCTGTGTTTACATGCTTCCTGTCTCTGGGAATGCGCATGCTCACAGTTTCATTTTTCCTCTTAAAGAAGTTCTGTGTGTAAAATGTCCTGGGAGTCACCTTCCATACACTTAATCTGACTCAGTAGCCCGGGTCATTCCCAGAAAAGCACGTTGGGTTTCTCTGTTTACATATCTTGACAAACTCAGCCTCTGAGTCAATGCATATCGAACCAGCTGTAAGGACTTTAAAATGAAAAGCTAGCATCTTCCCTGTTCAGTGAAATATTCACTTCAAGGCACACTTACCACTCCGTCTGAATTTAAAAGACACTGCTTGAATGCAAGTTGGAGTTAGTTTGAAAGTTAGTTCACTGCAGAATGCCCTGTAATCAAAGGGGACATTGCCCCTTAAATTTTGAAAGTGTCAGACATGCACCCCACCCAGTAGGACTATACTGATGACAGAGGATAAAATACACATGCATATTTATGACACTTACCTAGTGTTTCTAGGAAGCCTTTCTTCCAGGAACTCAAAAGCTTCACTAGAATTACCTCGGGGACTTCTGATGCTGGGGGAGTCCCCCTAGACTGCCTGGTTCACCTCTTTGCCTCCAGGCAGCCTGATCTCGACAGGTCCCGCCTCTCCTCCTGCAGTCTCTGGGGGAAGGGAACTTGCAACCTTTATGATAACCCATCTAATAATGAGATTCCTCTGTTACCCTTGAAGCACATTTGTTCTTCTTTCTTTAAAAGAGACTTTAATAGTCTGATCACAATTTATACACTCAGCCTGTTTTAAAGTCACCTTCTCAGCATGCTTTTCTTAAATACTACAAGCCATTCTTTTCAGGTCTCACTTTTGGATCATCGAGTTAATTTCCTTGTTTTCCTTTCTTCCAGGTGGAGTGGGGCCCTGGGGAGTGAGCATTGGGTGTTTAAGGGAGAGGTGTCTGGGGTCAAGTAGATATCAGTGTGAGTGTTTTGAGTGTCAACTCCAGTATTTACTGGCTATGATTTGGGGCAAATTACTTGGCCTCTTAAAGCTTTGGTTTCTTCATCTGTAAAATGAAGATAATATGGTTGTGACTCACTCAGTTGTCCTGAAGATTAAATGAGATGATAAAGAATTTATACCACGCTGGGCACAGAACTGTTTCTTCCACTACATTATCTTCAGATATGGTCTTCCTTACATTCCAAAGGAGATATGGCTGAGAAGCTGTGCAAGAGTTCCAGTTTGAAATCGGGGTAGGGGTTTGGGTCTTTTGTGGCCCACACCTGTTCTGTTTAGTCCTAATTTCTTTCCATGTGGTCACTGTTCTTCCCATACCAGTTGTCAAATTTTTAGAAATGAATGAATTTTAAGTCAAGCTGGGAGCTAGCTGAAAGGATATGCAATCATCTTGAAGACATTATGTCAAGTGGAATGGATCAGTGACAAAAGGACAAATACTCTGTAATTCCGCATAGACGAGGTACCTAGAGGAGTCAAATTTATAGAGACAAAAAGTAGACAGCCAGATTTGTTGGGGTTGGGGAAGAGATGAGGAGTTATTGTTCCGTGGGTACAGAGTTTCAATTTGGAAAGATGAAAGAAGTTCTGGAGATGGCTATATATATGCACAGCACTGTGAATGTTCTCAGTGCCACTGAACTGTACACTTTAAAATGGTAAATTTTATGTTATTCTATTTTATCACAATAAAAAGAATATATAATGGATAATTTCATTTCTGCAAACAGGAACTCCTTTGATACTGCAAACGATCAGTTTTTTTTTTTTTTTAGTTTTACCAAGGCACATTTTCACATATTAGGCTCTCAATCAATCAACCAAAAATATATTCCCCGCTTGCTTGACCTCAGGGTGTGTCAGAGAATCACAGACGTGGTGAAAGACAGCCCTCTTGTCAATACAGTCGGGGAAAACCTGAGCACTCAGGCAAAGGGAGGGGAGAAGAGGAAGTCTCCAAGAAATCAGTTCTGTGCGCCTGCTGATTCCCGGGGAAAGGCAGGGGGAGAGAATGCCAGGGGGAGGCTGTGGAGGGTGGGGGAGAAGGTTGAGATGAGCAGACCCACCTTCTGGGCAGGCGAGAAGGGAGCCCTTCCAGGTGAGAGAGACGCCCCGCCCAAGGCAGGCCTGGCTGTCTGAGGGCAGCTTCCAATCGAGTGGGAAAATGAGAGGCTTTCATGGGACCCGGGGAGGCAGGCAGAGAGGCCTTTAGAATGCAGTCAACAAGGAGCCAGTGTCGAACTAGAGAAAATAAGCCTTGTTTCAGCAAGACTAGTCTGTGGGCGGCAGGCAGAGGGGCGGAGTTCAGAGCGGCCTATCTTTTTTCTCTGCATTGTTTCTGAGGCCTCCTGCAATTCTTTTTGTCTCGAGGGCCCCCCTGCCCTGATTTGGATTTCTCTGTCTCCAAGAACCCGCTGAAGGGATCTCAACTCTCCCCCCAAACCACGTTTCCCTCCCCACTTCCCGGTTTCTGTTTTGGCAACACGTTTCAGACACACACACTTGAAACACTAATGTTGTCTTGGCCTCCTGCCTCTCCTTCAATCTGCATATTGTAGACATCAGATCATTCTGGCTTTTTTTTTTTTTTGACAGAGGCCTGGTTACAGGGGTAGGTAGTCTAGTGTTATGGAAACGAAGGAGAAGAAGAACTTAAAAGGAGCCAGAGGATTTGGCAATAAGGTGATCACCAGCAACTCTTCTGAAATTGTTTTCAGTGTAACATTAGGAGCGTGTGTGAGACCCTAGAGACGAAGCAGGGAGTTGGTAGGCGAAACATCACAGCACCTTGCACAGGTTTATTTCTGTTTAGGACGCGTGTTCATTTCAAGGGCAAAATATGCAAGAAGATTCTCCTCACCCAATAATGCAGTCCAGCATCTGAGCCTCTTCCCTGCCTTCCTTCCGCATTTCCTGGAGGGTGGTGGAGGGGTGGCGGTGGGGAGTTACCTGCCTTCCGGTTCTGTCTGCAGTAAATGAACACTCACCTGAACTTCACTATTCCCCGGGGGAATGGGGGATTAATGTGTAGCAAGGACTTGGCATCACACACGGTGCAGATAAAAAGAATAATGTAGTTTCCCCCTCCACACTTCTTTTGTCCAGGTTATTCATATTTTTTTTTTTTTTAAACAAAAGCTTATTCTTAAATGTACAGTAGGTTCCAAGACAACACTGGATTCCAGCTATAGGTGGCAACAGATAGCATGGCTGGGAATCCAGATGTTTAAACAGGAATGGAACTAAGGGTCATCATGGCCTCGGGCACAAGGAACAGCTTACTTACTTAACTCCACTCGTGGCCAGGGGACCTTTCATGGTGGCCTTTGCTTTTAGCTCCTTGAGTGTCTTATGCCCCTCCGTCTGTTTCCTCTTGAATGCCTTGTCTTCCTCGTCCATGTCCTTGGCCTGCTTCTTGAGCTGCTTCAGGGGCTTCTTCTGCCACCTTCCCGGCCCAACATGCTGCCTGCTTCTCCTCCCCAGACCCTGCCGTTGGACTGTTCACCTTCTTGACTTAAATAATTTTTGAGCATTACTGAATCATTATATGGCTTTTTTTTTTTTTTTAGTCCATTGTTGTCAAAACCACACCTATTAATGACCCAAGAAAGTGAAAGAGAAAAACCAAGAATTTGATTTTCTGGATAATGGAGTTTTCACTGCTGTCCAGAGTATCTCTTTACACTTGGCTCTTCTGCTCAGGCTCTTGGGGTGCACACCAGACGGAGCTGGCGGCCGCAGCGCCTGGTTCAGCCACCCCGCCAGACCCCCAGGCGCCGCCGCGTCCCCTGCGCCTGCCTTCCGAGCCCTGGCTGTGGGTTCGCGGCCCCACACTTGCTGGGGCCTGGCACACTCGGATTCCTCCTTGGCTTCTTTTGGAGAAGCTTCTGGTCACTCTGCTCTCCTGCCCTCTGGTGTGGGCCTCCCCAGGGGTCTCCAGGGCTGGTCTCGGCTGAGGGAAGCCCACTCTCTGAGCTGGGCCCTGCCTCTTCTCTGGGCGGAAGGTGAAGCTTTGGATATGGTAACAGTCAGTGGTTCACAGATGTGACATCATTAAAAAAAACAAAACCAAAAACGAAAAACAGCATGAATCAGACCATGTAACTTACCTACTTAAGACTGTTCCCGGGGCTTGCTCTTCTCCCTTCTGAAATCCTTTTCTTTGGTCACTCCAACTTCCTGAGTTTGTCTGTCTGTCCTCTTTCAACACGGAGCCCTTGCAAGCAGCCATTCCACCCTCAGTTTTTGCCCTGGAGGGACCCCAAAGCATGAAAGACATTCCACAGGGCCACACTGTGCAATCCAGGCTGGATGGAATATCGAAAGAAGCCAATGGCTATTCTAGAAGGACCGTGAACAGCAGTTTATGGGGAAGGGAGCAAAGTCAGGGATCAAGTATATGGTGGGGAACTTGGTTTCTCAGCAGAGGGATCTTACAGATAAGCAACAGGATCTTTTGCTTTTTAGTTGCAGCATGCAGCAGTTAAATAAATAAAATATTTTTTTAAAAAAGAAAAATGACAGTGATTGTTTCCAAAGTTTCCAGCATTTGACTGCAGAGCTCTGTGGTCACTGCTGAATTATTTCAAGGGGTTGGTGAATCCAAACACTGCCTATAGAATAAATGTTCCACATATTACTTTTTCATGTATATTGATATTGAAATTAATAAAATACAAATTTAAAGTATAACTGAGTTCACTGTTACTTTAAAAAATTATGATGCATTTTCTCTAACAATGCCTTCTAAAGGTATAATTTGAAGTCAGTGTACTCAGATTTTCAATAAATCTAGGTGTGAATCCTAGCTTCACTATTGTATGATGTTTTTTAACCTTTTTAATCTCTGTTCCACCTATTGAATGGACTTTATAATTCCAGACTCATTATATTATTGTGAAGTTTCAATGACATATTATATACTGCAGTTTATAAATATGTTCTTCAATACTTAAATGCAAGAAATGTGTGAGAATCCTTCCTTTTTTTTGAAAACCAGACAGAGTCAGCAGAAATCCCTGTCATCCACCAAAATGGTGTGCAATTCAGTCATAGGATTCAGTGATGTTCTTGTTGCTAAATATTTAACAACTGGGATGCTGAATTTAGTTTGGACAGAGATATCAGTTGATAGTTTCAATTTTATTGCTCAGTCATATGGAAGTGATATAATAAAGCTGTGTTTTGGAACTTCATTAATTTGCAGCATCAACAGATATAAGTATCTTCTTTACCAAATTGGAAAACAGTTTTGAATATTAAAGAATATTTCTTTAATTTCTTGTGCCACTCAAACACAACTCCAAGCAACAGATAAAACACATTTTAAAGTTTAATTTGCATTGTTAACATTTTATCCATCACTTTCTTAAGTCTAAACTGGGGGTCAGCAAAATTTTTCTGTAAAGGACCAGGTAGGCAGGCCATATCGTCTTTCTTTCTTGTAAATTAATTTTTATCGGAGCATAGTTGCTTTTCAAATGTTGTGTTCATTTCTGCTGTACAGAAAAGTGAATCGCATGTCCCCTCTTTTTTGGATTTGCTTCCTATTAAGGCCAGCACAGAGCGCTGAGTGGAGTGTCCTGTGCTATACACTAGCTTCTCATTAGTTATCTGTGTTACACATAGTAGTGTATGTGTTTCAGCTACACAATTCCATTGTTGCAGAAAGGAAGCAGGAACAGCAGCCATGGACAAGGCACAAATGAATGAGTATGGTTACATTCGAATACAACTTAATATATAAAAAGAGGTGGTGGGCCAGATGTGTCCTGTGGGCCACAGTTTGCTAATTCCTGGTCTTAGAACATCAAGCCCTGGTTTGTAGGGGCTGCTAATGTCTGTGGTGTAAACACTGTCATCCAGGCTGGTGCCAAGCTACCAATGTGACATCACTGTACACAGAGTTGGCAAGAGCTGGCCCCATGATGGTATTTCTACTATTCAGGTACAGCCAGGGTAAATGACCCCAAGAGCACAGATTTTAGTTATAGTCCAATGTAGTCAAATACTGCAGAAATGATTAGTTTTAAGTATTTATTGCTTTTTGTATTTAATATAATTTATTTTGTTTTAAGCTTTTATGATTTAATTTTAAAATAATGACTGTGCTTAACCAACCAGCTCACAAAAGGCCTGAAAATTTAACAATTGATTCTCCTGAGCCAGCAGAGCCTGGTTGCCTTTCCCCATCACGGGACCACATAAAAGTTCCATCCATACAAGGTGCCAGAAAACAGAAGAAGAGCTCTAGAAGTCTGCCACCAACAGTGCCAGTGAGGTGCCCTGGCCCAGGCTGGTGGTTCTGTCCTGGTGGTTAGCGGAGCACAGAGATCTCACTCCAGCTCATTGGGTGCCTCGTGGGGACTGTGCACAGACCCCAGCCCCTTAGGGGACCCGCCTTTTCCGCTCACCTCCACTTCCCCCTCCTCTGGAGCAGCCCTCCCCCGCCCCCAGGTAGAAGCACCTCTGCCTCCAGCAGAAGCACCTGCAGCCCCTCTCCTCCTAGGTCTCTGCGTGCAGATGCGATCCTAGGGGATGAGGGGCTTCTGGCCGGGTGCCCGCTTGACTTCTGTGTCTCTGGTCCTCAAATGAGAGGGATGTTAGAGTCCCCTTAGCTGAACCCACCACCACCACCATCCAGGCAGAGTGAAAAGTGAAGGGGAAAAATAGTGTCTCATTCTTTTATGATTCCTCTTGTAATGAGAATAAAATAGGAATTAACTCATTTAAAAAATTATCTGGCTACTTGTTTCTCTTGTTTAGAGCAGTGTTAGCTATCATTGTTGATAAATGTTAGCTATCACTGTTAATAAATAGAAGAAACTAGCTGACTAGTGTTTACAATAAACTTCACAGTGAAGCTTAAAAAATTAGGTCAAAAAATTGGCTCAATCCATGTATTTAATTTAGATTTCTAAAAATGCCTAACGAAAGTAGGTAATTGAGGCCCAAGTGTGTATGAGTGACACTAGCTTATACAGAATTTGAGAAAAAAAGGGACTTCCCTGGTGGTACAGTGAATAAGAAGCTGCCTGCCAATGCAGGGGACATGTGTTTGATCTCTGCTCCCAGAAGATTCCGCTTGTCACGGGACACCCAAGCCCCAGCACCACAACTACCCAGCCCACACTCTCCAGCCCCTGCACCCCAGAGCCCGTGCTCCACAAGAGAAGCCTGTGGACCGCAACGAAAAGCAGCCCTTGCTCACTGAAGCTACAGAAAGCCCGTGCAGAGCAACGAAGATCCGGTGCAGCCAAAAATAATTTTAAAAAATTAATAATTTGAGAAAATTCGAAAACCATAAGAAAGTTCTATCTACTGCAAATGAACTTATCTACAAAACCAAAACAGAGTTACAGATGTAGGAAATAAACTTATGGTTAACCGGCTTGGGGGGGTGGGCATTGGGGGAAGGAGGGATAAATTGGAAGATTGTTATTGACACACACACACTACTGTATATAAAGTAGATAACTAATTTTAAGAATCTACTGTGGCGAACAGGAAATTCTACTCCATACTCTGTAATGTCCCATATGGGAAAAGAGTCTGAAAAAGAGTGGGTATGTGTGTAACAGATTCATTTTGCTCTATGCCTGAAACTAACACAGCTTTGTAAATCAATTATTTTGTTGTTGTTTAGTTGCTAAATCATGTCTGACTCTTGCAACCCCATGGACTGTAGCCCCCCAGGCTCCTCTGTCCATGGGATTTCCCAGGCAAGCATACTGGAATGGGTTGCCATTTCCTTCTCCAGGTGATCTTCCCAACCCAAGGGCTGAAACTGCGTCTCCTGCATTGGCAGATGGATTCTTTACCACTGAGCCACCTGGGAAGCCCACATCAATTATACCCCAATAAAAATTTTAAAAAAGAGAATTAAAAAAAGACAAGAAAGTTCCAGCTATTTAAATTGCTTGACTTTCAATTCAGGGCATGTGACAAAACTGGGTCTTCAACTTCCCTGGTAAGTAGGCATTTCATTTATGTTTTTATTTTTCATAATGCAAGTATCAATGTTTAGGCCAAAGTAGGTAGATATTAAGTTTGATCTCTTCCAAGTATCATCTTCAGGAGGCACAGTTTTTCTTTTCTATATTCTGAGGTATACTCATCAATAAATACTATTGCCCTATGAAAGGTATACAACTAAAAGAGCAAGGCTCCTAATCCTGACCATATGTACCCCTGAGGTAATGAACTAGCCTGGAGAAAGTTGAACAGAATGTGGAGGACGCCCAGCTGCTAATCTTCATGCTTTGTCCTGACATTTAATATCCCAGCAACAGCAATCTGCAATGTTTGTTTTCTCTCCTATCTGGATTCTATATTGGTCTCCTAACTTCAGCTAACTTCCATCTTGCCTTTCCCCCTTCCACTCCTTTTAAGAAAAGTTAATAGACTTCATCTTTTAGGGCCATTTTTGGCTTCCAGAAAAATTGAGCAGGGAGTACTGAGCTCCCATGTACTTAACTCCACAGTGCTATGTTCAGTTGCTCAGTCGCGTCTGACTCTTTGCGGCCCCACGAATTGTAGCCTGCCAGGCTCCTCTGTCCGTGGGATTTCCCAGGGAAACATACTGAGGTTGCCGTTTCCTTCTCCAGGGACTCTCTCTGACCCAGGGTGTGAACCCGCCTCTCTTTCACATCCTGCATTGGCAGGCAGATTCTTTTCCACTGACGCCACCTGGGAAGCCCACCCTACCTCACTGGTCCCTGTCATAACATCTTGCACTATTAGCGTGGTAACTTTGTTAAGATTAATGAACCAGTACTGATACATTTTATTAATTAACTGAAGTCCACTGTTTAATTAGGGTTCCAACTTTGTGTTGTACATTCAGTGGGTTTTGACAAAACCATAACGTTAGGCATCCACCATGACAGCACCATCCAGAATAGTTTCACCCGTGCTCCACCTGTTCAACTCTGCCTTCCTCCGAATCTCTGATAATCACTGATCTTTTTTTTCCCACTGGTTCTAAAGCTTTGCTTCCTTATTTATTCATTTATTTATTTATGGATTGCTGCATTATTCTTGCTAATTGGCTAGGTCACTTTGTCTTATTTCCCCACCTCCATTCCGAGACTCAGTTCTCCAAGAATTGGTTTCACTACTACAAATTTTAATATTACACTATTTCAAAGTAAACCAGGGTTCTATATAAAGGAAAATACTTAAATCCTTTCTAATTTAATGTGGTTTCCTATTTCTTTCAGGAAACTTTTTCCTCGAGTATCTACCCACAATTTCAATTAGGTCTAATAAAGCATGTCCAGGTTGGGAGGCAGATCTGAAGCAAGTGTATTCTGCAAACCCATTTACTCCTTTAATTATTTTGAGCCAAGTGTTTCCAGTGCCTAAATTATGCTCCTACTTCCCATAAATGGGGCCCTTCGGAAGATGCAGTCTCTCTGAGGTTCCCAAGGTATCATTTACTGTACTGCAGCTTTAGTTAATTGAAAGCATCTTGCTTAGATCTTGGAGCTGATGGCTTGTTCTGTGTGCATCTGCCTAAAGTGAGTTATACTTAAAGGACAGGCAGTTTGCAAGTGTGATTAAGTCATATGTAAATAGTAGTAATCCCCTTTTCTTGGGCTATTAGATCTGGCCCAAAGTGAAACTCCAGTGGGAGTTGCTTAGGTAAATATACAGCCTTGAGAATCGCCACATAGAGAGAAATGTTATATGAAGCAGTATGCCATATTTAATTTTAATATTAGCCTGTGAGATTAGTGGAGATGAAATTTACCTTGGGAAAGAGAGCTGACAAAGGTCACCTGAAAGGGGAAAGATTTCTTTGATTTTCAAGTTCATCATAGAAAAGAATTCCTTCATTCCTTCTTTTCCTTTTTTCCTTCCCTCCCTACCATATGGGACCCCCAGTTCTCTCTTAAGCTCTTAAGAGGCTGAGATCTGGGGCCTGTGGTCATGCCTGAAGAGTATGATGGAGGCAGAGGGCCTGCTAGTTTGTGGCTGTGCTCGCTGAGTTATGGGCTTCCCAAGTGGCACTAGTGCTAAAGGATCCTTCTGCCAATGCGAGAGACACAGGAGATGCGGGTTAGATCCCAGGGTCAGCAAGATCCCCTGGAGGAAGACATGGCAACCCACTCCAATAGTCTTGCCTGGAGAATCCATGGACAGAGGATTCTGGCAGGCTATACAGTCCGCTGAGTTATAGCCTGGGCTTCTTTATAAATAAACAGAGTATGAAGTGTGAGATGCTTTGCCCTGTGTCGCTAGGGGCTTATTTTGATCTCTGTTGCCTTGCTTTTGATCAATGGGGTCTCTCTCTTTCTCTCTTTGAAGACTTTTTAATAGCCTGTATTCTGCATTTGGTAGGTGTCCTCACGGACTTTAATAAAGCTTTCAAATCTGAAAAGCCAGATTGGCTGGGGCAGTTGTTTTTCCTTGTTTCAGTTGATAATCAGCTCTATTTATTTATTTGTTGTAGTTTTGATTGATCTTACAAGGCACTGAAAACAACTCCTATTACCGTCACAGTGAATCCATTACATAAACATCTTGTGTGCTTCTGGCGAGGCAGACCAGAGAATTAGCCATCCACTGTGTGTGTGTGTGTGAGTCGCTCAGTCGTGTCCGACTCTTTGAGATTCCATGGACTGTAGCCGCCAGGCTCCTCTGTCCATGGAATTCTCCAGGCAAGAATACTGGAGTGGGTAGCCATTCCCTTCTCCAGGGGATCTTCCCGACCCAGGGATCTAACCCAGGTTTCCTGCATTGCAGGCAGATTCTTTACCATCTGAGCCACCCGGGAAGCCCACTAAATAGACATCTTATGTGCTTCTCCTGGTGGGGCAGGTCAGAGAAGGTTCTGGAATATGGTAGCACTATACTGCTGTTGATCCACACACACGGGAGCAAAACCCCGTGGGTTAGTTGCGTGTGCAGGTGGCTCTAGACTCCTTTTTCCCCTCTTACCTCAGTGGCTGGAGAGCTTCTACTTTTGGTCATAACTTAAGATAGGTTTATTTAACTTGCCACCCTTGAGATGTTCTGGTTTCTTGGAGAGGTACCTTGGAAAGTTTGGTGTGAAGAGTGTTATATGGTGAGCATTCAGGCTCATTAGATTTTATTTACAGTTTGCAAATCCTTTCTCATACCTAGAAATGCAAGAGAACGGATTTTACTTCTTAGAAAACAAAGCCAAACAAAAACACGGTGGCAACAAAGCCAACTATTTTTAGACTGAGAATTTTATGTTGCTTCTGCCCACACAGCTCTGAAAATTTTTTCATCCTATTTATCCCCTGACTCCAAGAACATTTACAGCATTGGTTGCTTTTGGAATTTGAAGTACAGTAGATGTTTTTATTATATGTCTATATCCTAAAGGAAATCAGTCCTAAATATTCATCGGAAGGACTGATGCTGAAGCTGAAACTCCAATACTTTGGCCACCTGATGCGAAGAACTGACTCACTGGAAAAGACCCTCATGCTGGGAAAGATTGAAGGCAGGAGGAGGTGGGGATGACAGAGGATGAGATGGTTGGATGGCATCACAGACTTGATGGACATCAGCTTGAGCAAGCTCTGGGAGTTGGTGATGGACAGGGAACCATGGCGTGCCGTAGTCCATGGGGTCGCAAAGAGTCAGACACGACTGAGTGACTGAAATGACTAACTGATACCCTGACTCCAAGAAAATTTATAGCCTTGGTTGCTTTTGGAATTTGAAATACAGTAGATGTTTTTATTATCTGTCTGCGTTGTTGAATTAAAATGTAGTCAAGTGCCTATGCTCTGGCCTCTGGGCTGTGCATGCAACTGTTTCATTTATTTTAGTATTACTTAATATTAACTCTGTGAGTTGGTGATGGACAGGGAGGCCTGGCATGCTGCAGTCCATGGGGTTGCAAAGAGTCGGACACGACTGAGTGACTGAACTGAACTGAACTGAATATTAACAGTGGTTGAACGTTAACGTTAATGGTTAGTTATAGAGAGCTGCCTAGAGAGAGGCAGGTGGTGGGGTAGGAGAAGAGAGCCTCCATCTGGCCACTGCCCTCCAGGCTTCCCCCTGTGCGGTGGCTGAGTGGTCTTTCCCTGGGAGCTCTGTTCCCCCCATGGAAACCGTACAGAAAGACTGGTAGAGACCCTGGTTCGGGCATTCTGCTAACTCACCCTCAGATCAGGTAGAATTTACTACTCCTCCTCATTTTCCAATTTTCTACTTTAGTTCTAGTAACTAGGCTTCTCCCCTAGGTCTGAGCCACCACGCCAGGCTCAGTTCCAGGGACTGGGTCCTTGCCACGACCCAGTACCTGCTCACCCTGCCGGCGCCAGGCCTCCACGCGTGGCCTGCCTCCTGCCTGTGCTTCTCCCCCGGAAGCAAGCCCACTCTAACTTCTTCCACTTGCCTTCTCTCAGCATCTTCAAGGTGTTGGTGTTCATGGGCAGTTGCTGGAAATTACATTTTGTTGAATATCTATTGCTTACCTCAGTTCAAGCACTGGCTACAAGGTATTGCAATTCTTTGTTTATATGTCTGTCTTCCTCAATAGACGATGAGCTACTTGAGGGCAGTTGCTAGGTTGCTTCATCTATCCATCCATCCATCCATCCATCCATCCATCCCTCTCCATCCCCCTCCATCCCTCCCTCCCTCCCTCCATCCATCCATCCACCTCTCCTCAGCATTTATTGAGCACCTATCATATGGGAGGTACTGTGTTCGGTACTAGGATTTGAGTGACGATGAACACGAGATTGTTTTCCTCTCCACTTTCTGTCTCAGCACCTGGCACAATGCCCAAACTAGTGGTTGGTCAAGAAATGTCCACTGAATGAATGAACTGATGACTTGTTACAGCTTACTCCTCCGACGCAGTGAACTGGCTTCTCACACGGGTTTCCTCTGGTTGTCTGGAGCAGGGTTGGCTCCTTGGGGCCGATTCTCTCTGCTGGGCATGCCCAGTGTCCTGCGTCTTTTGATCAGATGTGTACAAGGCTAACAGAATTCCAGAACTCTATTCTGATGCAGTTTTTGGTTTCAGCTCAACCAGTGGGTTGGAGGCAACTGGCACCTTAGAAGATAATTTTTCCCTGGGCTAGTGAATCCCTGTTTCCCTGTGAACTGTGGTGCTGGAGCCTTTTCAGAATCTGAAGTGATAATGAGTGTTTAATACACAATAAACACTCTTTAGTCAATTTATCATTTTTTTCTTTTTTTAAACTCAGTGTGGACTAGTGATTCTCAGTGTGGTTCCAAAATCCTTAGAAGTCCCCCAGACTCTATCAAGGGGCCCACAAGGTCCAAACCATGATCAGAATATGATAATAATAGGTGTTTTGGGGCCTATTTATTTTTATTCTTTCATGAATCTACAATGGAGTTTTCCAGAGATGATATGACACATAATTTGCAATAAATTAAGTGCAGAAGCAGATATAGGCATTCAGTTCTTTTGTATTAAGCCAACATTAAGAGATTTTTAAAAAGATAAAATAATTCCATTCTTCTCACTGCAATTTTTTTTTTGTCTTGGAATTAGAGTTTTTTTAAAATTAAAAATGTATTATTTATGTTAACATGTGCCGAGTTTGTCATTGCTATTTTGAGGTGAATTTAAAAAGCTGTCATTTTAAATATGGTAGATATTGAGACAGTATCAATAGAAATAACCAATTAAACAGAAGCTCTGATGGGGGAGCTGCAATAATTTTTAAAAGCATAAAGGGATCCGAGACTAGAATGTTTGACAATCACTGACGTAGCCTGATGTAACCGTGTGTGGGCTTTGCAATTATAGGGCCTGAGTTTACCTACTTTACCACTTACAACCTGCTGGTCTATCCACTATCTATCATGTAACCTTGGGTGAGTTACTTACCCTCCTTTAGTTTTAGTTCTTAACTGATAAAATGAGGATAATGTACTCATTATCTAATTTACAAGTTTGTTGAGAGAATTAAATGAGATAATACATACTGGATGCTTTGACTAGAGCCTGGCACAAAGTAAGCATTGATTGTTTACTTATGACAGTGTTTTAAATGTAATATATGTTTATTTTAGATAACTTAGGGAATATGGATAACTGTTGGAAGAGAATGAACCATGACCTAACTACTCAGAAAGAGGCATTGTTTACATTTTGGTATTTTTATTTCCAGTTCATGTGTTTGTGTGTCTGTGTTTTGGTATTTACACAAAATTTTGTGCCTGACATTGTGTAACATATTCTCAGCAGTCTGTTATATTGTCTTATGAAACATGATTTTTCATAGCTCTATTATATCACTTATATTTCATTATACAGTCAATATATGCCATAATAAATTCAACCCTTCTCCTTTTAGACTAGGTCCAATTTTTCACCATTATAAATAATGCATAATTAACTTTCCTGAACATAAATCTCTGTCCATATCTGTGATTATTTTCTTAGGATAAATTTGCAAAAGTATAATTACTGGGCAAAAACTCCTTGTAGATATTTCCAAGTTGCTGTTTGGAAAGTTTGTATCCATTGCATTCTTTTCAACAGTGTATGAGAATGTCCATTTTATGGTGTGAACACTTGCCAGCATCTAAAATTACTGTTTTACTTTAAAATTATTTTTACCAACCCAATAGGGCAAAATAACACACAATTAAAAATATTTTTGTGTGTATAATATTTTTGTGAGTATGATTTTTGGAAATTAAAATTTTCATTCTATGAATTTCTGTTAAGTTCCTTTGAATTTAAAAAAGAGTGATATATGATTGTTATATATATGTAAATCCTATTGATTTAAAAGAGGTCTATAACTTTTATCTGTTAGACTTAATGGCAAATAATTTTCCTGATTTGTTGGTTGACATTTTTTTCCATATTTATAAACAGGCTGAAAATGTTTTGTGAAAAATTTACCTGGTCAGATCTCTTTGTCTGTTTAAAGATTTTTCTTCTCTGCTTTTATGCTTAGAAAATCCAGCCCTATCTTGAATTTGTCTACATTTGTGACACATTTTCTTTTCTCTCCCTGTTTCTTAGCTTTCCTTCCTTCCTCCTTTCTTTTTCTCTGTGTCCCTCTGTCTCTGTATTTGTCTGAAACATCAACTCTTTTATACATCTGGATTTTATGTTGCTGTACAGTTGAATTTCAGCTCAAGCCTAATTTTTTCCAAAACAGCCAATCCTCTCAGTGGGAGTTTTTGAATCGGCCTCCTTTATTTGGGATGGTTTCTTTTCACTTATGAACTTCAGATATATATGGGGGTTGTTTCTGGGCATCCCATTTTCAGTATGCTGCTCTGCAGAGGGGTTACTATGCCAGGTTCATGCTGCCATAGTTAGCCTCATGATATGGTTTAATATCTGACAGAAGAAAATTCTTCTTGCTAGTTTCCTTTAAAACTTACCCAGCCATTTGCATCTTTCACTGTTTCAGATATCTTTCTGAATCATTTATTTGGGTCTCCCACTCTCTCATTCCTTGCATCCAGTGACATTTGGTTTTGATTCTGACAGAGATAAAGATTCATTTCAGAAGTGACATCTTTACTGTCTTTTCCTGAGAAGCATGCTCTATCACTGTTCCCATTCAGTTCTTCTTTTATGTGCATCAGGGAAGTTTTAGATTTTTTCACACAAATATCACACAGTTATCGTAAGATTATTTCTAACGTTTTTCTGTGCATGATCTTCCCTTCCTTTAGAACCTCTGTTTGTTGCTGGAATACACAAAAGTGATTAATTATTGTATATATACCTCATATTAAGAACTCTTGAATGGTGTTATTAAGTTTCAAGGTTTATAGGAACATTTCTTGCTTTTTGTATGTATAATCATGTTATTTACAAATTGCTATAATTAATGATTCAAATATAATATAAAAATAATCTGTAACATGTTACATATCATGTTATAAAATATCATCTATGTATTTTTTGTTTCATGTTTTATTAATTAATTAGAATTTACTAGCAGAATGTTACACAGTTAGTGATAGCAGATATTCTTATCTGGGTTTTTTTAGTGTTTTGCAATTAAATGTTAACTGGTAATGTGAGATACAGAGACTTTGTTATATTGATGATATGTAGTGGGGAGAAGACTCTTGAAAGTCCCTTGGACTGCAAGGAGATCCAACCAGTCCATCCTAAAGGAGATCAGTCCTGGGTGTTCATTGGAAGGACTGATGCTGAAGCTGAAACTCCAATACTTTGGCCACCTCATGCGAAGAGCTGACTCATTGGAAAAGACCCTGATGCTGGGAGGGATTGGGGGCAGGCGGAGAAGGGGACGACAGAGGATGAGATGGCTGGATGGTATCACCGACTCAATGGACATGGATTTGGGTGGACTCCGGGAGTTGGTGATGGACAGGGAGGCCTGGCGTGCTGCGATTCATGAGGTCGCAGGGAGCCGGACACGACTGAGCAACTGAACTGAACTGAGTGGGGTCCTTCCGGAGAAGGCAATGACACCCCACTCCAGTACTCTTGCCTGGAAAATCCCATGGATGGAGGAGCCTGGTAGGCTGTGGTCCATGGGGTCGCTAAGAGTCGGACACTGAGCGACTTCACTTTCACTTTTCACTTTCACACATTGGAGAAGGAAATGGCAACCCACTCTAGTGTTCTTGCCTGGAGAATCCCAGGGACGGGGGAGCCTGGTGGGCTGCCGTCCAAGGGGTTGCACAGAGTCGAACATGACTGAAGTGACTTAGCAACAAGTGGGATCCTTCTACCAGCCTGTCCTTCCTTTTGTTGCTCCTTCTTTTCTCCTGTTTTCTTTCTAACAGAACTTGAGTAGAGTATTCCCAAGTGGCTTTTGGCATTGACTGCACTGAGTGAAGTTTTTCTTATGTGATCTTTTGATATGATATGTCATATAATACAGTCTTTAATAGTAAACTATCCTTGCATTCCCAGTATAAAACCCATCTGGTCAGATTTTTATTCCTGCTGAGGTTTACAGGATTCTTTAATCTTCCAAAGATAAAAGATAAGGGAAATTGACTAGGTTTATAGGTATTGGTAGTAAACTGACCAACTGCTTTAATGATGCGATCGCAAACTTTCTGAATTCAATCACAAATTTTATTCCAGGATGTAAGGGTGATCTGGTTGCGACATCTGTCACCCCACTGATCACAAGGGTTGATTCGGCTGATCTGGCTGGCTAGGCGGGTGTCCCCTTCCTCCCTCACTGCTCCATGTGTGTCCCTCCCGAAGCTGCGCGCTCGGTAGAAGAGGACGACCAGCCCCAATAGAGGAGGCCCGGTCTTCGGTCAAGGGTACACGAGTAACTGCGCTCCCCTGCTAGAACCTCCAAACAAGCTCACAAATTTTATTCCAGAAATTACTTTTCAAGTTTAAATCTGAAACGATGCAACCTTTTCTTTCTGTGCAAAAATACTTTATATTTTTCATCAATAAAGGCAGTTCTTCTCCCCCCCCCCCTTTTTTTTTCTATTTTTCTGTTTAGTATGACTTGGATCTCATGTGTTAGCATTATTTAGAGAGTTGTAGTCCCCAGTGGAGAGTTACACATAGAGAGATACAGTCCCATGGACTATAGTCCATGGAATTCTCCAGGCCAGAATGCTGGAGTGGGTAGCCTTTCCCTTCTACCGGAGATCTTCTCAACCCAGGGATCGAACCCAGGTATTGATTCTTTACCTGCTGAGCCACAAGGGAAGCCCTTAGAGAGTTGTAATCTTAATCAAATTAGGGAAAATGGTTACATTAAAAATTTATGTCTATGAAGAATTTCATTCCTTTATTTACATTACATTACAGAAAATAGAGATAATAGGGATAAAATATGGGTAGTCTAGCAACTGCACCTGGAATAAAATGGTTATATAATAATAATTAAATTATAATACTTTAGTTATTAAATGTGAATATATTTTTAGGGTATTGGGATTCAGAAGCATTATTTTTTAGCAATTTTGACCATGGTTACATTTATATCTCCAAAAAGAATTACAGAATGTTACCTGAAAATAATTTTTTCTCATTTTATTAAAAATTAGTTGACTCATTCTAGCTGCCAGCAGGAATAAATCAAACAATTATGACTTTAGTTAAAACTTTTAAACTATAAAAGAAGAGTCAAACTTTCAGAGAAAACATAGAACAGAGAGTTTTTCCAGTAGAGTAGCTTTTCGAGGGGGCAGTCCTGGCAGCCCGCCGTCAGGGCCTAGTTTGTTGCTAAGGACATCTCCCCGAGGGTTCTGCACCCTAAGGACTTGACTCCAGACACATGAAGACACCTGCTCTCACTTCCTCCACCACTTGTAGTGTCTCGGCTGTCTCCACAGACACAAGGGTGCTTGACTGCCCCTTCTTATCTCTCCTAGGGGCGAGGGGCGGACCCTGGTCTCAGCCTGGTCAAGGGGCATCAGCCATCTCTCAGATGTCTCAGGTGATTCCTCAGATCGGCTTCTCTGTCTCCCAAGCACTAGGCTTTAGTTGTCAGACTGGGGTTTATTCATGGCCCCATGAACAAGAACAGTACATAGATGCTTATGCCTCATCCTGGGAAGAGGAAACTATAAAAATGCAAGTTCTATCTCTGGCACAATGTTAACCCAGCTGCAGGGAGTGGGAATGACTAAATGTTCTGTCTGCTTGTCCATGTAGATGCTGCCTATTCGACAGTCACAGTTGAGTGTTGAACACCTACTGCCGTCCAATCACTGCGCTAGGTCCTGGGGCTAAAGACATCAGGGTGACGTTGTTTCTTATAGCCCTTGAAACGTTGTTCTGCTCTGCTCCTGAGCCCACAAATGCTTGTTGAGTGTCTTCTGCATAGTTGGAGCTTAAGGAAGGGAAGGCTGTTTCTTGCTCAGATAGTGAACATGTCTGGACTCAGCCTCATGTAGCGATGACCATTAAATGTCAGTGCCAATGGGGGCAAAATGGCTGAGGGACCAAAATGGCTGAGGTCTAACATGGTGAATGACAGTTAATGTTAGATATTCACTTCTTTGGATGAAGTGAGGATAAAAAAAGGTAATTCTTAGTCAGCTGAGTACTTTGGCTTAGCAAAATAGTTTGATCGGTTTCGAAATTAATATTGCATAAAATATCAAATGTGTGATGATTGTTTATACTAATTGTTCAAAGCTATTAACCTTAAAAGATTATTTTTCCTGTTTTTATATCCTGTGTTTATATCTTGGTTGTAGCAAAACCAAGGTAATCAACATTGGAAGAAGAGCCTCAAGGCTTTAAACTCATGCAGGGGAGAATCTATTTTTAGATGGTCTTGAATTTGCAGTCGGACACACCGCATTAATGTATGGTACAGAAGTGTCAAGGGGCAGAACGATCAGGTGGATTACACTGTAATTCAGACTCTTGTTGGCTGGAGCTCCCAGAGATGTCTGATGCTCTAACATGGGCGGGACACGCCGTGCCTCCCCACGGTGGTTTGCTCAGACTGTAGACAGAGGCTGAACGTTCCCAGCAAAGCAGGGTTCACAGTGTCCTTTTCCTTTGGCATAACTGGAAACATGCCGTGAATGGTAGCAGAGGAAAAATGGCAGGAGAACTTGTTCCGACCAGAGAGTGAGATGCAATCACAGAAGGTGACAAAGGCATCTCTGGGAGTTTAGGAGGCCGATGGGCTGATGATGTTCATCTGGGGATGCTGGGGAACCGGGGAACGAGGGAGTCACCCTTCACGGCCCCAGGGTGGGCAGGGACCTGGAGTCTGACAAGCACCTGAGCACACACTGGAGGTCCTGGGGGCAACAGAGGGGCCCTGGGGAGACTTAATGTCACTTCCCTCCAGGATCACAGCACCATGGTCAGCGGGCCTGTGTCCTTCAGGGCCCCTGGAGGGCCCACCCTGGGTCTCAGCACCGTGACCTCCTGGAATTGCCATCTTCTTTGAGAATTCCTTGTGGAGCTCACCAGGCCCCACACCGGCACCCTACAGAGTTGGAATTCTTCAAGACAGGCCTACGAGTTTCTGCTGGGCCAGGGGAGCAAGGAGGCCGTAACATCTGGTGACTCTCTGGGTGGGGGGCTGTGTCCCCAAACTCATGTGGGGGAGATAGTAGAGCCTCAGCAGAGCAGCCTAGGCTGTTTGAGGTGTTACCCATGAGACACAGCCAAGTCCAAGAACCTCCAGGGAGGATTTGAGAGTGTGATGTATCAATAAGTGGTGATTTCAGAGGAAGGACACAGACGCAGAGAGATAGGAGCACCCGGGTCACAGCAGTGAGGGGTTAGGAGGTGGGACACCAGCATCAAAGCCTCCCAGGGACCACTGCTGAGATGTGAACCCTGAATGAGCCAAGACTGAATGCCCCTTGGAAGGTGAGGCATCTCCAAACCAGTACTGTTAGAGTATATTGTTTTCAAGTTGCATCATTTATACACAAATACACACAAAGAAAGGGAAGAGGGAATGACCAACAAATACCGTTTTCTCAGTTAAACCCTATATAGGAATTATAATGCTTTATTGTCTAAGTTTTTAAAAATATACTCTATGGGTTACAAGTAGTAAGAGTTTGAGGGAGGGTTTGTCTGGGTTAGGAATCTTCTCATTAAGATAAAATTGGGCATTTTGAAGACCCCAAAAGCTAAAATATTAGTAGCGTGGTTTGTAAGTTCTACCTCTCTTATTCCAGTTCTTTACCTCTAAGAAGCCGAACTAATAACTGTATTTTTAACCCAGGGAACCCCCATGCCTCTGGCGGGGTTGGGAGAAACCTTTCTTTCTTTAGAGTGGGTTTCAAAGTCCCTTGGTGCCTGGGTGGGAGTGGAGGCTATGGCCACCCTCCCTGGGTGCTCCATGGCGTGGGCAGTCCCAGAGCAGGCCTGTCTGATTTCTGGGGGAAAGAAAGCTAGAGGATAAGGTTGGTTTTCCTTTGAAGTTAATAACCTCCTACAAAGGGCTTTGGTAAGAGAGAGAGAGACCTTAGATAGCACTTACCATCTCCCTTGGTTTCCCCTGGGGTGGTGAAATCTGAGGACAGCAGGGCTTGGGGAGAGGGTTGTGGGCCGGTCCCCAGGGGATGTATGGGTTCCCAGGACTCCCTGGGCAGGACAGGTGGGGCAGCCCCTTCTTAGCCTCCTCTGCTGCTCCTCCCCAGGGGGACACCCGGTGCAGAACAAAGAAATCTCTCTCCTGCATCTCTCTTCCATCCACTCTAGACAGGAAGGAAGCCCAGGGAAGCATCTGCACAGCCGCTGTTTCCCTTTTCCATCCCACTGCAGGAGGCAGGGGACCCTTTTTGAATAAGCTCAGTCTTCTTCTTCAAAGGCCCGCTCTCCAGACAGTATTTGGAGAAGTCTGACTCTAACAGTCTGTATCTTCTCATGACCATGACTTATTTGGAGAGAGAGACTCTTTCCAGGACAGATTCCACTGGAGATTTTGGACCAATTTTGAAAATGCTGTAAGGATAAATATTCCAGATATGTTGATCTTGGGGTGATGGGTGGATTCTTTAAAAGCAGCAAAACCAAACAAACTGTAATAGTGTAATAGTGGCCTCACACTCAGACAACACTCCCACCGTGGACTGATGTTGTATATCTGTGAGATTGAAGTCCATGCTGGTGGTGAGGGACGTGGGATGAGGGAGATGAGCTTGGAATGTTTGCAGACTGTTGTACACATAGTACCTTATTTAATCTTGCCAAGAACTATTGTGTGCTGAGATGTTTTAGATTGCTATTTTTTTCAGTAAGAAAACAGTCAGAGAGGTTAAGTGCATGTGTGCTAAGTTGCTTCAGGTGTGTTTGACTCTTTGTAACTCCCTGGACTGTAGCCCACCAGGCGCCTCTGTCAAGGGATTCTCCAGGCAAAAACACTGGAGTGGGTTGCCTTGCCCTCTTCCAGGGGGTCTTCCCGAGCCAGGAATCAAACTCGCATCTCTACATCTTTCCCATCCCCACTGTTAGCACTACAGTCAGTGAGTGGCCTGCTGGATATCATTGGGGTGCCCCACCCCAGCATCTTGGTTGGATTTGGGGTGTCTGGTTGGGTCCACCCAGGGTCAGCTGCGCCTGTATCACAACATCTAAATGGCATGCTTTATCCCAGGACTCTTGGAAACAAATCAAGAAGAACCAGAATAACAACCTAAGTTAACATGATGCAATTTTCCTCAGCAGTTACACCAGAGAGCTCAGAGTGAGGGACTGTGGCGTGAGAGAACACAGGTCTGAATCTAATGGTGTGACCTTGGGCAAGCTACTCCATCTCTGGGCTCAGTTCCTCTTTGGTGAAATGGGACTTAAAATAGTTTGTACCTCAAAAGGGTGTTGGTGAAGATTAAAGGAGGCAATGCAAATAAGCGCACAGTGTCTGGTACACAGTGCGAGCTAATGGGGCTAGGTGTTATTGCTACGTATAACTAACTGAATTAATTCAACAGAGCTGGTTTTGCTAATCACCTCATCACTTGGGTTTGAGATTTGTCTTGTCATTGGTGTCTAAGAGGCTAACTTTCCATCCCTGTTCCTTCATTGTTGCCTTAAGTATCAAACTTTGTGTTGTTCAGTCACTAAGTCATGTAACTCTTTGTGATGCTATGAACTGCAGCACGCCAGGTTTCCCTGCTCTTCACTGTCTTCTGGAGTTTGCTCAAACTCATGTCTGTTGAGTTGGTGATACCATCCAACCATCACATCCTCTGTTGTCCCCTTCTCCTTTTGCCTTCAATCTTTGCCAGCATCAGGGTCTTTTCCAATGAGTTAGAGCTCTTCCAATCAGGTGGCCAAAGTATTGGAGCTTCAGCTTCAACATCAGTCCTACCAATGAATATTCAGTGTTGATTTCCTTTAGGATTGACTGATTGGACTCTCAAGAGTCTTCTCCGACACTACAGCTTGAAAGCATCAATTCTTAGGCACTCAGCCTTCTTTACGGTCCAACTCTCATATCTGTGCATGATTACTGAAAAAACCGTAGCTTTGCCTATACAGACCTTGGTCAACAAAATAATGTCTGTGCTTTTTAATAAACTGTCTATGTTGTCATAGCTTTTCTTCAAGGAGTCTTTTAATTTCATGGCTGCAGTCACCATCTGCAGTGATTTTAGAGCCCAAGAAAATAAAGTCTGTTACTGTTTCCATTGTTTCCCCATCTATTTGCCATGAAGTGGTGGGACTGGATGCCATGATCTTTGTTTTTTGAATGTTGAGTTTTAAGCCAAATTTTTCATTCTCTTTCACCTTCTTCAAGAGGCTCTTTAGTTCCTCTTTGCTTTCTGCCATTAGGGTGGTATCATCTGCATATCTGAGGTTATTGATATTTCTCCTGGCAATCTTTATTCCAGCTTGAGCTTCATCCAGCCTGGCATTTTGCCTGACGTGCTCTGGATATAAGTTAAATAAGCAGGGTGACAGTATACAGCCTTGACATACTCCTTTCCCAATCTGGAACCAGTCCGTTGTTCCGTGTTTTGTTCTAACTGTTGCTTCTTGATCTGCATATAGGTTTCTCAGGAGACGGGTAAGGTGGTCTGGTATTCCCATCTCTTTAGGAGTTTTCCACGGTTTGTTATAATCCACACAATTAGTCTTTAGCATAGTCAACGAAGCAGAAGTAGATATTTCTCTGGAATCCTCTTGCTTTTTCTATGATCCAACAGATGTTGGCAATTTGATCTCTGGTTCCTCTGCCTTTTCTAAATCCAGCTTGTACACCTGGAAGTTCTTGGTTCATGTACTGCTGAAGCCTAGCTTGAAGGAGTTTGAGCATTACCTTGCTATCGTGTGAAATGAGCACAATTGTATGGTAGTTTGAACATTCTTTGGCATTGCTTTTCTTTGGGATTGGAATGAAAACTGACCATTTCCAGTCCTGTGGCCACTACTCAGTTTTCCAAATTTGCTGGCATATTGAATGTAGCACTTTCACAACATCATTTTTTAGAATTTGAAATAGCTGAGCTGGAATTCCATCACCTCCATTAACTTTGCTTGTAGTAATGTTTTCTAAAGCTCACTTGACTTTACATTCCAGGATGTCTGGTTCTAGGTGACTGAGCATGCCATCGTGGTTGTCCAGGTCATTAGGACATTTTTTTGTATAGTTCTTCTGTGTATTCCTGCCACCTCTTCATAATATCTTCTGCTTCTGTTAGGCCCATAATGTTTCTGTCTTTATTGTGCCCATTTTTGCACAAAATGTTCCCTGGTATCTTTAATTTTCTTGAAAAGATTGCTAGTCTTTCCCATTCTATTGTTTTCCTCTATTTCTTTGTATTGTGGAGTACTAATTTCTGAAAAGAAAACCTAGCAAAGAGGAACATTCATTTAAACTTGCAGCAATGTAAACATGAATAAATATTCTTGCATAGTCGTGTATTACTTTTCTGGTAAGTCTTCCTATTTTGTAGTTGGGGGATTTTATGACCTTGGTGTATTTATACTCCATCTCTCATGCAGTTAGCACATGTGTAAAGACTTGTCCTTGCAGTCTCCAGGGTGTAAAGAAGGCCCCCCTGTCCAGAGTGATCCCAGGATGCACAACACAGTTCTAATATAGGAATCAGTTCAGTTCAGTTCAGTCGCTCAGTCGTGTCCGACTCTTTGTGACCCCATGAACCGCAGCATGCCAGGCCTCCCTATCCATCACCAACTCCCTGAGTCCACCCAAACCCGTGTCCATTGTGTCAGTGATGCCATCCAATCATCTCATCCTCTGTCATCCCCTTCTCCTCTGGCCCTCAATCTTTCCCAGCATCAGGGTCTTTTCAAATGAGTCAGCTCTTTGCATCAGGTGACCAAAGTATTGGAGTTTAAGCTTCAACATCAGTCCTTCCAATGAACACCCAGGACTGATTTCCTTTAGGATGGACTGGTTGGATCTCCTTGCTGTCCAAGGGACTCTCAAGAGTCTTCTCCAACACCACACTTCAAAGGCATCAATTCTTCTGTGCTCAGCTTTCTTCACAATCCAACTCTCACATCCATACATGATCACTGGAAAAACCATAGCCTTGACTAGACGGACCTTTGTTGACAAAGTCTCTGCTTTTTAATATGCTGTCTAGGTTGATCATAACTTTCCTTCCAAGGAGTAAGTGTCTTTTAATTTCATGGCTGCAATCACCATCTGCAGTCTTGCTGTTTTCCCAATCCTGTCAGGATTTACTCATTTGCTTTATTCCATCCTACACATAAAATATATAGGGATAGCAATACTAATAGTACATAACCAATTCTGATTACTGAAAACAGTGAAATAAAATTACTAAAAAGAATCAAATAGTTTTTTTATTGGAGAAAAAAAGAAACCCAGACATTGTATTCTTCCTAATGTAATAACAGCATCTATATAGTCTTTCAAAAAGATGAAGCCCGAGTCTGCTCAAGTCTCTGTATACAGAGACTTGTAAATTTCTGCCAATTTACAGGAAATGTGCTATCCTCATTCTTCTTCCATTTGAAAAATTATTGTGCTTTACTTACATGGTCAGATCACTTACTGCTGCATATTATTAATATACTCTCTTCCTTTAAATTCCCTTTTAGTCTCAGTTTGCTAATTTATTCCATGTTTATGCTCATCACAGGTCTTTTTGTTGATGTCCCTGTAATCATTCTTTAAATCTTGTTTTCTAATGTATTCCTTTGACAGGGTGCATGGAACCATGGTTCTCTGCAGTTTGTGTGTTAACAGGAGTTTGTGCTCTATTTACTTGAAGGTAAGGTTTGCTGGGTATAAAATTTTTCACTCATGTTTTCATTTTTTGAATATCTGAAATGTATTTCCTTATTTTCCTTTGGCACAAGAGTTGCTATGGTCAGTCAGTCAGTCAGTTCCTTCAGTTGTGTCTGACTGTTTGCAACCCTATGGACTGTAGCCTGTCAGGGTCCTCTGTCCATGGGTATTCTCCAGGCAAGAATACTGGAGTGGGTTGCCATTTCCTCCTGCAGGGGATCTTCCCAACCCAGGGATCAAACCCTCATGTCTTATGTCTCCTGCATTGGCAGGTATGTTTCTTTACCACTAGTGCCACCTGGGAAACCCTGGTGATAGTATAGTAATTGTCTGATGAAAACCTAATTTTATTCTAAGTCACATGCTCTTTTGTCCAATGTCCAAATGACTTTTTCTTTTTTTCTTTCAAGTCCAGCAATTTTATTAAAATGTCACTTGATGTTGATTTTGACTTTTTATGTATAATTTTTTTCATGAGTTTTATCACTTCATTTCTGAGTTTTTCTAATTCTGAATTATTGTTCTTTCAAATCTTGTATCATTTTTCTTAATGTCTTTGGTGTGTTTGGAAGAGTATATTAAAGTTTTAACATGTCTTTCTGGCATGCCTTTTTGTCAGTTGGGATGTTATTCTGATACACATTTCATTTTTTTCATAGAAAGATAGCCACTTTCTATGGACATTGACCTATATCTTTTCTGACCACTCATTTTTATGTAAATTTAGTTTTCCTGAATTTTAGAAGATGGATGAGTTCACAGAACTTTGCCAACTTTGTGGAGCTCCCTCTTACATTGCTTTTGTTGAGTGTTACAGGAAACAGTTTGCTTTCTGAGATTTCCTGATCCCTCTTTCATTTGCTCTTTCCCTTCCCTTTGTCTCTGTTGTCCTTACTCTGCTCAGTGTTTGTTACATTCCTGACCTTGTTTCCTCTGGGGAGGCCTTACCTGGAGATAAACCAGTCAGTGTGGAGGGTTGAGAGAGCCCCTTCAAACTTCTTGCCACAGGCCCCTGGGACTCACCTTCTGTGGGGGGCATAAACCCTTTCCAGATTCTTCTCTGATTCGCCACCGCACTTTCTAGGGATACCTCTTGTTTCTTCGGGTTTCCCTGCTCTTTCTCTCTGCTTTCTGCCTCACAAGTGCCAGTAACACCAGGTACTTTAGCCGTACCCACTGGCAGGCTACAGTCCATAGGGTTGCAAAGAGTGGGACACAGCTGAAGCAACTACGCATGTACACACTTGCATTTTAGAATTTGTGGAGAAACCTTGTAACCTAGGTTCATCACGAATGTTATCAATGTGTTTTGTTTTGCCATCTACATGCTCTGCCTGTTTTATGGAGAGATTCTGGAAGATCCAAACCTATGCTGTTGACAACGTAGCCATCTTCCCAGAATTCCTCTCCCAACTGGTTTCCTAGAAATTTGTGTACCTGTGTTGCTTGTGATGTGGTATGAGTCAGGACAAGTTCATCCAGTTCCCTCCCACCTCCCTCCCCTCCCCAAAGGTCACCTGAGGGTTGGAACCACATTCTGCTTCCTTCTGCAAAAGCACACCCCTAGGCTGAACTGAATGATAATGGTGGACCTACCACATGGAGACCATGTGTCTGGAAATAACAACCAGTTAACATTAAAAAAAATTAAAATTCCAGAGACTTCTGGCCTTTGTCCTTTCACTTTTCTCATATGCTCCAGAATTAGCAGCAACATCTGCAGCCAGATCCCTTGAATGTGCTTCAACAAGTCCACTCTTCTCCACTCTAACCCCCAGAAGACTGAGTGTGAGCCAAGATTTATAGTTAACATCGCACACACCCCCACCCTTTTTTTGCCTATAAAATATTTGTTTGGTCTCTATGTAAAATGCGCTTTATAAAAGCACAAGGGCAGACACGTGTGAAATAACCTTAAGTGAAAGTAAGTAAATTAATTAGCATACAGTAGACTCTTATTGTTAAGTGGAAATGTAGCCCTTCCTGTGGGGCTCCGTGTTAAACAAGATGATTGATAAATTGTTATATTCGCACAGTGTCGCTCCGTGATATAATCACGTCTTTTGTAAATATTTAGTCAAGAGAGCAATCCAGCTGTTCCCAGTCAGGTTTCATCCGGTGTCAGCCAAAGCTCTGTGCTTCTGATTTATCTCTCGTGCTGTTTAAGCATTGAGGAAGCTCACATTTTTATGAGCCTCTAAATACCCATAATAGTAAATAGTGAAAATGATGGCTATAATAGCAATAGCCCAAGTAATTATAAGGAAGGATATCTGCGATGGCCAGAAATAAGAATAAGGAAGAAGCTGGGGCTTTTTATTTCTTTGTGTAGACATAAATGTCAATCCCCCTACCTTTAGCACAGTTGATGTCAAGAAACCCATCACCCCTCTTTATCAGGGTCATAAAAGACCTGTAGATGAGACCCGAAAGGTCTGGAGAACTGAATTTTTAACCTTTGACCGTTTTTGGACTGAGAAGTAAAACAATGTTCTATTATGTACTTTCCCACTTTCTTATTTTGAGTTGTTCAACAGGAACACGTTTTTGAGGTGTTTAGAGTTACAGCATTGGGTGTGAGGGGGTGCAGTTTTTATGAACCCTGCAGGCTGCCCTGTGGTGTGGGAGCAGAGAGGGAAGATGGCTGCCCTGTGGTATGGGGGCAGGGAGGGAAGATGGCTGCCCTGTGGTGTGGGACAGAGTGTAAAGACGGCTTTGCGGATGGATGCTACGTCCTGTAAAGGGTGGGAGGAGGTGTGGTTCTGTGACCACTTATCCCACTGGAGAAGGGAGCCAGCTGTGGGGCTGGGGACCCTGGAGAAGAGCCCCCTTGGAGGCAGCCTCCATGGGTCTGGGCCTGAGTAGACGGAAGCACCCACCCCAGGACACAGAAGAGTGATGGAAGATAGGAGGGTCAGTAGAGGCTGCAGCTGTAGGAAGGAGCAGGTCTCCTTAGCCTAGGAGACAGCAAATGGAGAAGAACAGAAGTGTAAAATCTACCTGTTGTTCATATTGTTTTCTGCTGCATTTAATAATGTGTTCAGTTTCCTGTTATTTGGAATCTGAATCTAAAGAACTTCCAAAGCACTGATACTTGAGAGGGTTTGCATTTCACTGCCATGATTTTTCTGGGTTACCTGTTGGCCCCTTTTGTTACAGTCTAGGGTTAGGGTGATCAGGGTAAGTAATAGACTTTTATGACAAAACAATAATACACTAAAACAATACAAGTTAAGGTTGTTTTTCTTCAATTAGACGAGGTCTCTCTATGACCATGAGCTTCTGTAAAAGTTTACGTGGTCCATCATTACTTAGAAGTTTGTGTTATGTTTCCATTTATGTAATAAGCCTCTGAGCTTATTTAATAAATAGATTTTTTTTTTCCTGGCGAGAGACTGTTTCAAAAGAAAGAAAAGGTGAGGGTGAAGACGAGGAGTTGGCTAAATTGTTTCATGGAGAGGCATAGGAGAATACCAATAATAATTATAATTCAGATGGTTGATATCAGACACTCAGTGTTGCCAATCTGACCGCTTAGGAAGGATACTGACAAGTGTGAGTCCAGAGTGGAGTGGTTCCCCATCAGATGGAGGCAAAGCACAGAGATATTTCCCTGAAGGTCCTGGCTGAGAGCAAGGCCACATCATATAGGTGTCGTCGGCCTACTGGGAGGAGTGGGGAAGCTCAGCTGGGCCCATATGTTTCTTGCAAAACTCACACAATTAATTAAGGATCTTTCCTGAAGGTCGTGTGACATTCTAAAGCCACACCTTCAGAGAACCTTTCTAGACTTGGATAAGCACTTCCTTGCCTAATGACTACCTTAGTTCCACAAGTAATAGAAACCGCAGTGAAAAGCCCATTATTTATATTATTCCAATTGATATTTCCTCATAAATTACACTTTTGTTTTCCAGGCCCATTACATTTCCTGTGTGGCTAATTATATTAGGCAGTTCCTTTAATTTACACACTGTTTCCTGCAATTTACACTCCTTTCTCAGAAAATGCTTTGTAAGCATCTCCATCCTTTGCTTTTAAAAAGCAGAGCAGACCAAGGTTACTGTGAGCATCCAATAAGTGTTTAACACCTTCTGTAAAGACTGGTCATTTTCTAGCAAGAGTCCTACAACAAGTACTATGATAAGTCCCTAAGAATGGGGACTGAGACCGTGGGGAAAATGAAAATGTGAAGGAATAAATTGGTGAGATGGCACAAAATTGCCTTGGTAAGAGGTGATTTAGCATGGGGATTGGGCAGGGCAACCTGTAAACTCTTGGAAAAATTTTAAGTGAACAACATGCTGTAAAGGAGACTTACATTTCACTTGCTGGGTTATGGCCTCGTTTCTGATTCTCTATCTTTATGCCTGTTCGTGTGTGTGTGTGTGTGTGTGTGTGTGTGTGTGTGCTGAGTTGTGTCTGACTTTTTGCGACCCTATGGACTGTAGCCTGCCAGGCTGCTCTATCCATGAGACTCTCCAGGCAAGAATACTGGAGTGAATTACCATTTCCTCCTCCAGGGGGTTGTCCCAACCCAGGGGTTGAATCCACCTCTCCTGTGTTTCCTGCATTGGCAGGCAGATTCTTTACCACTGTGCCACCTGGGAAGCCCCAAACTAACTACCAGGAATGGGGTTTGAACCCATGTAGACATACGTCCTTTGAATCCTACGTCCAATGCCTTAACCACCTGACCATCCTGGTGCAGGCTTACCCTCAATAAAATTGCTGGGAATATCACTGTAATCTTGACATGATGGTCATCATGTTCACATCGCTAAGCAATGCCCAGGCCAGTCTGGAGGGAGGCCACCCTCCCCTGGACTGGAAGGCAGGGACTCCCCTGTGACACTGAGGCTCTGAGAGCAGATTCTGGTCATACTTTTTGGCATTAGAAGGACGGAGCCATTTCTATATTTAGCTGCTGTCCGTGTTTGTGAGTCTGACTGAACTTGGAACTGTGGAGAGGTCATTCAATTTTTGCCCTGTCTACCTTTTGGAAGCCTGTTTTGATGTCACTAGGAAGTGTAATAAAAAAGTGACTGTCTCAGGTATTTACCACGGCACCCATCTGGGCTGTGACCAGGAGGACCAAAGCTTGACAAGACTGTGAAATATTTGTGCCATGCCCAGAGGGTCTGATCAGTTGGAAAACTCCTTCATGGCTCAATTCAAAACAACCAAAATAAGCAGACACACTCAGCTGCCACGGTCTTTCCAACTTTTCTCTCCCTTCAGCCTGTAGTAGTTCATGAATTGGACAGTGGCCTGTTAGAGGGACTTTCCTGTGCTGTGAAGAGGCTATTGAAAAGCAAATGCAAGTAGACTTTGAAGTAAACAGTATGAATGAAAAGGAACAGTTTTAGTTGTTGGTACACTGAGAAGATGAAAAAATATGAAGTTTTGCCTTTCTGTTGGTATCATGGCCGTGAAAGTGAAAGTCTCTCAGTCGTGTCTGACTCTTTGCAACCCCATGGACTATACAGTCCATGGAATTCTCCAGGCCAGAATACTGGAGTGGGGAGCCGTTCCCTTCTCCAGGAATCGAACTGGGGTCTCCTGCATAGCAGGTGAATTCTTTACCAACTGAGCTATCAGGGAAGCCTGTGGCCCTGATTGATCTCAAATTGGGAGGGTGAGGAAGAGAAATATTTATTCACTTGTCTTTCTTTTGTGCAAGCTTATAAGTTCTTTGTAGGACTGCATGAGCTTGAAGGATGCTACCGGTGTAGTCCTGAAAGGTGGGGCAGTTGGCTGGGGTGGGGTTAGTGTCTTTCACCATATCCCTTAGAACTCTTTAGAGGCCAATGACAGAATGTGAACGCAAAGTAGCTTAGGCAAAAAGGGGGATTTTTAAAGAAGGTTTTCAGTGACTCTTGGAACCCAAGTTGAAGAATGTGCCCCATCTCAGGCAAAACAGGGACCACAATCTTGGGGTTTTAAAATTCTCTTGGTCTGCTGTCTCTGTAACCACCACCCCCACCCCTCTTGTCTTTCTCTGTTTGGTTGGCTGTCTCTGTACCTCCCCACCTTTCTGTCTCCCTCTTTTTCTGTCCTCTCTCCCCCCACCAGTAGGAGGCATCCCCCGGCCAATATGGCTGTAAGCATGGTGTCTCCAGTTTCCAAGCACCACATCTTGAGTCCAGTCACCAAAGAGAAATTGGCTGCTCTGCTTCAGTTTTCCTACTACTGTCTGTGAAAAAAAAAAAAAAAAAAAAAATGTGATTGGCTTAGCTTGGGGCAATTAACTACCAGGACTAACTGACTGATGTTGGGCTTGGGATCACATTGACGGCATAAAAACTATGCAGATGGTGTGTGAGAGAGGGATCGTTTCCAGAAGAGAGAGCTAAGCCTATACAAGAGTTTGCTTCATGTATACAAACTGTAATCCAACAGTCATACAGTGATGGTGGAGGTGGTGGTTTCATCGCTAAGTTGTGTCCAACTCTTTGTGACCCCATGGACTGTAGCCCGCCAGGCTCTTCTGTCCATGGGATTCTCCAAGCAAGAATACTGGAGTGGGCTGCCATTCCTTTCTCCAGGAGATCTTCCCAAGCCAGGGATTGAACCCAGGTCTCCTGCGTTGCAGGCAGACTCTTCACTGTCTGAGCCAACAAGGAAATCCCAGTCATATAGAGATGAACATATTTCTTTTTCTGATAAGGTCACTAGACTTCATAGGTCGCAGGATGCTATTATATGGTAGATGTTCCTTTTATTAAGGATTTTGATAGAGTTTCTTACAATAAAAATTTCTTTAGCAATGAAGCTGTGTGAGTGATGGGCTAGCCTCAAGGGCAAAGGACATCAAAGGGAATAATAACATCAGCTGGTTTGAAGGGAGAGCTTTCAAGCAGAGACTGGTCTCTAGTGGACAAGTTGGTTCATTGGGATGAAGAACCAGGAGCACTCAACCTTAGAGGAAAGTTGACTACAAGGATGGGAGGAAAGGCATCAGGCTTTAGGGGAAACCCAGTACCAAACAGGCCCTTAAGGGGAAGCCCAGATACATGGACAAAAAGCAAAGCAGGTTCCAATGGAGTGGATCCAAGGGGATTTCACATACTTCACTCCTCTTGTAGTGATTGCCTGTGGCTGACCCTAGACCAGTGCCTGAAAGGAAGCATGTGAACCAAACACTGACTGAGCCAATTCATTCCTAGTTGAATAAGCAAAGGATATGAATTAATGAGCTAACACTCATCAGTGGGGGGCTGAACCGTGGCCTCTTACAGGGCTCTGCTCTAGGCTCTGTTTCATTGTATTGATTTATTAATAATTTGGATGAAGACATGAAAAGACTGGCCCACAAATCTGTGCAGGATAAAGAGTGTGCTAGAGAGCAGTCTCGAGAATCATAAAAAAGTGCTAGACTGAAACAAGGGGCATGAATAAGAAGAAAGAATGTAATGGTTCTACATGTCAAGTCCTTCGCCGAGTCACCAAAGGCACAGGTGCAGAACATGGGCTTGGTGGCTGGAAAATCTTGCAGCTGCTGGGAAAACACCTTGGGTTTTGAGTAGGTCACTTGAAGTCCACGGTATGAAAGAGCAACTCTGAGAGTATCCAGAAAATGGGAGGACATAGTCTTGCTGTCTCATGATGTCAGATGACACATGGGATTTTTGTCAGGTTCCAGGTATAATAGTTTGATATGTAATAGAGACAAATTGGAACTGTGCAGAATAAGAGAGGAAGACATCTGGAGACCCTGTTCTAGGCATAGTTATCGAGGAAGCTGGAGACGTTTGTCTGAGCATGGGTGATGGTGCATACCCAGCAGTCTTCCCTCCCTTATGGGTCCTCAAGTGCAAGTGAGACTAGGTTGGGTCATTCTAGATGGCGCAGTGAGGAGAAATCAGAGGGCATTATATAGACACTGATCTTTGTCTTTTAAAAACTAAAAGACTGAATAATAATTTAAAAACTGAATGCAGTTCTTGTGAAGTGATGAGTCCAACATCTCTAGATTTGCCTGAGTCTCAGGCATGCTGGGGAGGGCATTCCCGTTTGAGGTAGCACGTTGAACTCCTTAATTTCTCACCTTTCTTCTGACTAAATGTCCAGAAGACCAGCTTCCATCCCTGGCCCTGCCAATAAAGAGCTGAGTGATTTGGGGTAAGTCACTTACACTCTAGGAACCTCTGTAAAATGGGGTTAATAATTCCTGCCCTCTCTCTCTCTCAAAGGATTGTGACAACTGAAATGAGGGAAAAAAAAAAAAACCCAGGTGAGAGGAGATTGAAAAGTTGAAATCACTCTACCCTTGCAGGATTTTATTTTGACTCTTCCCTTTGTGGATTTCTCAGACAGCCGCCAGCCTCCAGCAGCCCTGCTTCCTGCAGCCTCTCGCTCTTTTGACGTTTCATCCTCCTGAAAGTTTTGTTCAGTAGTTTACACTCCAGGCTTTGAAGCCATCCATCAAAACTCCTCTGCCAGGAACTGCATTAAGATGTTGGCAGCAGGTGGCTGATTCTCCCCAAATGTGCTGCTTGTTCCAACGAAAGAACATTGGAGAAAAGTGGGGAGAGGGTTTTTCTCCCCTCTTTCTGCCAAACCACGTATATTATGATGCCACTTAAAATCTAAAGAGGTGGCTTCTTCCTCAGGAACTTTCCACAAGATGTGAGTGTGGGAACCTCATTGCACTAGTAATTATTGCTTTCTGATTTTTTCATAAATAAATGAGTCACCACCTTGAAGAAATCAGGCCCATAGCTGTGGTGTTGTGTTGCTCTCGTATTTGCTGCACTCACCCCTTCTGGAGACGCTGCGTACGAGCAGAACAAAGCAATCTGTACGCAGAGAGGGACGAAGGCAGTTTGTAATTCCATAAAACACTTTGAGGCTTTCAGAAGGTGCTATATACATCAATAAATAATAATAATTTTCACTCTCTCTTCTTTGTAATACTGCCTTAGAAGGTTGAAAATAAAATTTCTTTTGCTATTGATTTTGTCCTTCTACACTTGGCAAACATTGATTTTTCCCTTTCCTAATGGAGCAGAAGCCAACGTAGCTGTGTTTCATTTGCTTCACTCTCTGAACTCAGCATCTCAGCTGATGCGAGCAGACTTACAGGCAGCTCTCAGGAGCACCCAGGGCAGTTGTTTAACTGGAGGGCATGGGGGTCTTTATAAGACTCTGCCTTGCACATCAGGCACATAGTAGGTTCCTGACAGGTCAAGTAGGTCAAGCTTTCAGTTCAGTGTAATTCAGAATATTCAGATTGATTCAGGAAGGAAAAGAGCTTTGAAGCATGGAATTATATGTGTGGAAATGTTGCTAACAATTGGAAAAATGAGGAACGGAGGGGGCTAAGAAGGAATAAGGTACATGTAAGATGAGGACGTATTTGTCTTAGTCCGCGTGGGCTGTTGTGACAAAAGACCATGGGCTGTGGCTTAAGCAAAAGGCATTTAGTTCTCATAGTTTTGGAGGCTGGAAGTCCAAGATCAGGGTGCGAGCATGGTCAGGTTCCTGGTAAGGGTCTTCTCCTGCCTTGCAGTTGGCTTCCTTCTTGCTCCGTCCTCACGTGGCAGGGAGAGGCAGTGGGTGTCTGAGATCTCTTCCTATAAGGGCACTGATTCCATCCTGAGGGACCCAGCCTCCTGTGTGTGTGTGTGCATGCTCGGTCCCTGAGTCATGTCTGACTCTGAGATCCACGGGCTGTAGCCCGCCAGGCTCCTCTGTCCATGGGATGCTCCAGGGAAGAGTACTGGAGTGGGTTGCCATGCCCTCCTCCAGGGGATTTTCCCAATTCAGAGATCGAACCTGCATCTCCTGTAACTCCTGCATGGCAGGCAGATTCTTTACTGTTGAGGCACCAGGGAAGCCCCCACCCTCATGACCTCATCTAAATTGAATCACCCCTCAGAGACCCCATCTCCAAATAACATTACACTGGGGACCAGGGCTTTAGCAAATGAATTCTGGGGGAGACATAATTGAGTTTGCAGCAATATTCTTCCACCATTGCTTATTTTGTGCCAGTGATTAATTGAGTTCCGTGCACAAGCATCACCTAACTTAATCCTCACACCGGTGTGAGGCCCACTGAAATGTGGAGACCAGGTGTACTTGAGACTTGATGTTGCATCATAGATCCATCAGCCAGAACTACAGGAGCTGAGTCCAGGGGTCCTGCTGTGTCCCAGTGAACTCTCCCTAGCATGACCTGGGAGCTAGCTGGAGATGAGAGAAACACCCTGGATGCACGTGTTTTATTTTTAATCTAACCATGCTGAGCTAAGTAGGTTAAATAGAGGATGCCAACTTAGCAGGCCTGCCGTCGACAGTTTTACCTAGAAATGGAGCTCTTATTGTTTTAAAAGGAGGGAGGGAGGCTCTAGGTTTAGACCAGGGCAGAAGCCACAAGGTCTGGGGTGAGAAACAGGGGGCTGAGGCATGGACATCAAGGTCACACGTTCAGGTGAGATCATTGCTGAAGGTCGCTTGCAGTGATGGTGACGATGATGGTTGCTACTGCCTCTGGGCCACGTGCTGTGTGCAGGAGAATCCGACTGTTTTGGCCACAGCTCAGGAGAACGTGGGGGCGCTACGGGCACAACCATGAGCACAACCAGGTCCTCCACACACATTTGCTTAATTGAGAAGATGACAGCTATGCTGGTGAGATCATGCTATTAAACACTGAACACAGACCTGTAGTGAGAATTGGAAGAGAAAGTACATAATATATTAAGACCTTCTATTTATTATTTTTTAGTCTCACCTATCTTTTCCCTATTCAGTAAGGAGGGGTGGTATTAGCCAATTTATCTGGAAGTAAAAGGAATTCGTTCTAGCATGCGTGCAAACAGTGGGCCTAAATTCCCTAAAATTGATCTTTTCTGTTTCTAGCAAAATCCAAGGGAGTGTGAATCTCACTGCTGAGGGATGCGACATCCTTGTGTCAACTACTTTGCTAAAGAAGATTTGTCTCTGGAAGACTCCTTTCAGCAAAGCTGCTAGAGTCAACATTCTCTTTTCAAGGTGGGCTTTTTATGTGTATGTAGTTCACTTAGTATTTCTATACCCACTGATTCCAAAATAGATTTGAGGCAGTTGTTTGTTCCAAGGGATTAAAACTGTACGGTTTGATTACATGTACAAAGGGTGAGAGTCAAGGTAATTATCCTGATAATAATGAAGGTTAAAAAGGTTTTTTTGCTGAAAACTCAGATAATTGAAACTAATTTCTATTTTGGCTTGTGTCAGCTAGATAATAGCTTCACTTCTATACCTCACTTTGCACACGTAAGACTCTGCTAGCAGAAATTTACACAGTTTGCATGTTGGAGCCTCCGTAAATCTGAACTGCAGCGTTAATAACAGTCAAGCCAGGCAGCTGGTTTGCCAACTGTGAGAAGATGAACAAATACGGATTGACTGTCGGCCTCCTTCTTGTTCTTTTAAGCAACATGAACCCACACACTCAATGAAAGTATGAGCGCATTTATGCAGGATTCCTGGAACTCATGGATTTTTAACAGTGTTTAACTTATATATCCACTTTTATGGAGACAATCTGGGGAAAAATTAACAAGCGAAAATTGCTCGGCTCTATAAATGTGAAGAAGCGGGCGTGGGCGATGGAGAGTCCTCATTTGCTAAATATACAGCTCCTTCGTCGGAGACATAAATAAGAATACCGCTAAGTAGGTCACATTCAAGCCTGGGCTGCTCAGAAGACTTGAAAGCGGCACCGTGAATATACACTTCAAAGCCAGGATCCGTTTTTTGTGTGCACATTTTGTTCCTGAGAAGTTTCCCATCTGTTCTTGTGTCATGGCTGTGCCACCACGGCATGTCCTCAGACTCTCTGAATTTCTGGCAGCTCACAGGGTTTACTTTCTAACGCGCAGGTAGAGGAGGTAATGTGCCCTGGGGGGGCTGGCGGGGGACTCCCTCGGGAACTGAGGAAGGGGTGGGTGCTCTCGCCGGGCCAGGAGCTTCCAGGGTCTCCACTGGCCACAGGACGTCGCAGGAGAGGAGAGAAGGGTCTGAGACGCTTCCCTAGGGGCTCACCGGGACGAGGCACCGTCTGCCAGAGGCTGCCGGAGTTCGGTTCACTCGTGTCTGTGCCAGCGCGGCTCTGAATTCGGGATTCTGACAGAGTTAAGCGCCTGCTCCTCAGTGGCAATGCTACATGATCTGCCTGTCACTGTCTCAAGTGCCGTTTCTCTCTGACTCCTTTTCTGAGGAGCTCCACACAGGGAGGGAACTTTCTCACTAACATGTCACTCAATCCACCTACCCAGACACCCACTGCTCGTCGAGACTGGCAAAAAAGAAAAAAATGAAAAAAATCTGGATTTTATACAAATCTGAGAAAATGCTTCAAGCCTTCCTCCCAAACGTGTGATTTATGGAATGTGACATGACTCTTTAGTATTATTATCAAAAAGCCTGAGGTTTTAGGTGAGACAGGGCAGAAATGAACCCTCTGTCGTCTTCTCAAGCGATTGCTCAAACTGATCCGAGAGGAGGCACGTTTTCGTTTTCTGGATTGTTTGGCATCGGTGGAGTTCTGCTGGTGCTATTTGGAACAGCATGTGAGAATCATGTTTGCCTGCCCTTTGAGGTGGAACTGTTTGTTGCAGAACAGTTTTCCTTTTCTAAAAAAATTTTTATTTGTTGATTTATTTGTGTTAACACCAAAAACATTTTGTATTGGGGCATAGCTAATTAACAATGTTGTGATAGTTTCAGGTGTATAGTGAAGAGACTCAGCCACACATATACATGTATCCATGCAGAACAATTTTCTTTGCAGGCCATGCACTGGTTTTATACACTGGGCTTCCCTGGTGGCTCAGAATATAAAGAATCTGTCTGCAATGCAGGAGACCTGGGTTCAATCCCTGGGTTGGGAAGATCACCCAAAGAAGGAAATGGCAACCCTCTCCAGTATTCTTGCCTGGAAAACCCTATGGACAGAGGAGCCTAGAGGGCTACAGTCCATGGGGTCGCAAAGAGTCAGAGATGACTGAGCAAGTAACACTTTCACAGTTCTTAGTACTGGCTGGTGCTGCAGCCAGTAGATGTTTTAGTTGTCAAGGTGACATCCAGCCTCTCTCATTGGAATGCATGAAACTCCAGGACCATATCTTGTCAGCTCCTTCATGATGGAGATTTGGGCAACAGACCCAGGGCAACAGAGAGCTCCTGGGGTGGGAAGCCGTAGCCTAGGGAGCCCCCAGAAGACAGACTTCACCTGTGTGAGGCAGCACTTGTGCCAGGGAACCTGAGCTGAAGGACACAGGTTCTCATTCTAGCCCCAGAGGCTCTGATCACAGAGTCCAAGCTCTCGAATCCTTAGTTTCTTCATCTGTTAAAGGAGAAGTAGAATTGATGATCTCTCGTGCTTTACAGAGTACTGAAATGCTTTCATTTCATAGGTAGATTTGGAGATAATTGGTATTTACAGACTCCCAGACCTGAAAGTGCCTTAGAATTTGTCTAATTCAGTGGATATTAAGTTGAGGTTTATGACTCAATAAGAGGTTCGGCAGGTAGGTGATGACAGCTTTAAAAGTGTACACAGCACTTGGAGTGTGTACATTTCCCTGGGAAGAGTGTCCATAGTATGCCCACGACTTCTCAGAGCCTGAAATCTGGAAAGGTCTTGCTCTTGACCTTGATCAAAGATCCTCCGATCCAAAGTTCCTCTTTTGTGGTGAGGAAAGAGGGTGGGGTGCTAAATGTCTTGCATAGAAGCTAGCTGGTGCCAGAAGCAGGAACTGAACAAGGGTCTCCACTTTCTGACCTCTGCTTCTCAGCCCCACAGGTGGTAACAATCTCAGGTGTGCCCTGTGTGTGTGTGTGTGTGTGTGTGTGTGTGTGTGTGTGTGTGTGTAGGGGGTGGACAGGGCCTTCTAGAGTGACTGAGCCTCCTGAAGTTCTGGCCAGGCCTGTCTGAAATGAGGTCTCTTCTAGCACATTGCTACAAAACCACACTCAGGACCCACAGTGACTCTGCCTAGTCAAACAGCTAGTGTGTCCCACACCCAGGACCAGGGATGGTTCTTCTAAGCCCTGGCTCATCACCTTTTCCTATTTACATGACTTTCCTTTCAAATACTACAATCCAAGCTCTCACCCAGTATTTATAATTTTCATTCTTTTTTTTGCTTTCACTGCCTACATGGGTTCATTTCATCTCTCTCTTATTTCCCCTTTAAAACAGAGCAGAAGGAAAGAGGCAGTCAAGCAAAAGAGGTAGGTCAGGAGGGAAGAATGAATGTTGCATTTGCCTCATTCACTAAGCAGGAGGAAATTTGATGTATGGGAGGAAATAGAAAGAGAACTAAAATCTGAATTTAAAACCACACAGTTTGTTCCTTCCTAAAGAGTAATAGCAAATTGAAACAGTCCAGACACTTGGAGGTTGTTATGTATCATTATTAGATTTTTCCAAGAGAGGAAAGTGATTTTATGGCATTCTGGTCATCACTTGGATTACAAAACCTGATAAAGGTCTTTCAACACCACTGAAACATGCTATTTTCATGAGGAAAATGGAGAATGAAGTCCAACATTCATGTTTTGATTATTTGTATTTGTTCCTGATGGTCTCTCTCTAATATATTTATTAATGTAGATTCAAGAAGCCAGGTAACTGCAATGATTTACTTCCAGTTTTGGACTTGGTCACTCTAAGGCCACCATTATACAACTACCATTTTTAAGCCATTATAGCTGTGAACTGTTTCCCCTTTAAGTGAAAGATATTCCTTGCACTGAAATTGAGAAAATATATAATACGGGCTTCCCAGGTGGCTCCGTCAGTTCAGTTCAGTCGCTCAGTTGTGTCGGACTCTTTGAGACCCCATGGACTGCAGCATGCCAGGCTTCCCTGTCCATCATCCAGGTGGCTCAGCGGTAGAGAATCCACCTACCTATTCAGGAGTTTCAGGAGCCACAGGCAATGCGGGTTCAATCTCTGGGTCGGGAAGATCCCCTGGAAGAGGAAATGACTACTCACTCCAGTATTCTTGCCTGGAAAGCACCATGGACAGGGAAGCCTGGTGGGCTACAGTCCATGGGATCACAGAGGCAGACACGACTTAGTGATTGAGCATGCACGCACACACGTAATGTGGTAGGAAGGGTTCTAGATGCAGCGTGGATGTGAGTGTTGGGACCACTACTCCTTTGGGTGTCTGTCTATCTCATTCCTCCCCAGTGGGACTGCTCCCCTGCACAGTCCTGAGGGGTGGGCCTGACCAGCCCAGCATCCTAGCCACAGTGGATTGTATCCCTCCTGAACTCTGTCCCCAAGATGAGCTAATCAAATTCGTAATCTGCTACATTGGAAGAGACATGGAACCTGTGGTTAGGAGGTGTTGGGCTTTGAAGTTGGGAGCAGATTTTGGTATGATGACAACCCGTACCAAAGTTGTGAGGGGCAAGAATTAAGAGCGTGACAGATATGAGAAGGGAGCAGATGTGCAGGGGGAAGAAGAAACAAGAGTCTGGTGACTTTCCAGTTCCGTCAAAGCCGCGATTGAATTCTGTGGGAGTCCTCGGTATTCTTATGATAAATATTCCTTTGCTTAATTAAGCTACCTTGAGTGGATCTCTCTTTATTGCAGCCCAATACTCCCTTACTAAGACATCGTGTGACCCAGTCAAGCCACTTTGCTTCTATGGTCCCAGTTTCATCTTGAATAAAATGAGGTGGTTGAATTAGATAGCCTCTGAAGTACCCTTAGATTTCAGGAATCTATCCTTTAATTATCTCTGGTGGTTGTATGTGGGGCCTAAAAGCCAGGGGATGCTTGATGACTCTGCCCTTCCCTCTGTCCTGTGTAGGCTGCATGTGTTGATGTAGTTAGTCCTGAGGACCTTCCGGTGCCAATCCAAGGAGATGGGTAAAAAGAAAGGTGCTGGCTGGGGGAGAGAGACGCTCCCTGCCCAACTGGATGTGATGGGCTAGATTAGAGGACTCCTTGGGTTCATCCTGTTTGTGGATGCAGGCACTCGGTGAAAGATGTTGGCAGCTCCTGAGCACTCACTCTAAATGAGCAGTGTAACTAAGTACAGCCTTGTTGATTGTACATCAATTTGATGGACTAACTATGGAACAGTAATTAAGCCAAAGAGAACATTCAGAAGTACTTATTGCTATTTGCTGTCTGTTCAGTCCCCAGAGTGCTACAATAAATAGAACCATAAGTTTAATTAATACCTGCAGGTCTGATTACCCATTTAGGATAGGCCATAGTGGACCAGAGGTTAAACTTTCCAAGGCAGCCTACCGTGAGTGATGCTGGAAACATCTGTATTTGCCTGCAGAAGAAGTCTGCACACGAGACTTGTGCCCTACCGAGTCCTTGGGGATCTAATAGAGGTGCCACCTCCCACTCTCTGGTCAGATTTTGGGGACTTAGACTAATCAGTCCAGAAGAGCAGCATCTCCTAGTTGGCGTCCACTCCACACACATTTTCTCTGCTCTACAGGCCTTGACACTTTGAGTCCTCTCTTGTTGCGCCAATTGTGGCATCACATGTCCATTGACATGCATGGGCTGCTGTTCCCCTTCCCATTGCACCCCAAATCTCGTTTTCACAGGACGCAGCAGGTAGAAGTCTGCCAAGGATCTGAGATAGCCACTGCCCCTAGGATGCAGACGTCATAGCCACGAGGATATCAGCCATCATGACTGTGCCTGACACAGAGTCAGTGTCATCAGGGCTCAGCTGTCATGACTGTGATTGCCATCAGGATGGTGGTTGCAGCACTTACCCCGGTGTGCACTTGTCTGCTTTAGAAGATGTGTCCTGATACGATAGCTCACATGTGGTGAATACTTCCATGTTGCCAAGCAGTGAGCCAAGCATTTACTTACATCACCTGCAAACACTATTGGTTAATATATTTCATCATCCCATGGAGAAGGGAATGGCTACCCACTCCAGTATTCTTGCCATGGAGAATTCCGTGGACAGAGGAGCCTGGTGGTCTACAGTCTATAGGATTGCAAAGAGTTGGAGACAGCTGAGCAATTTCACTTCATTTTTCATACATTTGAAAAGATTCTTCCCATTGAGTTAATTAACATACCCAAAAGACTCTAAACAGCCATGGCAATCTTGAGAAAGAACAAAGCTGGAGGCAGCACACATTCTGATTTCAAACTATATTACAAAGCTTTAGTAATAAAAACAGTATGGTATTGGCATAAAAATAGACACATAGATCAATGGAACAGAGCAGAGAGCCTGGAAGTAAACTCATGCATAGTTGGTCAATTGATTTTTGCAAAAGATACAAGATCTATAATAGGGAAAGGACGGTCTCTTCACTAAATGGTGCTGGGAAAACTGGACAGCTACATATAAAAAAGTGGAACTGAACCAGTGTGTTATACCATATACAAACATCAACTCAGAATGGATTGAAGACATATATAGCCTTTCTGATAGCAGTGCAAGAGGCTTAAGAGTTTTCCTATATGTCCTGGCGTTGAGTCAAGGCTAAAAACTGTTTTTCCAACAAGAAAATTCAAGAGGAAATAGTGTATTGCAGATAGTCAGCAAAAAGGTAAAGACTGAAAGGGGAAAGTGTATTTATAACAAAAAGAAAGAAAGGTGGAAAAGAAGGGAAGGAAGACTAAAAGAAAAAAAAACTGAATTAAAAATAAATGGAGCTGTGGTGGTTTAGGCATTAATATGTGTCCAACTCTTGTAACTCCATGGACTATGGCCCACCAGACTCCTCTGTGCATGGGATTTCCCAGGCAAGAATACTGGAGTGGGTTGGCATTTCTTTCTCTAGGGAATCTTCCCAACCCAGGGATCGAACCCAGATCTCCTGCATTCAGATGATCTCCTGAATTGCAGGTGGATTCTTTCCTGACTGAGCTACCAGAGAGGCCCAAATAGAGCTGTAGGGAGCAGCAAATTATCGCCAGGAAGTGAGGAGAGGGAAGAAAGAGGTTAAAATTCTAGAACAGTGAATCAATCAATCACTCTCATGTAAACACATACACATGTTGTGCAGATATTAACAGTGGTGATATTTAATAATTCAGCCCCCTGCTGGACCAGGGTTGATTTTCATTCAGGGACCATGCCGTGTTTAATAAAGCAAGGCAACAGAAAGCAAGCCACATCCTCCATCTGGGTGAAAAGTCCTTGACATTCGGCTTCCTTCTGAGTCAACAACTATGGCTGTGTTGTTGAGGAGGAGGCCACTAGACTAAGCCAAGATTGTGCATATGTCTTGTTAGTGCTTAATTAGTGAGGAAGAATTATTCAGAAATAGTAACATGGGAAGTTTCCATGAATTATGTGGCAACCAGAATGAAAAGATATGTTGAAATATTTGTAACCACTTTGGACATTTTGAAACACTTTCAGTAATGAGTGGGTTCAGTTCAGTCACTCAGTCGCGTCTGACTCTTTGTGACCCCATGGACTGCGGCACGCCAGGCTTCCCTGTCCATCACCAACTCCTGAAGCTTGTTCAAACTCATGTCTATCGAGTCGGTGATGCCATCCAACCATCTCATCCTCTCTTGTCCCCTTCGCCTCCCGCCTTCATTTCCCAGCATCAGGATCATTTCCAGTGAGTCAATTCTTCACATCAGGTGGCCAAAGTATTGGAGTTTCAGCTTTCATTTCAGCATTCCATTTCAGTAATGAGGTAGTATCTAAATAGGAATCTTGTTGTAGATGCAAACAGGAATCTTTGTGTTAGGTCTGACTTCAAAAAGCTTGCTGATAAACCCCTATAAGCTGAACTTACTCGACTGAGGCAAGGTATTTTGTGGTGACTCAAAACCATTTCTGAATCTGAAACCAAATTTCTGATACAGAATCTGTGATAGATCTGATGCTGATCAACATTTTTACTGGCTTTCAAAAGAAGTTCAGAATCATTCTTGCATCATCTTGTGTCCAGTTTCTCCAGAATTAAGTTGTCCTCTTGATTTATAAGGGGACAGGCCAATTTTGTTAATAACATAATAAAATATGCTAGTTGGAACGAATGCCGCTCACTGCTTTGAAATAGTTGAACACTTGGGTCAAGCAGCTAGAACTTAAGGGTTTGGCAGGACCATGGCTAGTCCAGGTTTTTTTTTTTCCCTTAAGAGTTCAGATCAATGCATGGTTGATATGGTTAAGTGTCACATAATCAATTGAAAAATTAAGACAAGAGAAAAGATACTTTGTTGATTGTGCAGTAGCAGTGTCGTTTCATTATGCAGGTGTGTTCTGAGTCTACACAAGTAAATGTAGTGAAAAGCGAAGAGGAAAATTGAGGCAATTTCCTGAATTATTCAAGGAAAAAAATCCTCTAGCTTCAATTATTCATATAATCCTTTTCTTTGAAAGTGAGGAGAGTAGGAGAAAAAAAGCGGGAAAAAAGAAAGAAAGCCTGATTGCGTTAATTCTCCACTTCATTTTGGAGATTAAGGCACATCTACAGCCCTTTTTACACATCTTTTGTACACTGCAGTTTACTTCTTGACAAAATATTTCTTTGCCATTGTGTTTATGCAGATTTTACCCACCTTTCATTTTTCCCTAGTTAAATAGTGAGAACTTGAACTGACACTATTCTTTCTTTTCCATAAATAAGGTGCCAATAAAAAGACTAATTTCCCAGTAATCCAACCTTTTCCAAACATTCCACCCACAAGGCAGCAACTTAGGGAAAAATAGAATTTTGCCTGAAGATGTAAGTTATAATTATCATCAAGAGATCTATCCTACCTCCATTTCCTTAGTGGTGGAAGCTATCAGTGTTGGGACCTAGAGTAGAATTTTTTTAACAAATGTCTCCAGTTTATCTGCATGCACGCAGGCTAAGTTGCTTTAATCATGTCCAACTCTTTGTGACCCCATGGGCCGTAGCCCACCAGGCTCCTCTGTCCATGGGATTCTCAAGGCAAGCATACTGAAGTAGGTTGCATTTACTTCTCCAGGGGATTGTCCCAACCCAGGGATCGAACCCAGGTCTTTTGTGTCTCCTGCCTTGGCAGATGGATTCTTTACCACTAGTGCCACCTGGGAAATCTCAGTTCATCTGCTGTTCTGTGCTTAGTCACTCAGTCCTGTCCGACTCTTTGTGACCCCATGAACTATAGCCTGCCAGGCTTCTCTGTCCATGGGGATTCTCCAGGCAAGAATACTGAACTGGGTTGCCAGGCCCTCCTCTAGGGGATCTTCCCAACCCAGGGATTGAACCCAGGTCTCCCACATTGCAGGTGGATTTTTTTTTTTTACCATCTGAGCCTCCAGGGAAGCCCAAGTTTATGTGCAGGGGCCACCAGGGGCCACCAACTGTGGTGTTCAGAGAGAACAGGCAAACTAGATCTGTCTGCACGTCTGTCTGTCTATCTATCTATTCATGTGGCTGCCAGTCACATTACAGACATTACATAGTTGTATATTGATTAGGGCAAATTTCTGCCAGCAGTAGCTTGTCTTAACAAAATTAGTGTTTGTGACAGTTTTCCATGAGATGGAAGTAAAGTGTCTTAAGGAAGGGGTGCTGTTTTCTGTTTCACGTAAAATCACGGTGTGGGTTAATGGCCGCTCTGAGTTGCCAATGATCGTAAGATTTAGGTAATATGGAGAGGATCTGGAGGATAGCAGTGGAAATAATTAGTTTGGGAAATAAACCTTAGGAGGAGATGCTATGGAGATGAAAGGAATAGGGTTACAGAGCCTGGAAAGGAAGATATTTGATAGAGAACTAATATTGGTCTTCCTGAATATGAAGGTGTGGTGGCTGATGTGCAGGCCCTGCTTGGTGATCACTACAGGGAGTATGAAATGGAATGGACTTAAATTATGTGGACTCAGAGTGTATCTAACCTAACTATAATCGCTTAGCTGGAGTTGACTATGAAAAAGTCCCAGTATGGCACTAATTTTGCGATAAAGTAGGTCCTTCTTCGAGAAACAATTTCTCACTATTAATTTCTATGAGCTAGTGTTGTCTTGTGGGCTGTGAGAAAGTTGGGGAACAGCTCAGATCCCTAACGGTGATGTGTCCGTGTGGTCAGAGGCTTTTCAGTGGCCTGTCCAGCTCATAAAATGTGCTTCTCTGAGCGTAGGGAGTGCTGGACTCTGCACCCCAGCTCGGGCTCTCTGAATCAGAACCTTTGGTGGGTGAGGTCTTGGATGCTACACCTTCTCCTATCTGTTTGTTTTAGAAATACTAAATTAAACTGTGAGCTGTTTGGTGCCATGAATCAGATATTATTCATCTTTACTTGTACTGTGTTTTATAAATCAGGCTTTCAAAAATGAATCTCTTAATTATTGCTGCACGGAACTAACAATACAGTAAATGATAAGGTTATGATATTGAAATAATTTTATACTAGCGACTCTGATTTTGTATAAGTTTCAGGATTATTACATAAACATAATTTTGTGGGGTTCTGAAAATTAGAAAAGGATGAAGCTTGTTAATAAAAATAGGCGCTAATACCTTGATGACTATGTTCAACATAAATAAGTCTTAGTCTAGTGTGACACTGATCTTGACGCTTTCCTTCCTAGCATTCTTTTATTATGTTGACAAATGCATTTTCCATATCACAGGGGAAGGAAGAAATCAAGGGATTTGTCTATTTGTCAGTGAGTGAGGCATACTGAGTCCTGGCAGGTGGTACATAGCTGATCAAAAATCCTGAATTCGTACCTGTGCTAAGGTTTAAAACGTGCAGCAAGACAGTGGTATAAAGTAGAATAAAAGGACAAAGCCTACTTCAGCCCGTAGCCTAGAACGAAGCTGCCTGCTCCCCGTGTGCACACGTGCCCCCCACCCCGCCCCAGACTTTACTGTCGGAAATAGAATTCAACAGTAATCTACCAGCCAGCAGTTTTTGCTGTAAAGCAGGAAAGAGAGGGCAAGTTTTATCATAGCAAGAGCATCTGAAGAACATGTCCCCCATGAAGTCTGCAGGCTATGTGATCCTGGACCTCCACGTCCACCTTTTGTTGGCTTTTTCCATGTGACTCCGTGTAGAGGCGGTACCAGCTTGATCCCTGTGTTTTTGCCTCCTTCAGCCCTCTTCCCATTCACCACAGGTTCATGTGCAATAGAAATGTGCTTCGTGGGGGATTTCCCTGGTGATCCAGTGGTTAAGAATCCATCTTCTGGTACACGGGGTGTGAGTTCAATCCCTGGTCAGGGAACTAGGTTTCCACATGCTGCAAGGCACACAAGTCACAACTCCTGGGCTCATGAGCTCTAGAGTCCACATCCCACCGCTGAAGAAAATGCCCGTGTGCTGCCATGAAGACCCAGCGCAGCACAATTTAAACAAATAAATAACCTTCATTGATAATGCCAACCCTCAGCTGCACTTCTTCCACAGGCACAGATGAGCTAGGTAATACCTTCAATTCACCCTTGAATCTCCCAGTGACCAATTCAGCTTTTTACCCAACCAGAAGTGTCAATGGTGGTAGCAAAACCAACCGTAGAGAGTCTTCTCTAACAGATTCTCAGGCGTCCTGTTCTCTGCCGGTGGCCGCGGACACTTGGATGGGCAGGGAAGCGGGAGCCTTGGAGTTATGGTCGTGTCCGTGAATTGGTAACAACTCCTCCTTGTCCTACCCCCACTGCTATGTAATGAGTCAGGCTGCACCAGACACTTTTTATGTAGTAGGTGGAAACACAGGAAATTGCCATTTTTGTTGGTCAAAACAGTTGTATGTAAGCAATTTACTGTGATTCAACCTAATAAATGTTATGTAATCTTCAGTAACTTTATGAGATTAGTATTACTACCCTCATTCTCTAGATAAAGGAAGCTGAGGCTCACAGTGATGAAAGTGACCCAGCCAGAGAGTGTGGAGTCTGGAACTATCTCTGCTCGCCATCTGCCAGCACTCTAGGGCTCCACATTGGGCTGGATGACCATTTTGTAAGCAATACATTATCCATCACTTGAATCATTGCATTTCTGGCATCATATGTATGTTATCACTCTCAAATGTATGTAGGTATCTTCTGATGAGTACAGTAAAATTTCATCAAAACATTTTCTAAATTCATGGTAGTGTTTCTGAAATGAGGTATCTTGTCAATCAAAAGAGTGTGCAGAGAAATTGTCCCAGTATTTCATGGGTATACAATGCTGATTCCATCTTAGTCCCCTCCCCACTAATTCTGAGGCCCTGATGTCTTTCTTGGGAAGGCTTTAGAACTTGTCCTCTGGACCACATTTTAAGGTGTGTTGGCTCATGCCTCTAACTGTCTCACTTCCTTCTGAGCTGCTGCTCTGTAACTTGAAAAGGTTCTGAGCAGTTGATTAGATGATCCATACAGAGAGCGTAGGCGAGGTGCTTGGCAGTGCCTGCAGCAGAGGAAACCCTTAGCAAATAACATTGTTGTTTGTATTATTTGGGCTTTCTGATGACCACAGACTCAGTCTGTCAATACTTTTAAATTGACTTGTTATACAATCAAACTTTCTGATTCTTTTCAGCTTCCACCCACATCTGTTAATTCCATCTAAAAATATTTGTGTATCTTCTATCTCTTTCTCTCTCCTCTATTATCTATGTATCTATCATCTCTTTTCCATCCATTCATCTGTCTATCCTCTCTCCCTCCCTCCCTTCACCCCTCACCCTCCTCCTCCCCTCCCCTCCTTCTCTCTCCCATCTGTAATCTTGGAGGCATAACCTAATATCACTTTGAAGTTTTCTTATTCTCGGTCTCTGTTTTTTACCAGCCCAGGACCATATTATTTTTACAAAAAGCCACACTTAAATGCATCAAAAATGGCAAGAGATTGTATGTGTACTGTAGATAGATTATAAGTGTACACGTTTGTCTGAGTACTGGGCTTCCCAGGTGGTGCTAGTGGTAAAGAACCCACCTGCCAATGCAGGAGGCATAAGAGATGTGGGTTCCATCCCTGGGTTGGGACGATCCCCTGGAGGAGGAAATGGCAACCCACTCCAGTATTCTTGCCTGGAGAATCCCATGGACAGAGGAGCCTGGCGGGCTATAGTCCCTGGGGTCTCGCAGAGTCAGACACGACTGAAGTGACTGAGCACACATTCACTTGGGTACTGATTCCTAGTCGCTGAGGCTGAGTGCTTAATGGAGGCAACTGGGCCCTAGAAAGTGACAATAACTTCGTGATGCTGGAGTTATGGACTCTGAGTAATTTTTCTTGAGAAGGGTGGAGGAAAGTATTGATTAGTAGTATCTACCCTTTAAGGAAAAATGAAAATGTATGTGAAATAACTTGCAGATATTGACAGTGTAAGTGAATGACAGTGATGGGTTGGTTTTATGATATGGTGGCATTTGAACTGGATAAGCTGGCATTGAATTGCCCAAAATATGTATTTATGCATTAAATTTGTTCAAAATTCATGGTGCAGTTTTCGTTTTAACAAGAAAATAAATGGTGGTTCTGATTTTTGTCCTTCAGTTGCTCCTGACAGTGATCCAGCCTGTCCCTGTGCTAAATGGGACTCACAAAGGAGGTAAACACATTTAAAAACCAGTTTGAAAGTCATTCATTGGAGGAAAAAGGTCCAGAATGAAAAACCATCTCCTTGAATATGCAGGATTTCTTGTGTCATCATCAGCCTCAACAGAGATTTATTGAGCAGCTACTATGTACTTAGTTATAATTCAAATAGCTTTGATACCCACTTTACAACAGAATGGTTTCATTAGAATGTTAAAATGAAGGGCCGTTGGTGGATTACATTCTTTATGTGTACTTATTCAGAGTACATTACTTGTGTTGGCTCATAGGTGACTGGCTATTATTTACATATTTATGGGTTTGATTATGCTTCATATATTGAAATGTTTAAAATAGCCAGGAAAATCAATTTCTTGTCAAGTAAATGGAAGTTTCCTCAAAAGAGTTCTCTCTGCCGTGAGTTTTGTGTAGCACCCGCACAGAAATACTTAGAATTTTTCTTCGGATAGAGTACTTCCATGAGAGAATTGCTTCATGGGATTAAACAGCATCAAAACTCAATTACGGCAATTCACTAGGTACCTGTAATTTAAGTTTTTAAAGGGCATTCATGTACATTGGTTCAGTTAATCATCTGATGGCATCTCCTGCTCTTTTGCTAGATGGAGGGCATTATTCTAGCTATCTCATTTAATCCCTTCAACCTTCCTAAGTGGAAGATACTATTGTTACCCCATTTTGCAGATGAGGAAACAGAAGCACACAGTTCCTAAGTGGAAGAGCCAGAATTTGACTTGTATATTTTGGCTGTAGCGCTCCTGCTCTTAATCATGACTTTGCCCACACGCTAACTCAGCAGTGTTCTGTAAATTGGCATTGAGTACAGCTTTCGCTTTGAAGGTTGAAGGTGGGGGGCAGAGGAGTATAGAAACAAAAACTCAGCAAACGGTTTGTCTGTCGAATGTTGTTCATTTGAGTGCATTAATAAATGCAGCATCTCTGCCATGATTATTCAGAGTTTCTGCTTCCACACCTCCCCCCCTCACTTCAACCTGCTCCCACCTTTGCCGGGTTCATCCCTCTTCAGCCTACATTCTTCCCCTTGAACTACCCCTGTCTATGTTCTCCCAACACTCAGTGGTCTATGCAATCAGTTTATTGCACAGTCTGAATTTGGTAAGGATATGAGAAGACATGATTTGTGATTTTTTGCTTTTGTTTCTTTTTTTTTTCTTTCATTTATTTTTATTAGTTGGAGGCTAATTACTTCACAACGTTGCAGTGGGTTTTGCCATACACTGACATGAATCAGCCATGGATTTACATGTGTTCCCCATCCCGATCCCCCCTCCCACCTCCCTCCCCACCTTTTGTTTCTTTCAACTACTGTATTACTCATTGATTTTTTTTTTTTTTTTGACTCTTCCAGTCCCAGCCCTTAATTACAACTCTGGCAGATTTCTTTATTTTCCTTCTTTCTTTTTCTTTTTTTCTTTTTAACAGTGTTGTATGCTTTTCTGATGTACAGCCAAGTGAATCAATTATATATATACATATACCCACTCTCTTTTAGATTCCTTTCCTATATAGGTGCTTACAGAGTATTGAGTAGAGTTTCCTGTGCTATACAACAGGTCCTTATTAGTTATCTATTTTATGTATATTTGTATGTGTATATCAATCCCGATTTCCAATTTATCCCTCCCCACCCCAGTTTAGGCAGATTTCTTAGATCTGTGATCCCATTCAGTTATTAAAAATCCATGTCAGTTCAGTTGAAAACATGTTCTTTTTCTCCTCCTTCTAAACCCCCTGACTCCTCAGCTCAGGCCCAGGATGGTCAGTGGGGAAGGGTAGGGACCCGCCTCTCACTCTCTGCTCCCTGCCTTTTAAAGGCCTTCAGTTTTTTAAAATCCCATGGCTCTCTCTAAGGGTGTGACTTCTTCAGAGGTCTCTAGCCTCCTGTATAGATTTCCCTGTGGGAGGTCATCGTCTCTTTTCTTGACCTCCTTGAAGCTTTCTTTAGCCCCTGCCTCTGTGGAACACCCCACAGCCTCTGCATGAGAACGAAGGTTGCCTGGGTGGCCAGGCCAGCCCCTTGCATGGCGGGTCTGCAGCCTGGCTGCCATGTGACCCCTTCCGTGTGCCCGATCAGGAAGAGCCGCGCGTCTTCACCATACCTCCTGGTGAGAGCAGGCTGCTCCTCTGCGTGGTTTTCACTTCCTGCCCTGCTGTGGTCTCTCCGGTTCTTTCCTTTTCCCTCTCCCCCCATCCCAGAGAGGGCGGATGAGCAAGCCCACTGCACAGGCAGATGGCCAACCAGCGTGAGAAGGTGCCAAAGACAAACCTAACTTCTAGGAGACAAGCTCTTGGAGCTGTCTTTACTTATGGAGGGAAGACTCATGGTATTTGCCCCCATCCAGCTGTATTATTGGTTTCTTTCTCAGTCTTATCTTCTCTCCCTGGTCTTATTAATTTTTTAAATGAAGTTGGCTGATTCTTGGTAAATCCTGAGGGTTTATCTGGTCCAGTTTCATCTCTCTCTCTGTGACTTATCTTTGTCCTTAGCTTTAAGTCCGGCAAAAGTCACTTTAAATATCCTGTTACCTTGACAATTACTTATTTAATATATGTCTTCCTATGAGACCCAATGCAGTTCTCCCTCTTAATCTCATTTACCCTGTTTCTTCTTCAGTTGCTGTGGATGATCAGCATACTGATGGGACGAGAATTTAACTCACAGGAAGAAAATACTGATTGCAGTACTGGGGATGATATGGTTTAAGCCAGAGTATAGAACTCATCACCATCTGACCCGCATCTTAAATATCCCATCTTTGGTATAAGGTATTTGTGAGGAATAAATAATGTGCAAGGCGTTTGTAAATATGATTGGAATACTTTGAGTAGATGCCAACTGGAGAGATAAAGAGCTCGGGCCTCAGTTCTTCTTATTGCTGAAAAGCAAAGGAGGATGGGCAATTTGCTTCTTTTTTTCAGAGCTTGTCACTGGACTGTCTTCTTTTTCCTCTTATCTGGAGTGACCATTATCCTTAAGTTCACTGCCCCTCCATCAATAACTCACTGATGTAAGTGTTAAAGGGCTTCCGTGGTGGCTCAGCCATAAAGAGTATGCCTGTAATGCAGGAAATACGGGAGATGGGGGTCCCTTCCCTGGGTCAGGAAGGTCCCCTGGAGGAGGGCATGGCAACCCACTTCAGTATTCTTGCCTGCAGAATCCCATGGACAGAGGAGCCTGGTAGGCTACACTCTATAAGGTTGCAGAGTTGGACACGATGGAGCGACTGAGTACATTGACTATAAGTTAATTGCTGGGATAGGGTAAAACCAGGGAATGAATACATAAAATTGATATGTTACCATAAAATTAAAATATCTAATAGTTGCAATTTCTACTTATTAAGTCAAACTCCTTGGTAAAATTCCTATAATTATATTTAATTTCCTTTCCTTTTTTCTGCTCACATTCTGGGAACTGTCCTATTAATGATGAAATGGGAGATAAAATGATAAGGAAAGTAACCGAAAGGGTTGCTTATTTTTTCTGTGATTAATCTAGGAGTCATGAATATTTGAAGGATATAATACTATCTCTTTAAGAACAACAACAACAAAAAACCTCTAGAAACATGTGTAACAAATAACATATGCAGAAGCTTCTTAATTAGGAGAGAGTTAAGACTTCACACATAAGATTAAAGTTCACTGAATTTAAATTACAATGCAAAAGGAAATTAATCCTGTTAGTATTTTTGCGGAAGTTTGCAGGGCTTAAACATGTGTGGCAGTTTTCATCCTATGGCATTTGGTACCCCCTTAACATGTGATACCTCCCCCTTCTCCCTGAAACACCCACTCTGCGTGTCTGCAGAATTCTTCTTTTTTTTTTTTTTCCAGAATTGTCAGTGTGAATTAATCCTAATGAATTTCACAATCAAGCAGGCTGTGGATAGGAATCAAGAATGGAACAGTCCTATAGTATTTTTCCCTGGCTCTGGAGTTTCTCTGGTGATGTAGAGACATGTCTGCTCTCAGCCTCTGAAGATAATCCTTTGTCCATAGAACTTGCACATTTTAAACAATTTCACTCTTTCCTGCATTCAAGTCTATGGAACATAAGTTTAATCAATTTTATATTTATTAATGATGATCTTAAAAGCAGAAAGGATGCTCCAAGAAAAAATTCATAAACCTAGAATTAATTATTTAAATTATGAGAGATTTCAAATATATACACATGAATAGAAGTTACCGTAAAGAACACATATATACCTACCAGGTGTGTGCTCATCATGTCCAACTCTTTGCAACCTTATGGACTGTAGCCCGCCAGGCTCCTCTGTCCATGGTATTCACCGAGCAAGAATACTGGAGTGGGTTCCTATTTCCTTCTCCAGGGGATCTCCAGGGATCTAGGGATCAAACCTGCATCTCCAGCATCTCCTGCATTGGTGGGTGGCTTCTTTACTACGGCACCACCTGGGAATACCCATCATACATCTTTATTAATCTTAACATGATGCCATATCACTAGATATATTTTTTGGTTATATAAAACATTAGGATGCAATTGAACCCTCTTATAAACTTCTCTTTGATCTTCTTTCTATTTCTTCCCCCCTAAACTATTATTGCAAACTCAGTATTTGTCATTCCCATTCCCATGTATGTTTTTATATTTTTAGTATTGGGTATTAAAATATAGTGTTTAGTATAGTATAGAATTGTTTTCAAACTTTCTGACTTTTTATTAGTGGCATAATACTGCACTTATTTTTCTGTAAATTTTTTTTTGCTCGTTATGTTAATGAGAATTATTCATGTTGATGGATATAACTTTAGTTCAATGAGGATTAACTGCTGTCTAGTGTTCCATTGGATGAATGTATGCTACTTTATTTATCTGTTCTTCTGTTGATGGGCATTTGGATGGGTTCCAGCTTTTTGTTATACAAGTAATGTGGAACTGATAATGCCTGCTTGTTCATATGCATATGTTTCCCTAGGACAGTTTCCCTTACACACTTCTTAAAGTGTGGCCCATGGACTCACAGGGGTCCATATTACCTTTTCCAGGGAGTCTTCAAGACTGAAACTATTTTCATGATCATAATAAGATGTTAATTGCCCTTTTCACCGCGCTGATATTTGTACTGATGGGGAAAAGCAATGATTAGTGAAACCATTGCTGCCTTAGAATGAATCAGAGATGGCAGAAATGGTGCTGGCAGTCGTTTTCTTCTTCATCACTCTGCACTCACAGAGAAGAAAGTCATTCATTTAAGAATGTCCCTGGTGAAGCATTGAGTACTTAATAAAACGATCTTAATGTTTAACAAAATGGATTAGTTTTTATTAAATCTCAACTCTTGAATACATGTCTTAAAATTCTGTCTGGCACAGAGTCGAGTGTCCATATAACCCTTTGGCTGCACACTGCAACTGTTTAAGTTACAAGCTGAACTAGCTGCTTCTTCATGGCACACCATCTTTACTTGCAAGAATGACAAACTATGGCGGTCCTACACTGACAGATGAACTACTGGGTGCCTGGCAGACATTTTCTCCAAAATGAATAAAGAAAGGCCTTCACTTCAAGGAAAACAACTGGCAGTGTTTTCTTCCAATGATAAAATTTGAGCTTTCAAGTGAAACTTAGAATCTTGGAAAATTTTGCCACTGTGAGGCTGATATTTCCCAACACTTAAAGACATTTTCTGATTTGGAACAGTGGTAAAGAATCCACCCGCCAATGCAGGAGACACAGGAAACTCAGGTTTGATCCCTCGGTCAGGAAGATCCCCTGCAGAAAGAAATCGCAAACCACTCCAGTATTCTTGCCAGAAAAATTCCATGGACAGAGGAGCCTGGTGGTGAACAGTCTATGGGGCTGCAAAGGATCAGACACAAATGAGCAACTGAGCAGAACACAACACAAATTTAATAAATAACACATCTTTGATACTGCATAAAAAGCAGAGACAGGACTTTGCCAACAAAGGTCCGTCTAGTCAAGGCTATGGTTTTTCCAGTGGTCATGTATGGATCTGAGAGTTGGACTATAAAGAAAGCTGTTGTTATGTGTGTGTTAAGTCACTTTAGTTGTGTCCGACTCTTTGTGACCCCATGGATTGTAGCCCGCTCAGGCTTCTCTGTCTGTGGGGTTTTCCAGGCAAGAATACTGGAGTGGGTTGCCATTTCCTTCTCCAAAGAAAGCTGAGCACCAAAGAATTGAAGATTCTGAACTGTGGTGTTGGAGGAGACTCTTGAGAGTCCCTTGGACAGCAAGGAGATCCAACAAGTCCATCCTAAAAGAAATCAGTCCTGAATGTTCATTGGAAGGGCTGATGCTGAAGCTGAAACTCTAATACTTTGGCCACCTGATTCGAACAACTGACTGATTAGAAAAGACCCTGATGCTGGGAAAGATTGAAGGCAGGAGGAGAAGGGGACAACAGAGGATGAGATTGTTGGATGACATCACTGACTCGATGGACATGAGTTTGAGTAAACTCTGGGAGCTGGTGATGGACAGGGAGGCCTGGCGTGCTGCAGTCCATGGGGTCGCAAAGAGTCGAACATGACTGAGCAACTGAACTGAACTGAATGAAGTGTGTCCAAACTTGGAAAGTCTGTAGAACTCAGTTCATCAGTATTTCCCATCATGTTACATGACTATGCGTGGGTAAATGATCTGTTCCAATGACAGGGCTAAATTTTCTTCATATACTTCAACCAGAAAACCTAATTCAGAAGACTGAAGGCAGAAGCAGATCTGAGAATTCAGCTATGTTTAAACCAGATATTAAAGAGATTTGCAAAACCTTACTAATTTTTGTTGGTTTTAGAAAATATAGTTATTTTTTGTAGAAATGTTATCTTAACAGGTATTAGGTATCTCCCATTTGTATTTTTAATAATATTGATATTTATAGATATGACACACATAAATAATAGTTCTTTGGGGTCCTGAATGAGTTTTAAGGATGTAAAGGGGTCCTGAACTTCTGTTTTATGGCATAGTTTATAAGAGTGAAATGTGCTGAGTCATGGCACAGGTATCTTCAAATTGCTGTTTGAAGGTTGATAGGAATTTATGTTCCCGTCAGTAGACTATGAGAGCCCTGTTTTTCCACATTATCCCTCACCAGAATTTTGTCAGAGTATAAATATTGGCCAACCTGAAGTGTGTGAAATGGTATCTCATTATTGTTTTAGTTTGTATTTCTCTGATTACTAGTGAGTTTGATGTAATTACACACATTGATTGGCTTTTTGGTTTTCTTCTTCTGTGAATTACCTTTTCATATTCTTTGCTGACTTCCCATTCACATCCCATTAGGCTGTTGTTTTTTGTTTGTTTTCTTAATAGATTTTTAGGAGTTATTTGTATTTCTTGGTCTCTAGTCAATTTTTTTGACTATATGAGGCACATATTTTCTCTCAACCTGTTGCTTGTCTTTTAATTTTGTTCATCATGTTTTTGTTGTACAGAAGTTTTAATTTGGATAGTCAGATTTATCAGTTTTTCTGTTTTGTATTTTTTATCTTGTCTAAGAAATTCTTCTCTACCTAAAGTCCACACATATCTATTCTTATATTTTCCTGTAAAACTTTTAGGATTTTGTTTTCCATATTAAATCTTTAATTACCTTGAATTTAATTTTGCGTATGGTGTGAGATGGGGATCGACTTATCCCTAGCACCCAACACACTTTGTAATCAGGTGTCCCAGCACCTTTCAGTAACAGGTTCAGCATTTCCCCACTGATTTGTGCTTCCACTCCTGTCACGTAGCCAGTTTCCAGCTTCCATATAGGCATGTTTATTTCTCTAGGCTTCTTTTTACTTTCCATAGGATCATTTGTCCATCTGTATACAAATACTCCAGCCTCTCTTGATGTTATTATAAAGTTATAATAATCAGCTACATAATAACTATTTTTGAAGTCCTCCATCATTGCTGTTGTTGAGCTGCTAAGTCGTGTCCAACTCTTTGCGACCCCATGGACTGCAGCATGCTAGGCTTCCCTGTCCTTCACTATCTTCTGGAGGTTGCTCAAACTCATGTCCATTGAGCTGGTGATGCCATCCAACCATCTCATCCTCTGTTGTCCTCTTCTCCTCATGCCCTCAACCTTCCACAGCATCAGGGTCTTTTCCAATGAGTCGGCTCTTTGCATCAGGTGGCCAAAGCATTGGAGCTTCAGTTTCAGCATCAGTCCCTCCAATGAATATTCAGGGTGGATTTCCTTTAGGATTGACTGGTTGATTTCCTTACCATCCAAGAGTCTTCTCCAGCACCACGGTTTAAAGCATCAGTTCTTTGGTGCTTAGCCTTCTTTGTGGTCCAACTCTCACATCTGTACATGACAACTGGAAAAACATAGCTGTGACAATACAGAGCTTTGTTGGCAAAGCGACGTCTCTGCTTCTTAATATGCTGTCTTGGTTTGTCACAGCTTTTCTTTCAAGGAGCAAGCATCTTTTAATTTCATGGCTGCAGTCACCATCTGCAGTGATTTAGGAGCCCAAGATATAAAATCTTCCACTGTTTCCACTTTTTCCTCATCTATTTGCATGAAGTGATGGGACCAGATCCCATGATCTTAGCTTTTTGAATGCTGAATTTTAAGCCAGCTTTTCCACTGTTTTCTTTCACCCTCATCAAGAGGCTCTTTAGTTTCTCTTCACTTTCTGCCATTAAAGTACAATCATTAAGATTACTTATATATTTGAACTTATTTCCACCATCTTACTTTGTGTTTCCTTTTACTATCTTTTTCCTTTACCACCCCTCTTCCTTCCCTGATTTTTGTTATGTTGCTATAGTTTTTAAGTTTCATTTTCTTCAGATGATTTGGAAACTGCAAAGTGTATTTTCAGTGTTTGGAGGTTACTCTTAATTTTAAGGTAGTTACTTAACTATCCTTTTTTTTTTTTTAATAAGTCTGTAGTTATTCAGTACTTTCTTCTCTCAATGACTACAACGATATTAACACATGTACTTAAATAATTGTTATTGACTGTTGTAGTTTAGAGTTTTTATTTACTTTTTAAATAGACAATACTTAATTAAATTATTACCTTTAACAAAGTTCTCTGTTCATCTCAAGTTCTACATCTTCTGTGTTCTCTTTATTCTTGCTGAATTCCTTTTTTTTTTTTCTTTTTTAAACAACATCCTTGGCTGGTATATTCTTTTAGTCTTTATATGCCTTGAAGTGTCTTTATGTTGTCTTTACTCAAATGATAATTTGGATGAGTATCAATTTCTTGGTTGTCAATTACTTTTCTGTCAACATGTTGAAGATACCATTTTTCTGCCTTTGCCATCTATTTTTAGGAAAAAATTCTAAATTTGTTTCCTTAGTTAAGTGGTGAATCTTCCCAGTCTCTAAGTCGACAATTTTGAATACTGAAATAGGTTGGATTTGCAAAGTAAGCTCTATGGCCCACGGTTCCCTCCTCAGTATCCTGTCTGTGCTATCTTGTTTATAGATCTTTCCAGGAAGTGCCTAGATGGATTGTCGCAGGAATGTGTGAGACTCAAAGAATTGGTCATGTTATATCCATAATTTTTCCTCCCCAATATATTTTCTTTCTATGTTCAGTTATAAAGAGAAAGTGTGGGACCAGGTTAATGGTTTTGAAGCCGTGTTCTGTGGAGTCCACATGTGGCTTGTTGGACTGGTTGGGGCCTGGTAGATGAATGCTGTCCCTTCCATACTTCCCTGGACTGTTCTCCTTTTCTTCTGCATTAGTGACTTTTAATGCTGTTGTTCAAAAGATTTCTCCTAAAGAAAGTATTGTGGTAGCCAAAACAATTAAATCACTGAACATGTAATCTGAAAGCCCACATCTAGCTCTATGAGGGGTTTCACACAGAATATAAGCATAACCACTCACTTGTCTTATGTATTATTAATTACTGCTTCACCTGGTCAAAGTTAAACTCTGCTTTTTAACTTTTACCCACCTGCAGAGTTTCCAGACATCATAAAGCAGTTATTGTGTCAGTTTTTCTAGAGTTTCACATGCTGCTTCTGTTTCAGCATGAAAACCTTAAAGATGCTTTACTCGAGTTTTATTAGAACAAGAGTGACAGCCCTTATTTTTCTGATCAAATCCTCACACAGCTGCCTTATTCCTCCCCAGTAAGTTTCTCCCAGGGCCTTGATTTATGGCTCCCTTTTGACCGTATGATCAGCAATGGAGGCCCTCCAGTGTGAGCTGAGGAAGATGTGGCTTCTTCTTTCCTTGTTCCCTCCCTTCCTTGTGCCTTGTACTTAGGACATTTTACCTGGATGACTAAGTTATAGACCCAGGGGATTTACTTTCTTCCGTTGTGATTGATGGGCTTCACTGGTGGCTCAGTGGTAAAGAATCCACCTGCAATGCAGGAGATGCAGGAGACACTGGTTGGATCCCTGGGTCAGGAAGATCCCCTGGAGGACGGCATGGCAACCCACTCCAGTATTCTTGCCTGGAGAATCCCATGGACAGAGGAGCCTGACGGGATACAGTCCATGGGGTTGCAAAGAGTCGGACATGACTGAAGCAACTAGGCATGGTTGTGACTGATAGAGTGTTAGCTTCCGATGACGTATCTCAAGCTTCGTTCCTAGGGTTTCCTGAATTTCGGCTTGGAAAAGTCTATGTGAAAAATAGATGATTATATATTATAGACTTTAAAAAAGAATCCAGCTTGTTCATAAGGCTTAACAGTTTTTGAGCATAGTTCTTTTTTTTTTTTTTAATGTATCAGCAAAGAAGATCTTTCTTCTGGTCTGGATGATCTTGACTTGGTGTGAGGTCCCATGCTACCCTGGCATCTTCCATCTGCAGAACCCAAAGTTGCTGCTATTTACAGAAAGCAGTTGAAGAAGAGGATGTGGTGAAATTTAAGATGTGCTGGAGAACTTCCATTGCTAGTGTGCATATTTAAAATAAAATATTTCACCACTTCTAAAAATTCAGATGATGTCTTAATACCAAGATTGTTGTTTATAAACTCTCTATAGTATGTATGGATAGTCCATGGAATTCTCCAGGCTATAATACTGGAGTGGGTAGCCATTCCCTTCTCCAGGATCTTCCCAACCCAGGGGTTGAACCCAGGTCTCCTGCGTTGCAGGCAGATTCTTTACCAGCTGAGCCGCAAGGGAAGCTTCACATAGTATGTATGTATGGGCTCCATGTGTATTATAAATATTTCTTCATCATATGGATTGGTATTTGCAGTCTAGTCCTTGAAAATTCTCAGTAGTCAAGTTTCGTCTGTGTAAGTATCTTCTGTTTAGACAGGTGATATGTTTTATAACAGATTTGGCCATGTTTATGTGTTTTCATTTTGGTTGTTTCTTTCATGTTTACTTCAGGTGACCAAGTTCTTAACTTTTCTGGATTAATTCTTCTTTCCTTCCATGATGATTAAATATGTATCATTGTGCTCTGTTAGTGTTAGTGAGTTTACTGTGTCTCTTTCCATGGAATATATTGGATTCAGAAGACTCTCTTAAAACTTACCCTGGGGGTCATAATCCAGTGCTGAGATGAGCTATCTGTCATGTCAGTTCTAAGATTTCACTGGAGCCTATTGAGAATGCAGTACAATAAAAAGTTGCCGTCTCTTAACTGTAATCAAGGAATATTCCATACCTTTGCAGAAATATGGAAATGCAAGAGAAAAACACGAAAGCTGATCTCTCAATGTTGCCTAATCACACCTTCATATTCTTGTTATTGCTGTGGTTTAGCCTACATACAGAACTTGTTTTTCTGTTTCGGTCTCTATTCTGGGAATTCTTTTTTTATATTGTTTAATTTTAGAAATAGTATTGAACTAGTAGCAGGTGGTAACATTGTATATTTTGCTTGGTGTCTTTACATATAAAGGGAAATAATAACATCATATTTTGGAATATAATTTAAAAACTGAACTTCAGTTTAAATCCAAATTAATAATCCTTACCCTAAGGGGGTCTTTATAATTATCAACAGTATAGGTTCTATTCAAGTACTAGGGCAGAGTGAGTTCTTTAATATCTATGGGTACTCTGATGGTGTCATAGCCCTCAAAAAATTAATCAAGAAATGTAAATAAATTTTAATACTATCCAAATCAGGACCTAAGCTTGTAGATGCTCCAAATATACTATAAAACACTTTCTACCCAGGTGTTTTTGGGAACAGTCATGCCCCTAGTGTTGTTTTAGGTGGCTATATAGTCTCATTTGGCCTAACCGTGGGCCTCTTCAACCTTTTGGTGTGACAATGTCAATATATCTCAAATCTTTGACGTTCGTTCATAGCCTTTGAATTGCTTCATGGAATTTATCATAAGGCATCGCACAATATTTATCTTCAATGTCATTATATAGCCATTTAAAAGTAACAATAAATTGAAAAAACCCTTCTGTTATGGACTGAGTATTTGTGTCCTCCCCAGATTCATATGTTGAATTTTCATGGGGGTGGAGCCCTCATGAATGGGATTAGTGCCCTCGTGAGAGACCCCAGAGCCCTCTCTGCTGCTTTCTTCTCCATGTGACAAGGACACAGTGAGAAAATGGCCATCTGAAACCCAGAAGAGGGTTTCACCAGAACCTGACAGTGCTGGCACTCTGATTTCCAAGCCTCCAGAACGGTGAGACATGAATTTCTGTTGTTTATTAATATAAGTCACACAGCCTATGGAGACTTTGATGGGATTAATTGTAAGAGAGCAGTAGCAACAAAAAGAGGCAATTTTTTTTTCATTCTTCTATATTATACAAAAAGGGCTTCCCAGGTGGCCCAGTGGCAGAGAATCCACCTGCCAATGTAGGAAACAATCCCTGGGTTGTGAAGATCTCCTGGAGAAGGGATAGCAATCCAATCCAGTATTCTTGCCTGGGAAATCCCATGGACAGAGGAACCTGGTGGGCTATAGTCCATGAAGTCTCAAAGAGTTGGACACGACATAGTGACTGAACACACATATATTTTGCAAATTTTATCTAATAAGCAAAGTATGACAGTGTTTAGTTTAACAATATTTAGACATAAACCAACTTAAAGTTATTTGCTGACATGAGTATAGAGAACCGACACAGCAGGAAAAAGAAAATGTACCTAGGGAAGAGATGTCCAAGAATGCATGTAATTCACTGTGATTACTTTTTTTGGTGTTAATGAATAGATATATTTTTGAAAAAGAAAATCAGATCATGTAATATAGGCTGATGAGCAACCTGTTTTTAATTTACTGTAGACTAGATCTTGAGTATTTTCTCAAGTCACCAAATATGCCTGTGAAACATATTTCTATAGCTCTGTAATATTTTGTTCTGTGTTTTACAGTATTTTATTTGATTAGTTGTTAGCCACTTAGGTTATTTTCAATTTGCTTATATTATAAAGAGAAAGCAATGATCATTATTGGAGCTGTCTCTTTGAATGTATCTGTAGTAATTTACTTAAGATGAATTATTAGAAATGAACTTGTTCTTCCACAAGTACTTAGTCTGTTTTTCTGCCTTGAATTCTTTCACATGGTGTTCATCTTGGAGTCCTGCTTTTACTCCTGTTATTATTATTTTAAGGCTTCCCTGGTGGCTCAGGTGGTAAAGTATCTGCCGGCAATGCGGGAGACCCAGGTTCAATTCCTGGGTTGGGAAGATCCCCTGGACAAGGGAATGGCAACCCACTTCAATATTCTTGCCTGGAGAATTCCATGGACAGAGGAAGCTGGCGGGCTATAGTCCAGGGTTTTGCAAAAAGTTGGACACGACTGCCTGATAGTTCTTTCTCTATTCTTTGACTTTTTGGAGGACATTTTGCTTTATGTTACCTTCTCTCTCTTCCTCCCTTCTTTCTTTTCTTCTTCCTTCCTCACTTCCTTTCTTTCTTCCTTCTTCCTTCCTTTCTCCCTTTTTTCTTTTTCTCTCTTCATCTTCCGTAACCTGCCAATTCTCAGTTCATTAATCATTTAAATTTACTGTTATATGCAATGTATTTTATTTTCTGTTACTTTGTGCTTCCTTTGACTTTTATAGGTGTCATACTCAGAGGTGAAGGGTGCTCTTCTGCTTTCTTCTCTTCTTCAAGAGAAAGGTGTATACAGTAGCTTTTTCTCCTCTTATCTCTATAACACTTTTTTCATTTATTTTATTGTGTCCTAAGCATTATGATTACTCTTGTTGATAGTACTCTTTAATGTACATAGAGGACTTGTTTTATTTTTACTCCATTGTGAACTGAACTGAACTAAATGCAAGAAGTATTTTCTAAAAATTTTCAGGATTCTGCAGCAGATTGTTTTGATAACATTACTCTGCCACTGAGTGTCATGGGTGTGAATGTTTTCCTCTCTTTACTCACCAACCAGTGGTGTCCAGACCCTAATTTTTTCCACAGACAGGAGCCCGTATGGTGCTGGGTCTCTCCTCTGCCTTTATGAGTGATATTTGAACCCTATGTTAAGAACCACACCTAAAGGGCTGACTGTGTGTCCCTCAGTCTGATGTTCAGGGGACAGCAGACTTCCGTCCACAGCACCTCTGCTCGTCCACAGGGGTTTTTCTCCTCCTCTTTACTCCTGTTCTTAGGTATACTGAAACAACCGAGCAGATAGAAGCAGTAATTATCAGAAGTCACTATTGAAAAATGTGTTAGTTGCTTACTTGTGTCTGACTCTTTGCAGCCAATGGACCGCAGCCCACTGGGCTCATCTGTCTATGGGATTCTCCAGGCAAGAATACTTCTCCCCTTCTCCAGGGGATCTTCCTGACCCAGGGCACTCTCAAGCTTCTTTTTGCATCTGCCCTTGTCTGTGCTATTTGACATTTGAGGCATTGCCTAAAGAGTGCACTGAATCACAGGTGTGCTCACTGGTTCTTACTCGTTCATTTTCTGGGAATCCAGAAAGAATGAAGGGTGTGTGTGTGTGTGTGTGTGTGTGTGTGTGTGTAAGGCAGAAGAGAGAGAGTTGTGCTGTAGTCTAATAACCCTCGAAGATAACAGTGTGGCTTAGTTGATGCAGTTTAGAGACCTAGGGCAGTGAGGTCCTGGAAGGGAATGGAGTCACTGACCATGTAAAAATCTGTATCTATATTTAGCCGTAGCCGTAGCATACCATGGTAATGGATTCTCATTTTAAATGTATTCAGTTCTTTTTTTTTTTCTCATTAAGATAAGTTTATTTATAGTTTATGTAACCTCTGATTGGCAGGAAAATTTATGGATCATTTTAGAACACTCTCTCCCTGAAGTGTTAAGCTATGTTAGCATTTAATGAATTACTCTCCAGGTCTCCTTAATGACTGATTCCTGAGTCTTCTGATGACTGAGGTTTAAAGCAAACGCATGTTATGGTAATTTCTCCTGTGGATTTTCTGCCTCACCGTGCCTCTGCCAGAACACAGATGATTGGTTTTGATACTCGAGTCTGTGGTTTTGAAGATCAAATTTAGATTGTCTACTGATAGGAGGAGCCATTATGTAAAATCCCTTATCCAGAAGAAATCACGTATCTTCGATGCTTCCTCTAAACACAGTGTATAGGTTTCTTGTAGCTGCTGTAAAAAATTACCACAAATTCGATGGCTTAAAACAACAGAAATGTATTTTCTCACAGTTCAGTAACCGTCTAAGATATGTGTCAATTAGTTCATACAGTTTTGAGGCCTGAAGTCCAAAATCAAGGGCGACACTCTCCCTAGAGGCTCTAGTGGAGGGTCCATTCTGTGCCTCATCTCAATTCTGGTGGCTGCCTGCATTCCATGGCTCATGGCTGCCTCCCTCCAGAATCCGCCTCCATGGCTCATGGTTGCATCCCTCCCATCTCTGCCTCCGTGATCACATTACATCCTCTTCTTCTCTCCATGGAATCTTCCTCTACCTCACTCTTAGGAGGACATCTGTCCCTGGATTTAGAGCCCACTCAGCTAATGCAGGACACTCTCATCTCATGATCCTCGTCTTAATTATATTACCAAATACCCCCTTTTCCAAATTAGGTCTCATTCATAGGTCCCAGGGATTAGGAAGTGAAAGTTGTTAGTGGCTCAGTCATGTCTGACTCTGTGACCCCCATGGACTGTAGCCCACCAGGCCCCTCTGTCCATGGAATTCTCCAGTCATGAATACTGGAATGGATTGCCATTCCCTTCTCCAGGGGATATTCCTGACTCAGGGCTGGAACCTGGATTTCTTGCATCTCCTGCATTGGTAGGTTTGTTTGTTTTTTTTTTTTAAACCATCCGAGCCACTAGGAGATTAGGACATGGGCAGATTTTTTTAGGAGGAGGGCATACACACAAAGATCCTGATGCTGGGAGGGGTTGGGGCAGGAAGAAAAGGGGACAACAGAGGATGAGATGGCTGGATGGTGTCACTGACTCGATGGACATGAGTTTTAGTAAACTCCGGGAGTTGGTGATGGACAGGGAGGCCTGGTGTACTGTTATTCATGGGGTCGCAAAGAGTCGGACACGACTGAGCGACTGAACTGAACTGATACACATCATTCAGCTCACTGCAATTTATCATTTATACCTAAAACCCATGAGCGTCTTTTTTATTGAGCAAATATTAAAGTAAGACTAAGGCTTGAGTTTCCATGGGAATGGAGACAAAAGTTGCACATCGGTCAACTCCAAATGTTTTTTTGGCCAACGTTTAAAGAAAGTCGGTAGGTACCTCCCCAGGTCCACTGATTGTGACAGTGAGTGAGCTTTGATTGTTTTGCCCATCCTCCTCTTCTGCCAGGGTGCCCGACTGAAACAGGCAGCAGAAGAGCCTGGTGTCTGGCCCTTGAGGCAGAGTTTGTTGTGTGTGGCTGGAGGACATGGGCTCACAGAGTGTTAGTCATGGAGAAAAAGAAATGCTATTAATTTTGAGAAGAAATACTAAAACTGGAGGGAGGGGGTGAGAACCACAGGGCGGGGCCAGACCTGTCTGGACCTTCTGGGAATGACGAAGGGATGATGGGGAGGTGACCAAGAAGGAAAAGAGTCTTAAGTAAAGAAGATTTCAGAAACGACTCAGTCTGCCATCAAGAAGGGCTGGGAGGAATGTTGGTAAGTCAGGGGTTTTCTGTATTCCCTGATGCCTCCCTTGTCCTTCCACCCTCCCCCCCGCACCCCACCCCAAACTCTAGGGGGGCAAGAAACCCGTGAAGATCAAGGAGAACAACCTGCATTTTAAAGTACCTTGCTTCAAGGACCTCAAAGTAATTGTTGATTTTCAAAAGCATTCATCTTGCAGAGTTAGCTACTGTTTTATTTTTAACTTGTGAGACCTCAGCTCACAAATGCCAGGGTTACACAGGAAATTAATGTGAAGGTCTCCTGGCTCACCTGGGAACGTTTTTCACCATCACATCACCTGATCTATCTCGACAACCCTGACCTCTGGCCCCTGGGGTTCCTGGAAGAGGATGTTCTGAAGGTCAGCTCCAGGAATCAGGAACTGCCGGAAAGAAGACCTCACACATTTAGACCAGAAAAGGCTCACTTTTTTGAAAACTTGCACAATCTACCTGGGCTTTCTTTTTGATGTCCAAAGAAAAAAAATAAGGGGTGGGAACAAACATTTATTGGGCTCTTCTTATGTGCCAGCCAGTTTGAATCATTTCTCTCCTTTACTCTTTGAGTGATAAACATATTTATTATTCCTATTTTGTTAGATTTGGGGAAAAAACGTTTCTGAGAGGTTAAGTCATACAACTGAAGTCCATTTGACAAGGGCTGGGACCGGAGTTTGGTCCTGACCTTGTGGAAACTCTTGCCCCCATCTCTCCAGGATGGGCTCCCCTGCGTTCCCCGCATCAACTCGCTTCATTCTCCTCTTTGCCTGCTGCATCCTTCCTGGTTTCTTTCTGTTTTCTGAATATCCCAGATCAGTTCCAGTTCCAGCCGTAGCTCTTTTGCTCTCTTTCTTTCTGGAATGTTTTCCCTCTGATCATGGTCTGTTTTTTTTTTTTTTTCTTCTTAGTTTTCAGCTCTACTGAAATTTCAGCTCTATTAGAGTTCAGTGTGATCTATTCAGGGGAACCTCCCCTGACCACGCCACTTACACTGTTGTCATCCCCAGGCATCTCAGTCCAGCTCATTTTCTTCCTACACCAAATACTGACATCTGATGTGTGTCCACCCACTAGAATGTCATCTCCAAGAGGGCAGGATCTTAGGGGTATCCTTCAATCTCTGGCTGGGCATATTTGTTGAATGAATATGTTTACTTCAATATATATTTGTTGAATACGTGCATGAATGAGTGAATGAATACATGAATGGCAACATATTGTCATTTTAGTGACATATCCTAGACATTTTGGTGCCATTTCCCTCTGTTATCAGTGTGGTTCCACTTTAATGTTAATTGTGATGTGATTTTTTTTTAGGACCTGAGAAGTTGTCTCCAGATACTATCTAGATACTCTCCAGGTAGTGTCTACATGTCCAGAATAAAGCAGAAGAATGAGTGCTACACTCAGTTGAAAAAATCGAGATTAGGCAACAGAAGTAGTAAGTCCTTGATTTTTGAATTTTTTCTCTCTGAATTAGTACAGACATCTGCATTTAGGCTAAAGAAACTACACATGTTTACAGGCAACCTATCTTATGTAACGGAGGTGTGTGAGAAAATAATCTGTCAGCTTTAGTTAGCTATTAGCCCAATAGCAGTCACTCCTGGGGGCTTCTCTGGTGGCGCAGTGGTAAAGAATCTGCCTGCATTGCAGGAGATGCAGGTTTGATCCCTGGGTCAGGAAGATCCCCTGGTGAAGAAAATGGCCACCCATTCCAGTATTCTTGCCTGGGAAATCCCATGGACAGAGATACCTGATGGATATCAGATACCTGATAGTCCCTAGGGTCACAAAAGCATCAGACACGACTTAGCAACTGAACAACCACAAAGACAACACCATTCACTCCTGGAGTCCAGGTGTCATCTTAAGGGTTGTAACCTCTTAATGGCTCTCAGGGCCGTAGTGAGAAACGTGTCCCAAACTGAGCTCGTTATCTCTCCCCTGAACACTTTCTCCCCAGCCCCCAAGCCTTCCCAGTCTCAGTGATGCAACCGACTTTGTTCCTTAAGCCAGGTACTGAGTAGAAGAGGGATCACACTAAACTCCTCTCTTTCCTTCAAATCCCAAGATAAAGAAGTTCTGCTGAGGCCACTTGTTGCTTATCTCTTCAGCTCCGTCATTGTTAGTAACTCATACCCTCCTCCCCACTGCCAACCCCGTGGCCACACTCAATAACGGTCACGTCCGTAGTGCACCGTGCTATTTCACATTTCTATGCTTTTGTTCATATTCTGTGTAGAAGGTCTTCTCCCTTGGCTTGCCTCTCAACATCCACTCAATTTTCAGTACTCAGATTAAGTGTCATTTTTCCATTGAAACCCTTTCCTCTTCCTTCCTACCAGCGGAATTAGCCCCTCCTATCCGTGGGCATCTGGTTTACTTAATAGACACTTAATTCATCTTTTCCCGTAGTGCCTAGCATACTGCCTTATTCCAAGTCCTCCATGCCTACTCCCTGAATGAGGACTGAGATCTACAGGAAAGTTGGCTTGCTTTCCCCGGCAGCTAAATCTATAGCATGGTGAGATGTTTGACCTTGTGCCCCTGAAGTCTGGATGGTTGAGAAGGAGGAAAGCCTGGGATTTAGAAATCCACAATGGATGCTCTGCAAAGTGTGTCACGGATAATCTTGACATGAATAATTGATAGTTGACTGTAGCGTCATCAATTAGTAATGGAGGTCAGTCTTGTTTCATTAGAATGTAACTTCCTGGAAGTACAGCTTTTGTTTATTTATGTCCTAATTTTTTTAAAAGTACTGTGTCAAAAATGGTGTGGGTATCCAAAAAGTTGAAAATCAATTAATCAAGTATATCAGGTTCCAGAGTGACCAAAGGAGAGGCTGATATTCAGGAAACCCATTTGCTCTCATTAATAAAACAATCTTATCCATATTAAAGTAACAGTAGATGGAGGATAGGAGAAGGATCTATTAGTGTGGTCCAGCTGGGGACCTCTAAGATCATTCCTTCCTTCACGGAGCTCATGAATAATAAAATAAATCGGTGTGGCACCAGGGAATAAGCTGTAAAGTGTCACAAAATGCCAGGAACAAAATCCATCCAAAGTGCTCTTTTTCTTCCTGAGGAAAAACCTAAAAGAACTTTTCTGATTACCTGACAGTCCATTTAATCCCCAGGAAACATTCCTTTGTTATAGTTTCAAGGAGAATTACTTGAAATAATCCTTTGTACAATGTGCCTGGTTCTATTTTAGTTTTAAATCGTGTCCCCTTTCTTTTTGAATTTGTTAAAAAAAAAGACATCTAATCAATGCCCAAGTGGAAGTGGTATGGCCAAGTGCGAGTTTCTTTCTCTCCTGGATGAAGTTACCTTTTGTGTAGAGGCCCTTTTAAAAGAGACTTAAAAGACTTCAGGAGCTGAGAAAGAATAATAAAAAAAATCTTGAATGTTATAATTAAACTGTACAGACTTAAGCATCTCTCTTGAGTATTATTGAAGAGGAGCATGCCTTTTGACTAGCTAGCTCCATGTACGGATGCTCACAGTGACCCAGAATTTAACAGACTTGGGCATTTCTTGGATCAGTACCTGTGAGAATTTGTCTATAACATGTGGTCAAGGCAGGAGGAGAGGGAGCACAGCCCTGTCAATAGTCAGGCCTGGGCTACTGCTTATCAGTTGAAAAGTGGGATAAAAAAGAAAAGGAAAGGGAAGGAAAGGGGTCTTACAGATATCCTGTATGCCTTTTAGGCTTCCCCGTAATTTGGCTTGGAAATGCATCAAAGCAAAAGAATAAAGAGGGAACGACATCAGGGAGATTTTAATTTAGGAAATAAGGTAACATTTAAGCTCACACACGTGGACTCTGTTTGGGAGACATAATCAAGGCTCTTTGGGTGAGATTTCCACCGCCCCCTCCCCCCATTCTAGAGTACCATGAATGGGAATTTATTTCTCATAAGAATTTCACTATCCTGAGTTATCCTGTGTTTTTCTGATTTAAACATTTTCTTCTCTCCCTCACGTTCCTCCTTCCTCTTTCCATTCTCCAAGGCAGAGGTGGGGGAACGTGTATAATTCCTGATACAATTCTAGCATTTCTGAAACCCATCCCACCCAATGACTCCATCCAAATTCAACATGCAAAATTAATGATTAGTTAACATGGGTGCAATCACTTAGTTCACAGCTCAGGCACCTTATTTATTTATTTGTCTTTCAAACGTGTATTACTTTCTTCTTCCTCTAGAGACAGAGTTTCTTTTTGATCTCTAACTAGTAACATAAGGTTAAATTTCAGAGTGATTTTGTTTTCAAGGATGAAAACTGTCTGATAGTTTTGAGGTAGCTAGTTGCAAGGGAGATTCATGAAAAAATTAGAAAAGAAATTTTGTTCACTCTTTCACCCGTTGAGGGGTTTTCAAATTTTTCTTAGAGTTCTTTTTCCTTTTACTTAATTTTAGGGGAAAATGGTAGATTCTAAGAATGCATTTTAAAACAAACGGTTAGTTAAAAATAATATCCAATTTGGCCTTAACTAGAGCATGGCAGAAATAAAAAAAGGCAGTTAATGTGAGATGAAGTAAATGCTTATGTCAAGTTGCCAGCACATTATCTTCATGTCTTTTACAAGAAGGACTTCCCTTGCAGAAATGGCTCTTGACAAAGTTAAGTGGTCCTATATATTGTTGGGGAAATTGCCCTTATTTTGTGTGCTTCTTGTTCCAGTAATGGAACCCATGAGCAGTAGATAATTGTAGCGGCCTCATCTATCAAATAATATTAGAAGTCAACAGCTATAATCTGAGCCACTTGCTTTACACAGCTTTTCTCTGTATTTTCTGCTCAAATTGTCAGTTGTTACCTGTAAGTGTCCCCATTCCCTGTGGTTGATAGAAGCAAAAAGATTTAAGTAAATCAGGAGGTGAGCCGTGTGCAGGCTTGGGCCCAAGCTCTGTGGCCAGCTTACCGCAGCAGATGATAACAGCTCCCTGAATAGGGAAAAATCACGGTTCTTTGTGCTACATTCTATGTTACTATTACTGGTGCAGAGGCTGGGAGAAAGGGGGTTTTTTAGAGATAGTCTGGGCAGTTAAAAGCTGAGTTTAAGGGGGTCAGAAAGGAACCTCTCATTACTGGAGAGTAAATCCATGTAGCATTTCAGCATTCTGACCTACTTTTGTTCATCTCTCACATCCCTGTGCTAAAAGCAAAGTTGCTCGAAAATAGAGTTGTGCAAGCTTAGGGGTAGATACTTAGATGGTTAATAGATTATTCCATGAACTCATTTGAGGGTGTAAAATATTTCATAATAGAAAGGAAACTGTTAGTTTTGCAGGGATAGTCATTATAAGCATCTTTGGTTTGCTTCCTTTATCAATGAAAAGTCAGAAAAATACCAAAGCAATCAAGTAAAATTATGAATGTACTTATTTGATGACAGACAGTTTTTATGCATATAAACTACTGTTATATACATATCTAAATTATAGGACTTACATAAAAAATAATAATAGTATATATAAAAATAATAGTATATATAAATAATAGTATGTATATAATAGTGTATATATATACACACACACATATATACAGTAAGATCACATTGTGTCTATCATGTAGTAGTCTGTATTTTCCAGCTTAATGTATAATAAACATATTTTATATTCGTAACTATTTACTTACTACATCATATTTGACATCTGCATTATATTCCTTTCCATGTATTCCTTATTATTGGACACTTCGGATGTTTTCAGATCTTCACTATTATGAACAATGAATATCCTTATAGCTAAAACTTATCAATATCTATGATAATTTCTTTAAGTGAAATTATTAGAATTTTATTAGAAAGATTTCTAATAAAGGAGAAGGAAATGACAACCACTCCAGTATTCTTGCCTGGAGAATCCCAGGGACTGAGGAGCCTGGTGGGCTACAGTCCATGGGGTTGCAAGAGTCGGACATGACTTAGTGACTAAACTACCATAGAAGGATTTCTAGAAGGACAATGGGTTAAACAGTTTGTGCAAAAGAAGGCAAACCAGTTTCTATTATTACAAGCAGTGCGTGAAAGATCCTGAGTTGCTTTTTCCCTCAGTATTGACTATGTACAAAGGCATGATAGATAGTTCTCATGGTGAGAGGTGGTCAATGGAAGAGGGGTGCTTGGGTGCTGTGGGGTGGTGGCCATCGTGATTAGGGACAGCTCCAGCTGAACCACTCCGAGATGGAGGGTTTTGAGCAGGGAGCAGGGGCACCTGAATTTGGGGAGTGACGTGTCAGAGGCACGGAGGTGGCATTTAGGCACAGAAATAAGCAGACCGACCCCATCAGTGACTGGCAGAAGCGCCTGCCTGTTAGTGGGCCCTGCTGTTTCAGGGCCAACAACACTTCCCTTCTCTGAACTCCTACAGAATTTAATTGTATCATCTACTTTAATATAGAAAAGCTACCTAGTCCCTCATATTGTTCTGCCATTGGATCTTTGTTATCCTTGCTTTTCTGATGGGATTGGAAAGTCTTTGGAGGCAAGTGTCTGTTGTGGTTGGAGCAGAGAGGGTCTGAAAGCTGCCCCATGGCCCACACTATCCTTTCTGCCGCCTGAAAGTTAATAGTTCTCTTTGTACCATTTTATTTCTTTTATATATGATTTTCTTTTAGAGAAAGTTCTGGGGTTACTAGGGCTTCCCAGGTGGTGCTAGTGATAAAGAACCTACCTGCCAGTGCAGGAGATGTAAGAGATGTGGGTTCGATCCCTGGATCAGGAAGATCTCCTGGAGGAGAGCATGGCAACCCATACTAGTATTCTCGCCTGGAGAATCCCCATGGAAAGAGGAGCCTGGTGGGCTACAGTCCATGGGGGTCACACAGAGTTGAACACGACCGAAGTAACTTAGCAGCAGCAGCAGGTATTATTAAATGTACACCCTCCTTTTTTTCAAACCACTGGGTTGATTTAAAGATTTAACCCAAATGATCAAACCAGTGATTCAGTTCTCTATTTTTAGTAGCATTATTACTTAGGGGTATTTCTTTGACCATCAGTTTCCCAGCTTGCCCATGTGTCTCCCAATCACCAAGTGTTCCGTGATAGGTTTGTCAGTACAGCCGTTACCGTAGGTACTCAGAAAATAAGAATGGGCAAATTACATTTTATGCAGCCTATTTCTAGTATAGGGCAGGGGGTTCGAGGGGTAGATGGTAGGTTACCCTCAAGTACTAATCTTGCTGGGCTTCTCCCAGTGGCTTAGTGGTAAAGAATCCATCTGTAACACAGGCGACACAGGAGATGTGGATTCGATCCCTGGGTAGGAAGGTTCCCTGGAGGAGGGCATGGCAACCCCCTCCAGTATTCTTGCCTGGAGAATCCCATGAACAGAAGAGGCTGGCGGGCTGCAGTCCATGGGGTCGCAAAGAATCGGACGCGACTGAAGCGACTGAGCACGCACGCATGCGCTGGCCTTCCCAGAGCTTCCTGTGCTGGACTTCACAAAACTCAGGTGTAAAGTCAGGTATAAAGAACCACTGGTGGCTCATTGTGAAGCTCAGTGGAGAGACATTTGCTTGAACAAGAAGACTCTGTGCTGCAGACCCTGGTCTAGCAGCAGCTGTGCTTTTCAGCCTTTGCTGTAGGATCACCTTTCTGGCTGGTGCAGACACTGGGAGTGTTTCTATTTCAACTGCTGAATAACATCCCAGGGCCAGGGCCATGCTCACTTTCCTACCAAGAACCAATATTTTAGTCCTGATACCCTGTTGTTGTTGATCAGTTGCTTAGTCGTGTCTGACTTTTTGTAAATCTATGGACTACAGCATTCCAGGCTTCCCTGTCCTTCACCATCTCCTGGAGCTTGCTCAGACTCATGTCCGTTGAGTTGGTGATGCCATCCAACCATCTCATCCTCTGTCATCCCCTCCTCCTCCTGCCTTCAATCTTCCCCAGCATCAGGGTCTTTTCCAATGAGTCCGCTCTTCACATCAGGTAGCCAAAGTATTGGAGCTTCAGCTTTAGCATCAGTCCTTCCAGTGAATATTCAGGGTTGATTTCCTTTAGGATTGACTGATTTGATCTTCTTGCTGTCCAAGGGATTCCCAAGAGTCTTCTCCAGCACCAAAACTCAATATTTTTAGTTTCAGTGCCCCGAAACAGTCATTTGCATTCCTAACAAACGATCATTTTCATATACTCTACAGTATTTCAACAAAATGTTTACATAGTGCAATGGTTGTTCATGACACAAACGAAGAAAAAAAGGTGCTAATTTATACAAATGTGTGACAAAGAATTACCATTTGCCATTAGAAATATGCCATGTGACTTTTCACTAATGCATGCTGCCTAAATGAAAAAAAAAAAAAGCAGTCAAAATTCCAAATGGTGCTGTCATGTTTGAAGTTGCAGCAATACTGGTGGGTGATAGAATGTGATCTTGAGATGCAAAGCTGTGGGTGGCTGACCTGGAATTTGAAAAGATCCTCTGATACTTGAAATCATTTCAAGGTTAAATGGAAAATGTGCGTGAGGATTATCTGAATCCTCCTTTACCTGGATAATGTATAAAGAAAGATGACGTGGAGAATAGACCTGTACACGAATGTGTCACTGTTAGAGAATCGTTCTGAGTGTGTTCAAATTGCCGGAGAGCAGTTTGACCATGTGCTTCTTTAAGTAAGCTGCTATGGATTTGAATATTGTAATTTTGTAATAAATAGAGATTATTAAGGGCTGACCTTTGTTTGAAGTACTTATGTCAATTTAACAGTCTCTAAGAAATTTGGTATAAGGTTAAATTCATACATATACTGAAAATAAAGACAGAAACTGTTTATTCAGGGACTCTTCCAACATCTGTTATTACATTCTCACAACAACACTTTGAGGTACTTACAATTAATCTCATTTTACAGATGAATAAACAGAGGCCCAGAGAGGTTAAATGAAAAAGCTAATAAGTGGTAGAGGTGTGATTCAGGCACAGGTCGATTTGATCTCTAAGGCAATGTGCTCCCTCAGCCACTCAGCTACACTGAATACTTTGCTAGAACTCTTTTCATGTTTCTGAGACAGAAACTTATCTGACCTGTAGGGCTTAAAAATGACTGTGTTGATTACAAGATAGCAATATTTAATTCCACGCATTTTCATTCCTTTAAAGGAAAAAAAAATCATCCATTTGCAGCTGATTGCTTTGCCCTTTGTGCATCTGTTTTGTGTGTGAAGGTTTATAGCATTATATTGACTTTCTTCATTATCTAAATTTTATGCACCTAATGATACTTATTAGTAGGCCTAGTGACCTCCTTTAAAATTTTTGCAATAAGGATGCACCCCAAACAATTCATCCAGGCAGATTTTCATTGGTAAAATGCCTTCAGTGACCAAGCTGAAGCCATATATACTCATTTATGTGAGTGCTATTCTTGCAATTACTGTTGGAATGACAGTTTCTCTGAGGTATTTGAATGATGCAACTTGTTCAAGTTTAATGCCATCTATTATGAACTCTGCTGCCTGCTGTTAATAGCTGGAAGGCATTGATTTTGTTTTCTGCTCTCTTATCTCAAGCCCATACATTTTGCTTGCATTATTGACTCTTCTGATCATTTCATGCACCATGTCTTTAGAAGATGTATAAATCAATGTCAGCCATGAAACTTAAGTTGTTTATTAGGCTGCCATGTAGGTTTACACCTTCATGAAAATCATCTAATGTGGTCGGTGTCAGATGTTTCAAACAATTGTTGGCCAGTCTGATGGAAGAGGACAGCCTTGGAACATGTCACCCCTAGAGTAGGAAGGTTCATTCAGTTATTTATTTGGGTCACATATTATACTTGACTGGATGCACTTTTTAATGATGTTAATTAACTTCTTCAGGGTGCTAAATTAGTTTAGAACTGCTATGATTATAGCATGACATAAATTGGACTCTCTTTTCTAAGAGATGCATTTGCGTTTTGCAGAGCAAAAGGATATTTTGTACTGAATTAGTGCAAATGAAACCACATTGCTTACATTTGAGTATACTTGATAGAAGACCCATACAGACTTCAGATCAATTTCACACTTAAATCAGAGTCAGAAAACAAGTGCAGAAGCCTGAAAGCCTGTCTATCATTTTATACAATTACTGAGTCCTTTATCCAGAATCCAAAGAGCATCGAATTGCACCCCTAATCCAATAAAAAGTGTTTTTCATAATTAAGGCAATTATGAAATGCCTTGCAAAATCCATTCTTAAGAATCAGCTTCTAAATGCTTCCTGTGCATAAAGCAAATTTTGGATTAGTTTAGACTTTCTATTCTTCCTTAATTTTTACAGTGCTTTCGATTCATGTCTGTTGGTCCCTTGTTTAGGATTTTGCAGAGCATTTTTCAAATGTGGAGATCAGTTCTCTTGGTACGGGAGGCGCAGAGTTGCACATGGCAGCATTACTCACACCAGTTTCTGGAACAGATGCGAATCCAGTAATACAAGGTGGCTAGTATTTCCACTCATGTGATGGGTGGCGGGCTTGGGAAAGTGTCTCTCAGCAATCAGTCATATGGACCTGGCCAAGATCTCAAAACCCTCCCAACTGGTTAAAAATTAAATTCAGAAACATGGCCATAAGATTGCCTTTAAGAATTTATTGCCTGGATATTTTTTGATTCAATTCATAACCAAAAATAAATACAAAGAAATTTATTATTATTATTTGGTCATGCCGTGTAGCTTGTGGGATCTTAGTTCCCCGACCAGGGACTGACTGAACCTGGGTCCTCGGCAGTGAGTCCTAACCTTTGGACTGCCAGGGAATTCCCAGGAAATTTATTTTTTAAGTTATACATTTGTGTGAGAGGTGCTGTGTTGAGGCCTGAATCGCACCCCCATAAAAATATGAACCTCAGAATGTAACTTATTGGAAAAAGAGTCTTTGTAGAGGTAAGGATCTTAAGGTGAGGTCATTCCGGGTTGGGGCAGGTTCTAAACCAAAAGATAAGTCCTGAGAATAAGAGAAGAAAATGCAAAGGGAGGGGAGGGAAGCGAAGAAGAAGAAGATGGGTAACAGAAATGCAGAGAGATGAGGGCCATGTGGGGATGGGAGGCCGAGACCGGAATTGTGCAGCCCCAAGCCAAGGAACACAGGAGTTGCCAGCTGCCCGCAGAAGGTAGGAGGAAGGCAGGAAGGGGTTTCTCAGTCAGAGCCTCGAGAGGGACCCAGCCTTCTGACACCCTGATTTTGAACTCTTGACCTCTAGAGCTTTGAGAATATAAATTTTTGTTGTTTCAAGCTGCCGAGTTTGCGGTACCTTGTGATGGCCCCAGGCCTCCAATCCATGCCCCAGCCACTTCTGTCTGATCTGCAAGTGTTACCTGCTTCCTCCTTCCCATTCAGGAGTCTGCCCACCATGCCCTGCACCCGTGTGCCCTTTCTTCCTGCCTCTGCCTGCTGAGGGCCCCCATGCTTCCAAGGCCAGTTCATCGTCCCCTCAACCGCTCGGTTCTGATGGCTCCCTCTTCTCTGAACGCCCACAGCCACCGTGTCTATATCCAGCGCGGTGCTGCCCACGCCCGCCTTGTATTGTGTTGTACGTATATGCTTCCTCCCTTAATGTTTGGAAACATGCCTTGTTCAGCTTTAAATCTGCTAGAATGCTTAGCACAGACCTTCATCTATAGTCAGGCTTCAAAATATGTTGAATCTAGTTGCATGGCATCATTTGCCATGAGACAAATTCTGTTTTTGTTTCACAATTTGGGTATGAAATTGTGTATGCAGAAAAAATTGAAGCCATGGGAGAAGTAATTTCAACAAAGCCAAAATTCGATGATTCTAAAAGCAAGTGTGTGAGAGCTGCTTATATTTCAATATGTTTTTGAATGAAAATATGTTGTTCAACGGATAATTCCAAGTCCAAATATTTTCCTGGGGAATATGATGTAGAATCATACTTACAGTTGGGGATACTTAATTCACTGTGTTAATCAGTATGCATTTGACTTCTCTATTTTTAGTCGTATTAGTCACTCAAATATTCTTCTGAAATATATTATCCTTGCCTAATAAAAATGCTGCTCAAAAAGTCTTCATTCTTAAAAGCCCCTTATTCACATCTAGTCAATTTCTGATCGTTTTGTTTAGCAATTTATTTTTATACTTTTGGAAGTATAGCTTCTTTTTAAAAAAAAATTTATTATTTTTTGGCTTTGCTCTATCTTTGCTGCATAGGTTCTCCTCTAGTTGCAGTGAGTGGGGGCTACTCTCTAGTTGTGGTGGGCGGGCTTCTCACTGTGGCATCTCTTGTTGCAGAGCATGGGCTCTGGGAGCACAGGTTCAGTAGCTGTGGTGCATGGATTTAGTTGCTCTGTGGCATGTGAGATCCTCTTGGATCAGGGATTGAACCCGTGACTCCTGCATTGGCAGGCAGATTCTTAGCCGTTGACCCATCAGATGAGCCCTTGTTTAGCAATTTAAATAAGATAAAGTATTGGAAAGTACTCTCAGAACTGCTACATGCAATACACATTAATTATGAAATTTGAAAAGTAGTTTTCAAGTCTGAACTGCCAAATTTAAATCAGTGGCTGACGACCTTTAACCATGGTGCAAATCCTCTTTTTGTATCCCATCTCTATCTGGTACATGCTTTCTGGGTTTAGGCCCTTTCTTGCCATGCCTGTGTGTAGGTAGTCTTGCTGCTACTCTCTCTTAATGTCAGATTTTGGTGGGGAGCAGCATACTTAGATGGATTGTCCCAACCCAGGGATTGAACGCAGGTCTCCCACATTGCAGGCAAGTTCTTTACCAGCTGGGCCATCAGGGAAGCCCAAGAATACTGGAGTGGGTAGCCTATCCCTTCTCCAGCATATCTTCCCAACCCAGGAATTGAACCAGGGTCTCCAGCATTGCAGGCAGATTTTTTACCAGCTGAGCTATCAGGAAAGACTTAGATGGAACAAACAAGGTTTCTGGCTTGAGATTTACATATGAATGCTGGGTCACATTTTAGCTAATTGTATGTCTGTCACCAAATCATTTAGCTCAGTTGAGCCACAATTTTACCATCTGTAAGCATGATTAATAGTATCTGCATCATAGCACTGTCATGAGGGTTAAATTGGGTAAAATAATATCTGTAAAGTGTTTAGACTTGGTCTTGGCATATTCAGGGTGCTCAGCAAATAAATTGTCATCATGATTTTGTTGTGAATGATCAAGAATTAAACCCTCTGAATTTATTTAATTCATTCAACAAATATGTATTGTTGTAGGCTTTGAGAATACAACAGAGATGAGACATGGTGTCTGCCTTTTCAGGTGGGAGCCAGATGTTTAAATAGGTTGAAGGAAGTCTGAGAGAGAATTGAACAGTATGATGGACACACGTTATAACCCAGCCCATTCAGCTCAACTCTTTCTGGTTCAGTTCAGTTTAGTTGCTCAGTTGTGTCCAATTCTTTGTGACCCCATGGACTGCAGCACACCAGGCCTCCCTGTCCATCGCCAACCCTCGGAGTTTACTCAAACTCATGTCCATTAAGTCGGTGATGCCATCCAACCATCTCATCCTCTGTCGTCCCCTTCTCTGCCTGCCCTCAATCTTTCCCAGCATCAGGGTCTTTTTGCATCAGGTGGCCAAAGTATTGAAGTTTCAGCTTCCACATCAGTCCTTCCAATGAACACCCAGGACTGATCTCCTTTAGGATGGACTGTTTGGATCTCCTTGCAGTCATAGTGGAATGTCCATATATCTTTTTCTCCTTTCTGTCCCCAAATTCAATTAAAATGGCTGCAAAGGAGTAAAAATGGGTAAACCCACAAACAGAAGGAAGATGAATGGAGACACCAGCAAAGGAAAGAAGCCTAGAGCTGCAGCTGAATGAGCAGAGTAGAGGGGAAAAAAAAAATCCCAGGTGCTCTCAAGAGGGAGACCTTGAGGAGCAAGCAACCCAGATTGAGGAGGAGGGACATATTGAGGATTCGAGACGGGACGGCAGGGAGCAGAGAGGCACCAGGCAGAAACCCTGTATATGCAGCGGTGGGATTCCTTGGGTCCTGCCCCATCCCATGCATCCGGTTGACAAATTCGACAGGCGGGGCATGAGAAATTTCTATTTTGGACAAGTGAAACCAGAGAGAATTAGAATTTACTGACAAGGAATATGGCTTCCCAGGTGGTGCTGGTGGTAAAAAACGCACCTGGCAGTGCAAGAGACGTAAGAGACGTGGGTTCTATCCCCGTGTTGGGAAGATGCTCTGGAGGAGGGCATGGCAGCCCGCTCCAGTGTTCTTGCCTGGAGAATCCCATGCACAGGAACCTGGTGGCCTGCAGTCCGTACGTAGCAAAGAGTCAGATGTGACCGAAGAGCCTTAGCACAGCGCAGCCCAGGCACAGGGGAGGGCAAGGACGGAGTGGGTAATTCAAGACAAGGAATGAAGCGAGTGGCTGTAAACGACCTCTGGTTCCCCTCCCCTGCTCTGTGGTTAATACTAACACGTTAGAAGTCAGGCATTTTATCCTAACCTCCTCTGCCCCCACTCACTAAAAACACACACCCCAAACCCAACTGGGGCAGAAGATAGATTCTTCTCTGGAGAAACAATATGACCATAAAGAAAAGACTTTTACATATCGACATTATGTTAGTCTAATGAAAAGATTATATTAATAGCCCATCACACTCTAGCGAAAACTATCCAGTAAGCCCAATCCAGGCAACTAGAACTTCCACTTAGATTTTTTGGGCTTCAGTTGTAAATACAAGCAGACAGCCAAGAATTTCTACTTATTTGAGAGAGATCTGTGAAATGAGAGAGACTAAAACAAAGAGAAAAAAGGAACTTTAGAGGACATTGATATAAGGCAGGAAACTGAAAAAAACATCTAGAAAACTAAAATTAAGTTTAGTTCAGGAAATAGGGAGAGATACTGCATGTATAAAGGAAGAATAGGAAACTGTGGAAAAGGAGTAACCAGAAAGGATGAAATGCTATTGGAAATTAAAAACATGATAGGTGATATAAAATCCCAATAGAACGATTGGAAGGTAAGCTAGAATTCTCCTCCAACTAGAACAGAACAAAACACCAAAAAACTACGAGATGGAAAATAAGAGAAAAGATAAGAACTGAAAGATTGATCCCAGAGGTCTAACCTGTGACTGATGAGTTCAAAAAGCAGAGAAGAGTGAAAGGGTAGCTGAGAGAAGTGTTAATGAACTAGCAGTAGAAAATTTTCTACAACTGTAGAACATAAACCTTTCAGTTGAAAGGGCCTATTGAGTATCCATCATAATGAATGAATAAAGAATGAATAGAGGTGGTTCATTATGACATACCAGGATACAGGGAAAATGAGTTTACAGAGTTAAAAAAAATGTATTGGGAATCAGAATGGCATTGCATTTCTTAACAGCAATACTGAATGCAAGACCTGCAAAATTCTGAGGGAAAATAATTATCAAATAGGAGTCTGTCCCCAGCTAAACTATCTTGTCATGTGTGAAGGCAAAATAAAAGAATTTCCTAATGTAAAAGATTAACAGATATATGTGTCATATATATATATATATATATGTATGTATTTTATATATAGCATATATTTACACATACAGAGATTAAAAAAATTTTGACTATGTTGCATGGCATGCAGAATCTTAGTTCCCCAGCCAGGGATTGAATTCCTGGTTTTATATTTGTATTCCTCTTGGTCCAAACCTTTTCCTTCTCATTCCAAATATAACCCACATGCTTTTATGTTAAGCATTCTCTTGCTTTTCCTTATCATTTTACTACATGTTTATATTTCTGAACAATATATCATCAGGAGGACAGGAGGCTCTGGGTGGAAGGGTGTTAGAAAAAAAAAAACAAATCATGATGGCTTATATGATAATTTTGAGCTTTTTGCAAATAATACTGAGGTGAATTTTTTAGATCTGATGAAATGTGAAAAAAAAAAATTAATAGATGCTTAGAAAACTAAGCAAATGAAAAACAAGGAAACCACTAACTCCTGTCTCTCATTTTTCCTATTTGGAAAATGGAGTCGTTGGAGGGAAATAACCATGTGTTTCCAATCTGTCTGCCTGGTCCCTCACCTTTTGCGGACATTCAATACATGTGCATGAGTAGATAGAATGAAAATTGTTAATGAAGACATAGTCAAACCAACAGATAAACAAGCCTCCTTTATGTATCAGTGTATGCAATTATTCCTATAATTTGGTGGTAGTGAAGCTTGTGTCTCCTGAAAAATGGTATATTTTAGTTTATCAGACAACAAATACTTATGAGTTTATGAACTTACATTTTTTTTTTTTTTTTTTTTAATTCAACCAGAAACTTACTGTCTTCTAAAAACTCAATCCACAATTAGGGTGTTTTGTTTCTTGAGATTTTGGTGACTTCCCTGTGGTGCCTATTTTCTGAGTGTGTATCTGTGGGGACTTCACCAGATCTGTATTGAAGCTGGTGTCCTGTCCTTCATAGATGATTTAAATTTGCTTGAGCCAGATATTTGGAGGGCTTGGCGAACCTGGGATCCTTTTAAAATAAGAGTGCTGTTTTCCCAGAATGCAGGTTGTTTTAATTTTGAAATCCAAGCTCACCTGAGGCAGGTTTCTTTGTGGTTAAAAATTTGCAGGGAAGTTTTTTTTTTCAGCTTTGAAGTTCAAGATATAATCTTACTTGTGCTGTCCTAGAGAGTGGAGGATTTATTTTTGGTTTACCTGTGTTGAGTATACAGCCCTTTGGCATTGTATCTTTATGTGGGGTGGAGTGTGTACCTCCTATTTTATGTTCCATCTTAGGCTGTGTGTGCTATTCCAGAGCCCCTTGAGGCCTCGAAGACCAAGTTAAGTTCATCTGGTTTGCCTATTGACATCAGTTTGAGAGGCAGTTTTGGGGCTCTGGTCTTCATTCAGAATCCGGCTGTGACCTGGATTTTTGCTTCTGAGAATTCCTTACTTTCTTATCAACTCACTGATGCAAGTTAGAAGATGGATTTTATATTCCATTAAGTATTTTTAGTCGTTTGTAGCAAATAGTTTGGCTAGAGTATCTAGTTCACTATACTCCTGAAAATTTAAGGCAGTGCTACTCTATATCAATGGATATTCTTACAATACACCAATCAACAATTCATCCTTTATAGAGAATTGAACAAAAGAAAATGAGACTAAATTGCAAGCCCAATTAAAAGTTCTATGACTAAGAGGCTGATTGGACTCTGGCCAAGCCAAGTAACTAAGAGGAGTTTAAATATCTCTCTGAATATTTAAAAAACTGAAAGGGTAACAAAACAGTACCTGCAGTCATTTATCTTGTTTGATGAAGTCCTCCTTTGCCTGAGGCAGGAGGCTGGAAAAGATGACCTCTTAATGCCCTTTGAGTTCTGTCATTTTATTATATTTGTGAGAAACAGAGCTAAACTTTCAGAACCGTTTTTCACTGTGAGTTTGTGAAGTGATATTATGCAACTGGGCTAGCTTCTATCTGTCAATTTCAACTTCCTGCAGTGAAATTTCCAGGTACTGAGTTTTACTCCACAGGACACAGATTTCTTTTTCTCGTGATTTGTCAGTTTTCTCAGGCTTTCCAAATCATATCCAAAAATGTGTAAAGAATGGTTCCCTCTGTCTGTATCCATAGGGATTCCCTTTGACTTTTCCTAGATAAGATAGACGAAGCATCAGAAATAACGAAATCAATTTTCCATTAATAGTTGGTAGTGTAGTAAATGCAAAGATTAAGGGAAGGGGAAATACTTTTAGTATTCAGAAAGATTTTGTCATTGTCACGAGTCACCAGGGTCTTTTTGTGAGCTGACTGACATAGAAATGTGCTCATCGGGGGTTATTCATTGATGTAGAATTTGATGTCTGATGCCTTGTTGGTCCCCCAAATTTACCACTGTGTGAGAGACGGTGACTGTCTCTTTCAGCCCTGGCTTATTAGGACAAACGATAGCCATTGTGATGATGACATATTTTTCTCAGTAGATTCTTGACTCTATAGAGTTTTGATTTTAGAGAAAAAAAAAATGCCATCACAGGCAACTTTCTTTCTTTTTATCTTTCTTTGTTATGGCAGCCACATATTATTTTATAACTGAAAAAAATCCCAGAGTCAAAAAGAAAAGACGGTGCTCATTCAGACCTTACTTTTGAGGGAAAGAGGAAGGCTAGATTGTGGATCCAGTGAGCTAACTTACAAGTTAGTTTGGCATTTTCTGTTTGTTTTATATAGTTTTCCCAGTGTAGGGGGAGGAGTCACTCTGGGCCTATTGAGCAATTTTACTTACTCATTCCTTAGAAATTCCTGAATATGAGAGGAGCAAGGTTAAATCACAGATGACTCTGAATCCTTAGGGAATCCAGCTGGCTTTCACTCTTTTCAAACATAGAATCTGAGCAGTTTAAAGAGCTGTGGTGTGCATGCACACCACAGGGGCCCCCCGTGGCTGTGGACGGCACTTGGCAGATGGTCCTAAACTGATGCCACGGTCCTCCAGGCCAGCCCATGGGTCCCTAAGACTGCTCGCCTCATCTGTAAAACCTTTTGAGTCCACATTCCTCCTTTGTGATTGTTTATTTTTACTTACTGATGATATGTAAGTATTGCTACCATTGTTGTTCAGTCGCTCAGTCGTGTCCCACTCTTTGGGACCCCATGGACTGTATAGCACGCCAGGCTCCCCTGTCCGTCACCAGCTTCCAGAGCTTGCTCAAACTCATGTCCGTTGAGTTGGTGATGCCCTCCAACCATCTCATTGATACCTAGATGTTTTATTTATTGTAAGATATACAGAAAATATAATTATCATCAGATGAGGGAACAAAAGAAGTGTAAAAGAGAACATGTAGGGTATTTTCCCACACTCTACTGGATGGATGCCGTCCCCACCTTGCATGTACCTACTTTGGAGGACGTCAAGAAAGGATACTTAAAGACCTAAAGATGATCAAAGAACAACTAACTTCTGATGTTAAAGAAGCGAACAGGGAATTTTCTGGGCAAGTGTGACCTGATGCTACTCTTGACAGAGGAATATATGAATAGTGTTTGTCTGCCTCTATTTCTTTTGGGTTTCATGTCAGGTTCATAGCAAACAGTGTTAGAGAAGGGGGGAAATAATGAGATACCTAAATTATGATAAAAGGAAAATAAGAATCTCCCTAATTAATTTTGCTCATCTTTAGAGATCACAAGAAAGGAAATGAAAGGTGGCGGGAGCAGGCAGAGGGAAAATCTTGCAAATTCTTCAAATACGAATGAGATTCTGTGATAAACCCTCACTTTCGGGTAAGCATTTTAATGGATCCCTTAATTAGCTTTTCTGGAGTGTTCACTGATGATATGCTGGAATAATGATCCCCTGTGCTCCAAGTGTCTAGTCATTAGCTTGCAAGGTGACTGAACATACTAATGCATTTGCCTTTTAGACAGTTTAAGCTCATGTTCCTGTGATAAGGATCTTGCCTTTTTTTGGCTCAACCATGGAAAGACATAGGTGGGCTGGGTTCTCTCAGAAGGGCAAGGACACTGAGCCAGTCCCCATGTAACTCCAGCTCCTAAAAGGGGATTCTTGGGGCGGATCTTTCTGGAACTTTTCCCATGCTGCCTGCCACTTCTGTCCCAAAGCTTTGGCTCAGCATTTATAGGCATCCCCTAGATCTGGAATTCATTCTAGTTTAGAAAATTAATTACCTCTTGTCACTTTTATCAGTAGCATCTTTTTGAGCATGCAGCTTTCATGTATGTGTATTTATGCTGTACTTCTAAATGGTGCATTATTTTTCCATTTTATTTCTAAGGCATGCTTTCTACATTCATGGTTGCAGGTCAGACAAGGTGAGGAATAGGTTAGGCAAGGTGAGTGGGTGGAAACTGGGAAAGTGCTTCAGCTCCCAGCTGAGCAAGCGACTTGGCTTTGCACCAAGCCCATAACAAACTGGGCTCGGATCACCTCTGATGGGCCCAGCCTGGTTTGGTCCCAGCATGTTACTACATGCTGGTGTATGCAGCCTTTTGCGTTGCATAACTTCTTCTTGTGCCCCTGGCTGAAAGCAGCTAAACTGCAGATAATTTATTCAGCATAAATTATTGCTAACCTTAGCTGGAATAACGCACGCTTTTGATCCTCTTTAGATATGGAGCCGATGGGGGATTGGCTGGCTACAAAGTTTTCCCTGTATCTTTCAGTTAAATCAAACTCCAGATCTTGAGGACATCTGATATTCCTCAAGGACATTAAATCTATAAAACTGGTGCCTGAATCATATGCTAAAAAAAATATAATTCACAGTTTGTTTTGTTAGTGTGAGCTATCAGTAACGTTTTAAACATCTAATTACATTTTTCACTTAATAATTCATTCCTGTATAATTAGAGACAAGTTATGCAACATGCTTAGGTTTTCAAATGTGGACATCTTCTTTAAGTGTTTTACACCAGTATCTATGAGATGAAACATAAGAACAAATGCATATTTAAAAAAAATTAATGCTCAAGTTTTGTTTTGTTTTTGTCCTGGCACAGCCTCTCTCTAGGCAGTTTTGATGAGGTGTGTTTTGAATGGTAATAAAAGTTCCAACCTGCCCAAACTACGTATTCTTCACCAGGCAGTTTCAGGGAACTCTTCCCACTGTGCTTGCTTTTAACTTCCCTCCAGGTAGACACACTTTACCCAAAAAGGATGATTGTTTAGGTCAGCAAGCAACCTTACCAAGGGATTTTGCACACACCAGTTGACAGTGTGTGTGTGTGTGTGTGTGTGTGTGTCCAGTCAGAGTTCAGAATTCCTGGTCCAGTTCCGATGGCTCCACATTACACTCAACTCACATGGAAGCCTGGAAACAAGTCATGCTGTCCGATTGGTGAATGTTGATCCTAGTCATGTAGGGAAAATAATGTCTGGTTTTTAAATTGAAAATGTAGCACTTCAATGTGGTAAGAACAATTCAAACACTGCCAAAGGGCATATAATGAAGATATGTAGATCTTCCCACCAGATCCCAATCTCTGGTTCTGTTCCGTGGGTAACCACTCTCCCCACATTCTTGGGAATCCTTTCTGAAATAGTCAGTGCACATACCCATTTTATATGTATGCGTCTCCTTATTTTAAAAACACCCAAGGGGCATCCTGTCTGTACTGTTTGGCTCCTCACTCATTTCACTTATCTGTCTATCTCAGTGTGGTGCCAAATTGATCATGCATCCTTTCCACGTTTGCACAGCCATGCACTCTTTAGATGAGTCACACTTTATTTACTTATGTTAAATATTTATTTGTTTGGCTGCCTGGGGTCTTAGTTGCAGCCCGTGAGATCTTTCACTGTGGTGCACAGACTCTCTAGTTGTGGTGCACAGGCTCAATAGTTGGGATACAGGCTTAGTTGCTCTCTGATATGTGGGATCTTAGTTCCCCAGCCAGGGATCAAACCTGCATCTCTGGCATTGCAAGGCGTATTCTTAACCACTGGGCCACCAGGGAAGTCCCAAGCCATACTTTCTAACTCATCCCTTATTGCTGGACATTTGGCTGCTATTACAAACAAGTCTGTGCATATGTTTTTGGGATCAGATGTGAATAGATCTGGGCTACCTAGGTGGCTCAGTGGTAAAGAATCCACCTGCCAACACAGGAGACACAGGAGACACGGGTTTGATCCCTGAGTGGGGAAGATCCCCAGGAGGAGGAAATTGCAACTCACGTCAGTCTTCTTGTCTGGCAAATCCCATGGACAGAGAAGCCTGGCGGGCTATAGTCCATGGGGTCACAAAGAGTCGCATGCACATGAAAAGATCTAGAGCATGAATTACTTGAAGCAGATTTGTTTGGTCCAAGGGGATATATAGCTTAATGTTCATAGAGGTTGAAAAATTGCCTCCGTAAGATTACACAATATAAGATTGTAACAAAAGTAGGCTCATCATTTCCAAGGAATACATCCAGACCCCAGTGTCTCCAAATCTCAGAGCAACGGCCGCTGAGGTGGGAAGGCCTGGGCAGGCAAACCTTCTGTCCTGCCTGTTGAGCAGGTAGCATCTGTGATTTACACTCCTGTAAAATGCTTCCCATGTATCATCTTCTTAAATCCTCAACACACACTCACGAAGCAGAGATTTTTATCCCATTATAAATCACTACATGATGCCAATATTTGGGATCAGTCAAAAATAAATGAAAGCACAAACGTTTGACTTGTGCTTGCCCAGGATCTCTTTGTAATTGAAACCCTGCACATGGCTTACACAGAATATTCTAGGATCACTGTGAAGCATAGGTAAATTCCATCATTATGTGTCTCTGTAATACTGGCAGTGAAATGACTTAGGAGCAGCACACTTGCATTTTAATGCTACTTGAGATCTTGATAGACATAAGCATGTTCAACCCAAGCCATTTAGGTTACAGTCCAGGCTCAACTCAAATCTGTGACCTATTCAACTTTCCTTTAAGGTGGCAAAGCATGCTTGACAAAGAAGAGCAAAATTCATGATTAATTCCAATGTCTGTAAAACGAACGCATCCAACTGCACCTCCTGTTTATTTATTTGTTGAGGTATTAGGGACATTTTGTATTGAATTAAAATACTTGATTATTGAAAAGTCTTAAAGTGCACTGTATAATGATGAATGGGAGAAAAATCCATTGTGCATGGATGTGTAACCCTTATCAGATGGGTAAGAGGACAGGAAATGTTTAATGGAAATATTTCACAACCTTGTAAAATCTTCTCCATGGGTGACCTCAGAGCACCCCTTCAATGACATACAGGCATCCATCACTTCCTTGCTTATCATCATAGTCATGTGAGTTACAGGCCATGTCTGTTCATTACTGCTTTTATTTGTTATGTTGTTTTTTTGTGCCTGTGTGCATAAGGATGGCTGATCCTGTAAGCTTCCGACTAGTTAATGACCATCTAGCTGGTTTTGTTTCCTTCTAGTTAAGGAGAGTAGACTTGGAAGGCAGAGCATATGGATTTGAATCATGGCCAGTAATTATTTGTGTGTCTCTGGGCTTCCGTCTCCTCATCTGTAAAATGGGATCTTGATATTAACTATCTCATAGGGTTGTAGTGAGAATTAAATGAATTCACCATGGAAATCTCTTAAACTAGTTCAAAGCCCATCACTTAAAGTATTACTGGTCTTTACAAAAGCTTCCTGTTACTATAACTAAGTCCCTTTCACATGAAAGCACTGTACTCAACACTGTGAAATAAAGAAAAAATTTAAAATGAGAACGTCCTTGTCAGGACGTCAGTCAGTCTAATTTGAGAAGTATATACCAGGTGCTATGAGAGAATAAGGAAAGGAGAGATTATTGTTGAGTGTGTGGCTTCTTTTTAAAGGTTTTTTTTCTTTATTTATTTTTCAGCTTAGTTCAGTCGCTCAGTCATGTCCAATTCTTTGCGACCCCATGGGCTGCAGCACACCAGGCTTCCCTGTCCATCATTGACTCCCGGAGTTTGTTCAAACTCATGTCCATGGAGTTGGTGATCCATCCAACCATTTATTTATGTTTTAATTGAAGGATTATTACAATATCGTATTGGTTTCTGCCATAAATCAACATGGATCAGCCATAGGTGTACACATGTCCCCTCCCTCTTTAGCGTCCCTCCCACCTCCCAGCCCGTCTCACACCTTCTAGGTTGTCACAGGTCACCTGTTTGAGCTCCCTGAGTCAAAGAGCCAGTTCCCACTGGTTATCGATTTTATATATGGTGGTGTACATGTTTCCATGCTACTCTCTCTACTCCTCTCCTTCCTACTCCCCCACCCCGTGTCCGTACGTCTGTTCTCTATGTCTGCATCTCCACTGGAGTGGGTGGTTTCTTGGAGGAAGCTGGATTTACCCTAAATAGTAAGATTCATGCCTTTCACAGAAAAGAAGGACGTCCAAATAGAAGCAATCACTTGAGCCCATGTAACTATTACATTTACCTAATATTTCTTGACTATCTATTGTTATGTGTTAGCAATGCATTAGGTGATGGTGATCTAGTTAGGTCCCTGCTTTCACAGAGCTTCTCACTGAGACAAACACAGTTTCTGAGTGATGTGTTCGTGCCTTCCTCAAGAAGCGAGGTCCAGGGAGACGAGATGGATGCCATATTTGGTTTTGCATATTATCATGTACCACTTTGTGATACAATCATTGATATATATGAAATGGAAAGAGGATCACAGTTTTACATATATATTTTTACATATATAAAGCAGTGGAGCTGATAATTTTCAGAAATAATTTCAAAGGAAATAGGAAAGAATAAAAATTTCAAGTTTAAGTTTTTTTTAAAAGTGGATACCTTTTTAATATTGAAAAGGCTTTTAACCTAGGCTGATTTTGTATGTCCATAGCTCAAATCATCTTAGGAATGGTTTCTTTTAGGGCATGCTTTCCTTCTTCCATATACATCATTCATTCACCAAATATTATTGAGTCTACTCTGTGACAGGTCTTGTGCTAGACAGGCGATGGGGAGCACCACTGAGGCAGACGGAGTCCTTTTCCTCATGAGGCTTGTATGTTCTTGGACTGAGTTAAAATAAAATGAAATGATCAAATAAACAAAGAAACCACCACACGCAGTACGCTCAGAACTTGCGTATTCTTCCTGAAATGAATCTGTTGGAATCTCAAAGGTTAGTATAGAGCATTTGGAATGAGCTTTATGTAAGAAGTGGGGTAAGACTTGTGATTCATGTTGGCAGTGGGGTATGACGGTTGGTACGGAGGGTAGGCTGTAACCTGTGGTTCCTGTGGGGAGTGTGGTGTGTACCCCCAGCATGGGCAAGGAAAGGGGGTTTTCCTCCCCTCCAGATTGCTCACATCACTTAAAACTATAGGATAGCACAGGATAGAGGAAGAAGGAGCTCAGGTGGTAAAAAATCCACCTGCAATGTGAGAGACCCGGGTTTGATCCCCGGGTTAGGAAGATGCCCCTGGAGGAAGACATGGCAACCCACTCTAGTATTCCTGCCTGGAGACTTGCCATGGACAGAAGAGCCGGGAGGGCTACAGTCCATGGCGTCACAAGAGTCAGACACGACTTAGTGACCTAAGCACATCCTAGTTTAATGATGCTTGGTGAATTTCCTACCCAAAGCCTTTGAGCCTGTTCCCAGGATTCTGGGCTACTGAGTACTTCTATTTTTAAAAAAGTCTTTATTGATTTTGGTACAGTGTTGCTTCTGTTTTATGCTTTGATCCTTTGGCCTCGAGGCATATGAGATCTTAGCTCCCCAACCAGGGACTGAACCCACACCCCCTGCATCGGAAGTTGATGCCTTAACCAGGGGACAGCCAGGGAAGTCCTGGCCACTGAGTATTTCTAAGGGGTGGTTGGAACTTCTTGCTACCTTTTAAAGAAGTCGAAATAGAGCCTGTCTGAGATGTTTGGTCCTGGGAAGCACTCTTGGTCCTAGAAGGTCTTAGAACTGGCTGGCATCAACATTGTCCTTGATCCAGGGCCAAATGTGGTTGCTGCTGCTGGGTGTGAACGCTCCCTAAACCTGCTTGTCTTGTGGTTAGGGAACTGTTTTCATATCTCAGATTTTAGCGTCATTGTGGCTAATTGACATTAAAGGCATAAGACCTAGGTGGGCCTTCGACTACCATGGGTAAAAATCAAAGGAGCCCAAAAATCAGGAGGAAACCCACTTGTGAAGAAGTGGAAAATGTTCCCCACCAGGACAGAAGAATGATTTTTTGGGAGAAACTTATTTAAAGTTCTTTTGTATTCTTGGTGCTTTTCAAGGCAGAATTTTATTTGTTTCCTTGGTTCAGTGAGTGCCTGCCCAACGACTACATCATTAAGTAAAAGCTAAATGCAAATTGAGTGGTGATGATGTTTCGTGTGTAGACCTCACGGCAATCCTGGTATGATCAGCTCTCTGCGTCATACAGGGGTGCCCTGGGTAGCAGCACCCAGAAGGTGTCTCAGACATGCAGCAGAAGCCTCTGAAAATTTGCCTTCATAATAAAAAGTTTATGGTTGCTTACGTTTGAAACGGAAACGTTTTCAGGCTGCAGGAATCAGGCTCGGGCACGCCAGTGACCTATTTTGCAATGCCGAGCTCACATCCAAGACCCTCTCAGGAATTGTGAGTAATGTGTGTGAAGCAAGAGACTGAAAACATGAAACAATCCCAGAAATAATTTAAAGTTTCAGATAAATTATAACATAATTTGGTGTTTCTTTGAAGATGAAAGTCGTTAAAAGTCTTTATTGCAGTACATTGTGCTTTGTAAAGTAGTTTGAAAAAACAAGTCAAGGATTCTAGCTTTTTTGTCTGACTACCAGACCCTTATCAGACCCTGGGAAGTTGGTGGGCGGCTGGGGTAGGAACTCAGGCAGGGTGAGGTGGGGAATTCGGGTACCTGATAGTGTTGCGTGGGTCATGAATTCTTGCTTCTGCTAACTTGATGGGTCTGTATTTGTGGTTGAAATAGTCTGAGAATTCCTGGGAAATACAGATGCGATAGTCCCATTGTGTGAATCCTGCCTGTCTGCTCGGAGTCAGTAAAGAAAGATGCCTAAGATGTTATCAAGTAAATCCTGAGGGATAGGTTGGCTTAGTGGTCTTGTAGGTAAATAGGAAAGATAAGAGAGGCTGTAAAGCTATTTCCAGTGAGACACGTGGAGAAACTCCCAAGAGGGTTGAGGCCAGGAGTCCTGTCCTTCTCCACTTCAAGTCTAGGAGGTGGCCCTGGCTCTCACTCCAAGCCTTCTGCTAAAATGCCTGTCTCTAATGCATGAACTGACTCTTCTGTGTCAGATACATAGGGTGATAAAATCACCAAAATACAAAACCAGCTTTGCTCAAATGAGATGTTTTTTTGCCACATAGCAACTAAGCTTTGCACTAACAAGAAACGCCAGGTGGCAGCGAAAATGCTCCTCAGGTGGTTGTAATATCCCGCAGGGGAGCACACATCTCAACCTCTCTCTAGTGCCTCAGTTCATCCTTATACGTTTTCCTGCGAGTGTGTATCATGCCATTCTCCTGAGCTTGCATGTTTTGTTGATAAAAAATTGTTTAATACAGCAATGGAAACACGAACGAGTCCTTATAAAGAATTCCAGTGATGAGCAAAAAGGAAGGTCTTAAGTATCGAGGAGAAACTGAAAATAATGAAAAGTTTTAAAGGGTATGAGCATGAGAGGGTAGGTGGTAGATCTGAAGGGGTCATCATCAGAGGGAATGCCAGCAAGAGAGAGATTCACACATGCACACACGAGGGACACAGAGACAGACAGAGAGAAGGAAGTGAAAAGTGAGCCAAGAACATCATGGAAATCATGGTGGCTGTGCTGGTTATCAAGCGTTGCTCCTCATTTCAGACCGCCGTTTGTGCTCTGCTTGTGAAGCAAGCCATATTTCTGCTTCGCCCTTTGGCCTCTGCTGCTAGCTGGGATGTGTCCATGGAGATGCTAGAGGGCGACTTGAACCTGGAGGAGCAGCAGTTGGTTCCCTCTTCTAGTCTTTTCCTGCATTCCTGGAACCTGGTCTGTTTACCAGTGCAGAGGTACCAGTGGCGGCTGGCAGGTCCCTCCCAATCAGAGATCTGAGTTCCAGCTCTGTGGGGCCCCTCCTGTAAGCACTTGAAGCATCACCACCAGTCAGGCACCACTGTTTCCTCCAGGATGACCGGCCATGCCCGTTTGCCTAGGACTCTCCTGGTTTTAGCCAGGAAAGACACCAGAAAGTCTATGTCTCAGAGAATCTTCTTCCCAGAAGCCTGGTTTGATCATATATGCTCCTCTTGGGTTCTGCTCCTTTTATCTGCATTTTCCTTAGCCCCAGGAGACCCTGATGCTGGGAAAGATTGAAGGTGGGAAGAGAGGGGGACGACAGAGGATGAGATGGTTGGATGGCATCATTGACTCAATGGACATGAGTTTGAGTCAACTCCGGGAGTTGGTGATGGGAAGGGAAACCTGGAGTGCTGCAGTCCATGGGGTCACAAAGAGTTGGACACAACTGAGCGACTGAACTGAACTGAGGAGTGGTGAGTGCTTCCTGAAATTGCCCGGATTTTCCCTTTGCCTTTTCAGTCATCCATTACCCACTTACACAATCTCCTATATTAAATTTACACTTCTAAGATAACTTGTGTGGTGGTTATCTAAATGGGGTAGTTATTTAAATGGTACTTTAAACGGGGCTTAAAAGCACCTCCAGTGAAGGAAGATGATGACTTAATGCCAAAGACAGCAAACTAGAACTTTTTGTAATTAAAAGAGGAAACTGGCAGAAAACCCCAAACCTGGATTTCTAATTTAAGTCAATGTAGAAGAAAAGAATATAGAATGATGAGCCATAGGTATCTACCTCTGATGTCATCGCATTTCATCCTAAAAATTCAGATGTCGTTTCTTCCACTTCTTCTTCGTAATTCAGAAATCATAGATTTCACATTTCACTTCCATGAGAAAAGAAAAATTCATGCTATTTGTTAAGGTATTCTGCCAAATCATGTTATTTTCTTTAAAGTATTAAGAACTTAAAACGTTTACCATTTTAACAGTGCTATTGTTTCTCCTTCTTCTTATTTTTATACTTTATGGTGTATTACTTAGAAAAAGTTTGGGGTGTCTAGCCCAGCCCCATTGTTCCACAGGCCCGTGTTTTCTCTTGGGGTCACCAGAAGAGGACCCTGAAGCAGGACCTCGAGTGCAAGTAGTTTAAATGAGAGCAGAAGGAAATGCTGGGAGGAAGTGGGGAAATGAGACAGGAAGAGGAGACAGCCAACAAAGGGTGTGTGAGGACAGTTAAAGCTGCGGCAGCTGGAAGGCGTTTTCTGAAGAAAATGAAGGAGCCAGTGCAGAACATGTGCTCCTGACTTATCCCACCTGAGGGGCAAGGCAGCTGGGGTATTTATGCTCCCACTCCTGTTAGGCATTGGTTAGAGCAGCTCCTGGGAGTTCTTGATTTCCCAGCATTCCTAGTCTTCTTTGTGGACAGGCAGAGAGGGCTTCAGAGGCCAGAGAGACCTCAGCCAAATACAGTCACATGAACAGGTTGTGATAAGTCTTGTCCATGTGCTATTAAGTGATGAGGGTAAGAGGATATGACTGAAGCACTAGCAGCATCTGCTATATTTCATTATTTTTATTGCACAAAATTCCATAACACGAAGAGAGTTAGGAACACATATTCATTGTTATAGGAGAAATCACTGTAATTTGATTTGTCAACCTAAATATAATCAGTTCCCAGGGCTTGGGAACCTATCATTCTTGTGTTGAGAGATTCACTTCTGGTAGATCCTAGAGCATCCAGGGACATATTTTAAATTAAGGGCAATATTGGAGATAGAACACTGGCTTTCCCAAGTTTATCTTACAAAATTTCCAAATACTGTGGAACAGTGGAAGTTTTAAAAGGGGCAAGGGAGTTATAGGAAATAGTAAGCAATAAGGCAACTGTTCAAATGAGGACTCAAGGAGAGAGGGAGGGGAAGGAAATGGAGAAACTGGACATGGGGGAGGAGCAGGTGTTCCAGCCCAAATCACGATGGAGCAGGCAGAGTGGAATGGATCAGAAGGTGGCCTGTAAGTCAGGAAAGACACCAGTGAAGAACAGCCCATGTTTCCACTAAATATTAAATAACTGATTTATAGAAGCTAAGAAGGCCATCTTCTGTCTTTGGGGAAGGTGTGGTGGACATTGTATAATAATTTAGAGGTGAGAACAGGTGTCAGTGGGGACGAAGGAAGAGTCTTTGCAGTGAGATTCACAGGAAGACTGACATCCCTGGATCGCCTCCCACTGCACCAATTTCTATACCAGATTTTGTGGGCTCAGGAAGCGTGATATGAAAGATATTTTGGTGGAATCTCTGAAGTTTGGAAGTATACCAGAAGCAGTACTCACACCACCCAGCTTCTCCTCTGTTAGTAACCATTCCTGAGGATTTAATTTTTGATAAGGCCTAGCTATGATTTTCGTTCAGTCTGAATTCAGGTGGGGACACTTTTTTTTTTTTTTAAGAGAGTGCAGGGAGTTTACTTTATTTTTAAAAATTAATTAATTAATTTTAATTGGAGGATAATTACTTTACAATATTGTGATGGTTTTTGCCACACATCAACATGAAGCAGCCACGGGGGGCCGGGGGGATGGGGGACACCTTTTATTCCTGTGTCCCTGGTTGGACTTCAGAGACTTAATAAGGAATCAGGTAGCTTACTTGTTCTCCAGGGAGGGCTTGGCACCATCACAAGCT